>NC_136271.1:53509912-54093798 GCF_964187855.1 Myxine glutinosa | reverse complement strand
TAGTGTTGAAAAACCACTTTTCGCACTTGTGTTAGTGTTGAAAAAACACTTTTCGCACTGGTGTTGGTGCAGGAAACCACTTTTGCACTTGTATTAGTGTGGAAAAAACACTTTTTGCACTTGTGATAGTGTTGAAAAACCACTTTTCGCACTTGTGTTAGTGTTGAAAAACTACTTTTCGCACTTGTGTTGGTGCAGGAAACCACTTTTGCACTTGTATTAGTGTGGAAAAACCACTTTTCGCACTTGTGTTAGTGTTGAAAAACCACTTTTCGCACTTGTGTTAGTGTTGAAAAACCACTTTTCGCACTTGTGTTAGTGTTGAAAAACCACCTTTCGCACTTGTGTTGGTGCAGGAAACCACTTTTGCACTTGTATTAGTGTGGAAAAAAACACTTTTCGCACTTGTGTTAGTGTTGAAAAACCACTTTTCGCACATGTGTTAGTGTTGAAAAACCACTTTTCGCACTTGTGTTGGTGCAGGAAACCACTTTTGCACTTGTATTAGTGTGGAAAAACCACTTTTCACACTTGTGTTCGTGTTGAAAAACCACTTTTCGCACTTGTGTTAGTGTTGAAAAAACACTTTTCGCACTTGTGTTGGTGCAGGAAACCACTTTTGCACTTGTATTAGTGTGGAAAAAACCACTTTTCGCACTTGTGTTAGTGTTGAAAAACCACTTTTCGCACTTGTGTTAGTGTTGAAAAACCACTTTTCGCACTTGTGTTGGTGCAGGAAACCACTTTTGCACTTGTATTAGTGTGGAAAAAACAACTTTTCGCACTTGTGTTAGTGTTGAAAAACCACTTTTCGCACTTGTGTTAGTGTTGAAAAACCACTTTTCGCACTTGTGTTGGTGCAGGAAACCACTTTTGCACTTGTATTAGTGTGGAAAAACCACTTTTTGCACTTGTGTTAGTGTTGAAAAACCACTTTTCGCACTTGTGTTAGTGTTGAAAAACCACTTTTCGCACTTGTGTTGGTGCAGGAAACCACTTTTGCACTTGTATTAGTGTGGAAAACCACTTTTCGCACTTGTGTTAGTGTTGAAAAACCACTTTTCGCACTTGTGTTAGTGTTGAAAAACCACTTTTCGCACTTGTGTTAGTGTTGAAAAACCACTTTTCGCACTTGCGTTTGTGTTAAAAACCACTTTTCGCACTTGTGTTGGTGCAGGAAACCACGTTTGCACTTATATTAGTGTGGAAAAACCACTTTTTGCACTTGTGATAGTGTTGAAAAACCACTTTTTGCACTTGTGTTGGTGCAGGAAACCACTTTTGCACTTGTATTAGTGTGAAAAAACACTTTTTGCACTTGTGTTAGTGTTGAAAAACCACTTTTCGCACTTGTGTTAGTGTTGAAAAACCACTTTTCGCACTTGTGTTAGTGTTGAAAAACCACTTTTCGCACTTGTGTTGGTGCAGGAAACCACTTTTGCACTTGTATTAGTGTGGAAAAACCACTTTTCACACTTGTGTTCGTGTTGAAAAACCACTTTTCGCACTTGTGTTAGTGTTGAAAAAACACTTTTCGCACTTGTGTTGGTGCAGGAAACCACTTTTGCACTTGTATTAGTGTGGAAAAAACACTTTTTGCACTTGTGATAGTGTTGAAAAACCACTTTTCGCACTTGTGTTAGTGTTGAAAAACCACTTTTCGCACTTGTGTTAGTGTTGAAAAAACACTTTTCGCACTGGTGTTGGTGCAGGAAACCACTTTTGCACTTGTATTAGTGTGGAAAAAACACTTTTTGCACTTGTGATAGTGTTGAAAAACCACTTTTCGCACTTGTGTTAGTGTTGAAAAACTACTTTTCGCACTTGTGTTGGTGCAGGAAACCACTTTTGCACTTGTATTAGTGTGGAAAAACCACTTTTCGCACTTGTGTTAGTGTTGAAAAACCACTTTTCGCACTTGTGTTAGTGTTGAAAAACCACTTTTCGCACTTGTGTTAGTGTTGAAAAACCACCTTTCGCACTTGTGTTGGTGCAGGAAACCACTTTTGCACTTGTATTCGTGTGGAAACCACTTTTCGCACTTGTTTTAGTGTTGAAAAACCACTTTTTGCACTTGTGTTAGTGTTCAAAAAACCACTTTTCGCACTTGTATTAGTGTGGAAAAACCACATTTCGCACTTGTGTTAGTTTGGAAAAACCACTTTTCGCACTTGTGTTAGTGTTGAAAAACCACTTTTCGCACTTGTGTTAGTGTTGAAAAAACACTTTTCGCACTTGTGTTAGTGTTGAAAAACCACTTTTCGCACTTGTGTTGGTGCAGGAAACCACTTTTGCACTTGTATTAGTGTGGCAAAACCACTTTTCGCACTTGTGTTAGTGTTGAAAAACCACTTTTCGCACTTGTGTTAGTGTTGAAAAACCACTTTTCGCACTTGTGTTGGTGCAGGAAACCACTTTTGCGCTTGTATTAGTGTGGAAAAACCACTTTTTGCACTTGTGTTAGTGTTGAAAAACCACTTTTCGCACTTGTGTTAGTGTTGAAAAACCACTTTTCGCACTTGTGTTGGTGCAGGAAACCACTTTTGCACTTGTATTAGTGTGGAAAAACCACTTTTCGCACTTGTGTTAGTGTTGAAAAACCACTTTTCGCACTTGTGTTGGTGCAGGAAACCACTTTTGCACTTGTATTAGTGTGGAAAAACCACTTTTTGCACTTGTGTTATTGTTGAAAAACCACTTTTCGCACTTGTGTTAGTGTTGAAAAACCACTTTTCGCACTTGTGTTGGTGCAGGAAAACACTTTTGCACTTGTATTAGTGTGGAAAAACCACTTTTCGCACTTGTGTTAGTGTTGAAAAACCACTTTTCGCACTTGTGTTAGTGTTGAAAAAACACTTTCCGCACTTGTATTGGTGCAGGAAACCACTTTTGCACTTCTATTAGTGTGGAAAAAACACTTTTTGCACTTGTGATAGTGTTGAAAAACCACTTTTCGCACATGTGTTAGTGTTGAAAAACCACTTTTCGCACTTGTGTTGGTGCAGGAAACCACTTTTGCACTTGTATTAGTGTGGAAAAACCACTTTTCGCACTTGTGTTATTGTTGAAAAACCACTTTTCGCACTTGTGTTAGTGTTGAAAAACCACTTTTCGCACTTGTGTTGGTGCAGGAAAACACTTTTGCACTTGTATTAGTGTGGAAAAACCACTTTTCGCACTTGTGTTATTGTTGAAAAACCACTTTTCGCACTTGTGTTAGTGTTGAAAAACCACTTTTCGCACTTGTGTTGGTGCAGGAAAACACTTTTGCACTTGTATTAGTGTGGAAAAACCACTTTTCGCACTTGTGTTAGTGTTGAAAAACCACTTTTCGCACTTGTGTTAGTGTTGAAAAAACACTTTCCGCACTTGTATTGGTGCAGGAAACCACTTTTGCACTTGAATTAGTGTGGAAAATACACTTTTCGCACTTGTGTTAGTGTTGAAAAACCACTTTTCGCACTTGTGTTAGTGTTGAAAAACCACTTTTCGCACTTGTGTTGGTGCAGGAAACCACTTTTGCACTTGTATTAGTGTGGAAAAAACACTTTTTGCACTTGTGATAGTGTTGAAAAACCACTTTTCGCACTTGTGTTAGTGTTGAAAAACAACTTTTCGCACTTGTGTTGGTGCAGGAAACCACTTTTGCACTTGTATTCGTGTGGAAAACCACTTTTCGCACTTGTGTTATTGTTGAAAAACCACTTTTCGCACTTATGTTAGTGTTGAAAAACCACTTGTCGCACTTGTGTTGGTGCAGGAAACCACTTTTGCACTTGTATTAGTGTGGAAAAAACACTTTTTGCACTTGTGATAGCGTTGAAAAACCACTTTTCGCACTTGTGTTAGTGTTGAAAAACCACTTTTCGCACTTGTGTTGGTGCAGGAAACCACATTTGCACTTGTATTCGTGTGGAAAACCACTTTTCGCACTTGTTTTAGTGTTGAAAAACCACTTTTTGCACTTGTGTTAGTGTTCAAAAAACCACTTTTCGCACTTGTATTAGTGTGGAAAAACCACATTTCGCACTTGTGTTAGTTTGGAAAAACCACTTTTCGCACTTGTGTTAGTGTTGAAAAACCACTTTTCGCACTTGTGTTAGTGTTGAAAAAACACTTTTCGCACTTGTGTTAGTGTTGAAAAACCACTTTTCGCACTTGTGTTGGTGCAGGAAACCACTTTTGCACTTGTATTAGTGTGGAAAAACCACTTTTCGCACTTGTGTTAGTGTTGAAAAACCACTTTTCGCACTTGTGTTAGTGTTGAAAAACCACTTTTCGCACTTGTGTTGGTGCAGGAAACCACTTTTGCACTTGTATTAGTGTGGAAAAACCACTTTTTGCACTTGTGTTAGTGTTGAAAAACCACTTTTCGCACTTGTGTTAGTGTTGAAAAACCACTTTTCGCACTTGTGTTGGTGCAGGAAACCACTTTTGCACTTGTATTAGTGTGGAAAACCACTTTTCGCACTTGTGTTAGTGTTGAAAAACCACTTTTCGCACTTGTGTTAGTGTTGAAAAACCACTTTTCGCACTTGTGTTAGTGTTGAAAAACCACTTTTCGCACTTGCGTTAGTGTTAAAAAACCACTTTTCGCACTTGTGTTGGTGCAGGAAACCACGTTTGCACTTATATTAGTGTGGAAAAACCACTTTTTGCACTTGTGATAGTGTTGAAAAACCACTTTTTGCACTTGTGTTGGTGCAGGAAACCACTTTTGCACTTGTATTAGTGTGAAAAAACACTTTTTGCACTTGTGTTAGTGTTGAAAAACCACTTTTCGCACTTGTGTTAGTGTTGAAAAACCACTTTTCGCACTTGTGTTGGTGTTGAAAAACCACTTTTCGCACTTGTGTTGGTGCAGGAAACCACTTTTGCACTTGTATTAGTGTGGAAAAACCACTTTTCACACTTGTGTTCGTGTTGAAAAACCACTTTTCGCACTTGTGTTAGTGTTGAAAAAACACTTTTCGCACTTGTGTTGGTGCAGGAAACCACTTTTGCACTTGTATTAGTGTGGAAAAAACACTTTTTGCACTTGTGATAGTGTTGAAAAACCACTTTTCGCACTTGTGTTAGTGTTGAAAAACCACTTTTCGCACTTGTGTTAGTGTTGAAAAAACACTTTTCGCACTGGTGTTGGTGCAGGAAACCACTTTTGCACTTGTATTAGTGTGGAAAAAACACTTTTTGCACTTGTGATAGTGTTGAAAAACCACTTTTCGCACTTGTGTTAGTGTTGAAAAACTACTTTTCGCACTTGTGTTGGTGCAGGAAACCACTTTTGCACTTGTATTAGTGTGGAAAAACCACTTTTCGCACTTGTGTTAGTGTTGAAAAACCACTTTTCGCACTTGTGTTAGTGTTGAAAAACCACTTTTCGCACTTGTGTTAGTGTTGAAAAACCACCTTTCGCACTTGTGTTGGTGCAGGAAACCACTTTTGCACTTGTATTAGTGTGGAAAAAACACTTTTCGCACTTGTGTTAGTGTTGAAAAACCACTTTTCGCACATGTGTTAGTGTTGAAAAACCACTTTTCGCACTTGTGTTGGTGCAGGAAACCACTTTTGCACTTGTATTAGTGTGGAAAAACCACTTTTCACACTTGTGTTCGTGTTGAAAAACCACTTTTCGCACTTGTGTTAGTGTTGAAAAAACACTTTTCGCACTTGTGTTGGTGCAGGAAACCACTTTTGCACTTGTATTAGTGTGGAAAAAACCACTTTTCGCACTTGTGTTAGTGTTGAAAAACCACTTTTCGCACTTGTGTTAGTGTTGAAAAACCACTTTTCGCACTTGTGTTGGTGCAGGAAACCACTTTTGCACTTGTATTAGTGTGGAAAAACAACTTTTCGCACTTGTGTTAGTGTTGAAAAACCACTTTTCGCACTTGTGTTAGTGTTGAAAAACCACTTTTCGCACTTGTGTTGGTGCAGGAAACCACTTTTGCACTTGTATTAGTGTGGAAAAACCACTTTTTGCACTTGTGTTAGTGTTGAAAAACCACTTTTCGCACTTGTGTTAGTGTTGAAAAACCACTTTTCGCACTTGTGTTGGTGCAGGAAACCACTTTTGCACTTGTATTAGTGTGGAAAACCACTTTTCGCACTTGTGTTAGTGTTGAAAAACCACTTTTCGCACTTGTGTTAGTGTTGAAAAACCACTTTTCGCACTTGTGTTAGTGTTGAAAAACCACTTTTCGCACTTGCGTTAGTGTTAAAAAACCACTTTTCGCACTTGTGTTGGTGCAGGAAACCACGTTTGCACTTATATTAGTGTGGAAAAACCACTTTTTGCACTTGTGATAGTGTTGAAAAACCACTTTTTGCACTTGTGTTGGTGCAGGAAACCACTTTTGCACTTGTATTAGTGTGAAAAAACACTTTTTGCACTTGTGTTAGTGTTGAAAAACCACTTTTCGCACTTGTGTTAGTGTTGAAAAACCACTTTTCGCACTTGTGTTAGTGTTGAAAAACCACTTTTCGCACTTGTGTTGGTGCAGGAAACCACTTTTGCACTTGTATTAGTGTGGAAAAACCACTTTTCACACTTGTGTTCGTGTTGAAAAACCACTTTTCGCACTTGTGTTAGTGTTGAAAAAACACTTTTCGCACTTGTGTTGGTGCAGGAAACCACTTTTGCACTTGTATTAGTGTGGAAAAAACACTTTTTGCACTTGTGATAGTGTTGAAAAACCACTTTTCGCACTTGTGTTAGTGTTGAAAAACCACTTTTCGCACTTGTGTTAGTGTTGAAAAAACACTTTTCGCACTGGTGTTGGTGCAGGAAACCACTTTTGCACTTGTATTAGTGTGGAAAAAACACTTTTTGCACTTGTGATAGTGTTGAAAAACCACTTTTCGCACTTGTGTTAGTGTTGAAAAACTACTTTTCGCACTTGTGTTGGTGCAGGAAACCACTTTTGCACTTGTATTAGTGTGGAAAAACCACTTTTCGCACTTGTGTTAGTGTTGAAAAACCACTTTTCGCACTTGTGTTAGTGTTGAAAAACCACTTTTCGCACTTGTGTTAGTGTTGAAAAACCACCTTTCGCACTTGTGTTGGTGCAGGAAACCACTTTTGCACTTGTATTAGTGTGGAAAAAACACTTTTCACACTTGCGTTAGTGTTGAAAAACCACTTTTCGCACATGTGTTAGTGTTGAAAAACCACTTTTCGCACTTGTGTTGGTGCAGGAAACCACTTTTGCACTTGTATTAGTGTGGAAAAACCACTTTTCACACTTGTGTTCGTGTTGAAAAACCACTTTTCGCACTTGTGTTAGTGTTGAAAAAACACTTTTCGCACTTGTGTTGGTGCAGGAAACCACTTTTGCACTTGTATTAGTGTGGAAAAAACCACTTTTCGCACTTGTGTTAGTGTTGAAAAACCACTTTTCGCACTTGTGTTAGTGTTGAAAAACCACTTTTCGCACTTGTGTTGGTGCAGGAAACCACTTTTGCACTTGTATTAGTGTGGAAAAACAACTTTTCGCACTTGTGTTAGTGTTGAAAAACCACTTTTCGCACTTGTGTTAGTGTTGAAAAACCACTTTTCGCACTTGTGTTGGTGCAGGAAACCACTTTTGCATTTGTATTAGTGTGGAAAAACCACTTTTTGCACTTGTGTTAGTGTTGAAAAACCACTTTTCGCACTTGTGTTAGTGTTGAAAAACCACTTTTCGCACTTGTGTTGGTGCAGGAAACCACTTTTGCACTTGTATTAGTGTGGAAAACCACTTTTCGCACTTGTGTTAGTGTTGAAAAACCACTTTTCGCACTTGTGTTAGTGTTGAAAAACCACTTTTCGCACTTGTGTTAGTGTTGAAAAACCACTTTTCGCACTTGCGTTAGTGTTAAAAAACCACTTTTCGCACTTGTGTTGGTGCAGGAAACCACGTTTGCACTTATATTAGTGTGGAAAAACCACTTTTTGCACTTGTGATAGTGTTGGAAAACCACTTTTTGCACTTGTGTTGGTGCAGGAAACCACTTTTGCACTTGTATTAGTGTGAAAAAACACTTTTTGCACTTGTGTTAGTGTTGAAAAACCACTTTTCGCACTTGTGTTAGTGTTGAAAAACCACTTTTCGCACTTGTGTTAGTGTTTAAAAACCACTTTTCGCACTTGTGTTGGTGCAGGAAACCACTTTTGCACTTGTATTAGTGTGGAAAAACCACTTTTCACACTTGTGTTCGTGTTGAAAAACCACTTTTCGCACTTGTGTTAGTGTTGAAAAAACACTTTTCGCACTTGTGTTGGTGCAGGAAACCACTTTTGCACTTGTATTAGTGTGGAAAAAACACTTTTTGCACTTGTGATAGTGTTGAAAAACCACTTTTCGCACTTGTGTTAGTGTTGAAAAACCACTTTTCGCACTTGTGTTAGTGTTGAAAAAACACTTTTCGCACTGGTGTTGGTGCAGGAAACCACTTTTGCACTTGTATTAGTGTGGAAAAAACACTTTTTGCACTTGTGATAGTGTTGAAAAACCACTTTTCGCACTTGTGTTAGTGTTGAAAAACTACTTTTCGCACTTGTGTTGGTGCAGGAAACCACTTTTGCACTTGTATTAGTGTGGAAAAACCACTTTTCGCACTTGTGTTAGTGTTGAAAAACCACTTTTCGCACTTGTGTTAGTGTTGAAAAACCACTTTTCGCACTTGTGTTAGTGCTGAAAAACCACCTTTCGCACTTGTGTTGGTGCAGGAAACCACTTTTGCACTTGTATTCGTGTGGAAACCACTTTTCGCACTTGTTTTAGTGTTGAAAAACCACTTTTTGCACTTGTGTTAGTGTTCAAAAAACCACTTTTCGCACTTGTGTTAGTTTGGACAAACCACTTTTCGCACTTGTGTTAGTGTTGAAAAACCACTTTTCGCACTTGTGTTAGTGTTGAAAAAACACTTTTCGCACTTGTGTTAGTGTTGAAAAACCACTTTTCGCACTTGTGTTGGTGCAGGAAACCACTTTTGCACTTGTATTAGTGTGGCAAAACCACTTTTCGCACTTGTGTTAGTGTTGAAAAACCACTTTTCGCACTTGTGTTAGTGTTGAAAAACCACTTTTCGCACTTGTGTTGGTGCAGGAAACCGCTTTTGCGCTTGTATTAGTGTGGAAAAACCACTTTTTGCACTTGTGTTAGTGTTGAAAAACCACTTTTCGCACTTGTGTTAGTGTTGAAAAACCACTTTTCGCACTTGTGTTGGTGCAGGAAACCACTTTTGCACTTGTATTAGTGTGGAAAAACCACTTTTCGCACTTGTGTTAGTGTTGAAAAACCACTTTTCGCACTTGTGTTGGTGCAGGAAACCACTTTTGCACTTGTATTAGTGTGGAAAAACCACTTTTCGCACTTGTGTTATTGTTGAAAAACCACTTTTCGCACTTGTGTTAGTGTTGAAAAACCACTTTTCGCACTTGTGTTGGTGCAGGAAAACACTTTTGCACTTGTATTAGTGTGGAAAAACCACTTTTCGCACTTGTGTTAGTGTTGAAAAACCACTTTTCACACTTGTGTTAGTGTTGAAAAAACACTTTCCGCACTTGTATTGGTGCAGGAAACCACTTTTGCACTTCTATTAGTGTGGAAAAAACACTTTTTGCACTTGTGATAGTGTTGAAAAACCACTTTTCGCACATGTGTTAGTGTTGAAAAACCACTTTTCGCACTTGTGTTGGTGCAGGAAACCACTTTTGCACTTGTATTAGTGTGGAAAAACCACTTTTCGCACTTGTGTTATTGTTGAAAAACCACTTTTCGCACTTGTGTTAGTGTTGAAAAACCACTTTTCACACTTGTGTTGGTGCAGGAAAACACTTTTGCACTTGTATTAGTGTGGAAAAACCACTTTTCGCACTTGTGTTATTGTTGAAAAACCACTTTTCGCACTTGTGTTAGTGTTGAAAAACCACTTTTCGCACTTGTGTTGGTGCAGGAAAACACTTTTGCACTTGTATTAGTGTGGAAAAACCACTTTTCGCACTTGTGTTAGTGTTGAAAAACCACTTTTCGCACTTGTGTTAGTGTTGAAAAAACACTTTCCGCACTTGTATTGGTGCAGGAAACCACTTTTGCACTTGAATTAGTGTGGAAAATACACTTTTCGCACTTGTGTTAGTGTTGAAAAACCACTTTTCGCACTTGTGTTAGTGTTGAAAAACCACTTTTCGCACTTGTGTTGGTGCAGGAAACCACTTTTGCACTTGTATTAGTGTGGAAAAAACACTTTTTGCACTTGTGATAGTGTTGAAAAACCACTTTTCGCACTTGTGTTAGTGTTGAAAAACAACTTTTCGCACTTGTGTTGGTGCAGGAAACCACTTTTGCACTTGTATTCGTGTGGAAAACCACTTTTCGCACTTGTGTTATTGTTGAAAAACCACTTTTCGCACTTATGTTAGTGTTGAAAAACCACTTGTCGCACTTGTGTTGGTGCAGGAAACCACTTTTGCACTTGTATTAGTGTGGAAAAAACACTTTTTGCACTTGTGATAGCGTTGAAAAACCACTTTTCGCACTTGTGTTAGTGTTGAAAAACCACTTTTCGCACTTGTGTTGGTGCAGGAAACCACATTTGCACTTGTATTCGTGTGGAAAACCACTTTTCGCACTTGTTTTAGTGTTGAAAAACCACTTTTTGCACTTGTGTTAGTGTTCAAAAAACCACTTTTCGCACTTGTATTAGTGTGGAAAAACCACATTTCGCACTTGTGTTAGTTTGGAAAAACCACTTTTCGCACTTGTGTTAGTGTTGAAAAACCACTTTTCGCACTTGTGTTAGTGTTGAAAAAACACTTTTCGCACTTGTGTTAGTGTTGAAAAACCACTTTTCGCACTTGTGTTGGTGCAGGAAACCACTTTTGCACTTGTATTAGTGTTGAAAAACCACTTTTCGCACTTGTGTTAGTGTTGAAAAACCACTTTTCGCACTTGTGTTAGTGTTGAAAAACCACTTTTCGCACTTGTGTTGGTGCAGGAAACCACTTTTGCACTTGTATTAGTGTGGAAAAACCACTTTTTGCACTTGTGTTAGTGTTGAAAAACCACTTTTCGCACTTGTGTTAGTGTTGAAAAACCACTTTTCGCACTTGTGTTGGTGCAGGAAACCACTTTTGCACTTGTATTAGTGTGGAAAACCACTTTTCGCACTTGTGTTAGTGTTGAAAAACCACTTTTCGCACTTGTGTTAGTGTTGAAAAACCACTTTTCGCACTTGTGTTAGTGTTGAAAAACCACTTTTCGCACTTGCGTTAGTGTTAAAAAACCACTTTTCGCACTTGTGTTGGTGCAGGAAACCACGTTTGCACTTATATTAGTGTGGAAAAACCACTTTTTGCACTTGTGATAGTGTTGAAAAACCACTTTTTGCACTTGTGTTGGTGCAGGAAACCACTTTTGCACTTGTATTAGTGTGAAAAAACACTTTTTGCACTTGTGTTAGTGTTGAAAAACCACTTTTCGCACTTGTGTTAGTGTTGAAAAACCACTTTTCGCACTTGTGTTAGTGTTGAAAAACCACTTTTCGCACTTGTGTTGGTGCAGGAAACCACTTTTGCACTTGTATTAGTGTGGAAAAACCACTTTTCACACTTGTGTTCGTGTTGAAAAACCACTTTTCGCACTTGTGTTAGTGTTGAAAAAACACTTTTCGCACTTGTGTTGGTGCAGGAAACCACTTTTGCACTTGTATTAGTGTGGAAAAAACACTTTTTGCACTTGTGATAGTGTTGAAAAACCACTTTTCGCACTTGTGTTAGTGTTGAAAAACCACTTTTCGCACTTGTGTTAGTGTTGAAAAAACACTTTTCGCACTGGTGTTGGTGCAGGAAACCACTTTTGCACTTGTATTAGTGTGGAAAAAACACTTTTTGCACTTGTGATAGTGTTGAAAAACCACTTTTCGCACTTGTGTTAGTGTTGAAAAACTACTTTTCGCACTTGTGTTGGTGCAGGAAACCACTTTTGCACTTGTATTAGTGTGGAAAAACCACTTTTCGCACTTGTGTTAGTGTTGAAAAACCACTTTTCGCACTTGTGTTAGTGTTGAAAAACCACTTTTCGCACTTGTGTTAGTGTTGAAAAACCACCTTTCGCACTTGTGTTGGTGCAGGAAACCACTTTTGCACTTGTATTAGTGTGGAAAAAACACTTTTCGCACTTGTGTTAGTGTTGAAAAACCACTTTTCGCACATGTGTTAGTGTTGAAAAACCACTTTTCGCACTTGTGTTGGTGCAGGAAACCACTTTTGCACTTGTATTAGTGTGGAAAAACCACTTTTCACACTTGTGTTCGTGTTGAAAAACCACTTTTCGCACTTGTGTTAGTGTTGAAAAAACACTTTTCGCACTTGTGTTGGTGCAGGAAACCACTTTTGCACTTGTATTAGTGTGGAAAAAACCACTTTTCGCACTTGTGTTAGTGTTGAAAAACCACTTTTCGCACTTGTGTTAGTGTTGAAAAACCACTTTTCGCACTTGTGTTGGTGCAGGAAACCACTTTTGCACTTGTATTAGTGTGGAAAAACAACTTTTCGCACTTGTGTTAGTGTTGAAAAACCACTTTTCGCACTTGTGTTAGTGTTGAAAAACCACTTTTCGCACTTGTGTTGGTGCAGGAAACCACTTTTGCACTTGTATTAGTGTGGAAAAACCACTTTTTGCACTTGTGTTAGTGTTGAAAAACCACTTTTCGCACTTGTGTTAGTGTTGAAAAACCACTTTTCGCACTTGTGTTGGTGCAGGAAACCACTTTTGCACTTGTATTAGTGTGGAAAACCACTTTTCGCACTTGTGTTAGTGTTGAAAAACCACTTTTCGCACTTGTGTTAGTGTTGAAAAACCACTTTTCGCACTTGTGTTAGTGTTGAAAAACCACTTTTCGCACTTGCGTTAGTGTTAAAAAACCACTTTTCGCACTTGTGTTGGTGCAGGAAACCACGTTTGCACTTATATTAGTGTGGAAAAACCACTTTTTGCACTTGTGATAGTGTTGAAAAACCACTTTTTGCACTTGTGTTGGTGCAGGAAACCACTTTTGCACTTGTATTAGTGTGAAAAAACACTTTTTGCACTTGTGTTAGTGTTGAAAAACCACTTTTCGCACTTGTGTTAGTGTTGAAAAACCACTTTTCGCACTTGTGTTAGTGTTGAAAAACCACTTTTCGCACTTGTGTTGGTGCAGGAAACCACTTTTGCACTTGTATTAGTGTGGAAAAACCACTTTTCACACTTGTGTTCGTGTTGAAAAACCACTTTTCGCACTTGTGTTAGTGTTGAAAAAACACTTTTCGCACTTGTGTTGGTGCAGGAAACCACTTTTGCACTTGTATTAGTGTGGAAAAAACACTTTTTGCACTTGTGATAGTGTTGAAAAACCACTTTTCGCACTTGTGTTAGTGTTGAAAAACCACTTTTCGCACTTGTGTTAGTGTTGAAAAAACACTTTTCGCACTGGTGTTGGTGCAGGAAACCACTTTTGCACTTGTATTAGTGTGGAAAAAACACTTTTTGCACTTGTGATAGTGTTGAAAAACCACTTTTCGCACTTGTGTTAGTGTTGAAAAACTACTTTTCGCACTTGTGTTGGTGCAGGAAACCACTTTTGCACTTGTATTAGTGTGGAAAAACCACTTTTCGCACTTGTGTTAGTGTTGAAAAACCACTTTTCGCACTTGTGTTAGTGTTGAAAAACCACTTTTCGCACTTGTGTTAGTGTTGAAAAACCACCTTTCGCACTTGTGTTGGTGCAGGAAACCACTTTTGCACTTGTATTAGTGTGGAAAAAACACTTTTCGCACTTGTGTTAGTGTTGAAAAACCACTTTTCGCACATGTGTTAGTGTTGAAAAACCACTTTTCGCACTTGTGTTGGTGCAGGAAACCACTTTTGCACTTGTATTAGTGTGGAAAAACCACTTTTCACACTTGTGTTCGTGTTGAAAAACCACTTTTCGCACTTGTGTTAGTGTTGAAAAAACACTTTTCGCACTTGTGTTGGTGCAGGAAACCACTTTTGCACTTGTATTAGTGTGGAAAAAACCACTTTTCGCACTTGTGTTAGTGTTGAAAAACCACTTTTCGCACTTGTGTTAGTGTTGAAAAACCACTTTTCGCACTTGTGTTGGTGCAGGAAACCACTTTTGCACTTGTATTAGTGTGGAAAATACACTTTTCGCACTTGTGTTAGTGTTGAAAAACCACTTTTCGCACTTGTGTTAGTGTTGAAAACCACTTTTCGCACTTGTGTTGGTGCAGGAAACCACTTTTGCACTTGTATTAGTGTGGAAAAAACACTTTTTGCACTTGTGATAGCGTTGAAAAACCACTTTTCGCACTTGTGTTAGTGTTGAAAAACCACTTTTCGCACTTGTGTTGGTGCAGGAAACCACATTTGCACTTGTATTCGTGTGGAAACCACTTTTCGCACTTGTTTTAGTGTTGAAAAACCAATTTTTGCACTTGTGTTAGTGTTCAAAAAACCACTTTTCGCACTTGTATTAGTGTGGAAAAACCACATTTCGCACTTGTGTTAGTTTGGAAAAACCACTTTTCGCACTTGTGTTAGTGTTGAAAAACCACTTTTCGCACTTGTGTTAGTGTTGAAAAAACACTTTTCGCACTTGTGTTAGTGTGGAAAAACCACTTTTCGCACTTGTGTTGGTGCAGGAAACCACTTTTGCACTTGTATTAGTGTGGCAAAACCACTTTTCGCACTTGTGTTAGTGTTGAAAAACCACTTTTCGCACTTGTGTTAGTGTTGAAAAACCACTTTTCGCACTTGTGTTGGTGCAGGAAACCACTTTTGCGCTTGTATTAGTGTGGAAAAACCACTTTTTGCACTTGTGTTAGTGTTGAAAAACCACTTTTCGCACTTGTGTTAGTGTTGAAAAACCACTTTTCGCACTTGTGTTGGTGCAGGAAACCACTTTTGCACTTGTATTAGTGTGGAAAAACCACTTTTCGCACTTGTGTTAGTGTTGAAAAACCACTTTTCGCACTTGTGTTAGTGTTGAAAAACCACTTTTCGCACTTGTGTTAGTGTTGAAAAACCACTTTTCGCACTTGTGTTAGTGTTAAAAAACCACTTTTCGCACTTGTGTTGGTGCAGGAAACCACGTTTGCACTTATATTAGTGTGGAAAAACCACTTTTTGCACTTGTGATAGTGTTGAAAAACCACTTTTTGCACTTGTGTTGGTGCAGGAAACCACTTTTGCACTTGTATTAGTGTGAAAAAACACTTTTTGCACTTGTGTTAGTGTTGAAAAACCACTTTTCGCACTTGTGTTAGTGTTGAAAAACCACTTTTCGCACTTGTGTTAGTGTTGAAAAACCACTTTTCGCACTTGTGTTGGTGCAGGAAACCACTTTTGCACTTGTATTAGTGTGGAAAAACCACTTTTCACACTTGTGTTCGTGTTGAAAAACCACTTTTCGCACTTGTGTTAGTGTTGAAAAAACACTTTTCGCACTTGTGTTGGTGCAGGAAACCACTTTTGCACTTGTATTAGTGTGGAAAAAACACTTTTTGCACTTGTGATAGTGTTGAAAAATCACTTTTTGCACTTGTGTTGGTGCAGGAAACGACTTTTGCACTTGTATTAGTGTGAAAAAACACTTTTTGCACTTGTGTTAGTGTTGAAAAACCACTTTTCGCACTTGTGTTAGTGTTGAAAAACCACTTTTTGCACTTGTGCTAGTGTTGAAAAACCACTTTTCGCACTTGTGTTGGTGCAGGAAACCACTTTTGCACTTGTATTAGTGTGGAAAAACCACTTTTCACACTTGTGTTCGTGTTGAAAAACCACTTTTCGCACTTGTGTTAGTGTTGAAAAAACACTTTTCGCACTTGTGTTGGTGCAGGAAACCACTTTTGCACTTGTATTAGTGTGGAAAAAACACTTTTTGCACTTGTGATAGTGTTGAAAAACCACTTTTCGCACTTGTGTTAGTGTTGAAAAACCACTTTTCGCACTTGTGTTAGTGTTGAAAAAACACTTTTCGCACTGGTGTTGGTGCAGGAAACCACTTTTGCACTTGTATTAGTGTGGAAAAAACACTTTTTGCACTTGTGATAGTGTTGAAAAACCACTTTTCGCACTTGTGTTAGTGTTGAAAAACTACTTTTCGCACTTGTGTTGGTGCAGGAAACCACTTTTGCACTTGTATTAGTGTGGAAAAACCACTTTTCGCACTTGTGTTAGTGTTGAAAAACCACTTTTCGCACTTGTGTTAGTGTTGAAAAACCACTTTTCGCACTTGTGTTAGTGTTGAAAAACCACTTTTCGCACTTGTGTTGGTGCAGGAAACCACTTTTGCACTTGTATTAGTGTGGAAAAAACACTTTTCGCACTTGTGTTAGTGTTGAAAAACCACTTTTCGCACATGTGTTAGTGTTGAAAAACCACTTTTCGCACTTGTGTTGGTGCAGGAAACCACTTTTGCACTTGTATTAGTGTGGAAAACCACTTTTCACACTTGTGTTCGTGTTGAAAAACCACTTTTCGCACTTGTGTTAGTGTTGAAAAAACACTTTTCGCACTTGTGTTGGTGCAGGAAACCACTTTTGCACTTGTATTAGTGTGGAAAAAACCACTTTTCGCACTTGTGTTAGTGTTGAAAAACCACTTTTCGCACTTGTGTTAGTGTTGAAAAACCACTTTTCGCACTTGTGTTGGTGCAGGAAACCACTTTTGCACTTGTATTAGTGTGGAAAATACACTTTTCGCACTTGTGTTAGTGTTGAAAAACCACTTTTCGCACTTGTGTTAGTGTTGAAAACCACTTTTCGCACTTGTGTTGGTGCAGGAAACCACTTTTGCACTTGTATTAGTGTGGAAAAAACACTTTTTGCACTTGTGATAGCGTTGAAAAACCACTTTTCGCACTTGTGTTAGTGTTGAAAAACCACTTTTCGCACTTGTGTTGGTGCAGGAAACCACATTTGCACTTGTGTTCGTGTGGAAACCACTTTTCGCACTTGTTTTAGTGTTGAAAAACCACTTTTTGCACTTGTGTTAGTGTTCAAAAAACCACTTTTCGCACTTGTATTAGTGTGGAAAAACCACATTTCGCACTTGTGTTAGTTTGGAAAAACCACTTTTCGCACTTGTGTTAGTGTTGAAAAACCACTTTTCGCACTTGTGTTAGTGTTGAAAAAACACTTTTCGCACTTGTGTTAGTGTTGAAAAACCACTTTTCGCACTTGTGTTGGTGCAGGAAACCACTTTTGCACTTGTATTAGTGTGGCAAAACCACTTTTCGCACTTGTGTTAGTGTTGAAAAACCACTTTTCGCACTTGTGTTAGTGTTGAAAAACCACTTTTCGCACTTGTGTTGGTGCAGGAAACCACTTTTGCGCTTGTATTAGTGTGGAAAAACCACTTTTTGCACTTGTGTTAGTGTTGAAAAACCACTTTTCGCACTTGTGTTAGTGTTGAAAAACCACTTTTCGCACTTGTGTTGGTGCAGGAAACCACTTTTGCACTTGTATTAGTGTGGAAAAACCACTTTTCGCACTTGTGTTAGTGTTGAAAAACCACTTTTCGCACTTGTGTTAGTGTTGAAAAACCACTTTTCGCACTTGTGTTAGTGTTGAAAAACCACTTTTCGCACTTGTGTTAGTGTTAAAAAACCACTTTTCGCACTTGTGTTGGTGCAGGAAACCACGTTTGCACTTATATTAGTGTGGAAAAACCACTTTTTGCACTTGTGATAGTGTTGAAAAACCACTTTTTGCACTTGTGTTGGTGCAGGAAACCACTTTTGCACTTGTATTAGTGTGAAAAAACACTTTTTGCACTTGTGTTAGTGTTGAAAAACCACTTTTCGCACTTGTGTTAGTGTTGAAAAACCACTTTTCGCACTTGTGTTAGTGTTGAAAAACCACTTTTCGCACTTGTGTTGGTGCAGGAAACCACTTTTGCACTTGTATTAGTGTGGAAAAACCACTTTTCACACTTGTGTTCGTGTTGAAAAACCACTTTTCGCACTTGTGTTAGTGTTGAAAAAACACTTTTCGCACTTGTGTTGGTGCAGGAAACCACTTTTGCACTTGTATTAGTGTGGAAAAAACACTTTTTGCACTTGTGATAGTGTTGAAAAAACACTTTTTGCACTTGTGATAGTGTTGAAAAACCACTTTTCGCACTTGTGTTAGTGTTGAAAAACTACTTTTCGCACTTGTGTTGGTGCAGGAAACCACTTTTGCACTTGTATTAGTGTGGAAAAACCACTTTTCGCACTTGTGTTAGTGTTGAAAAACCACTTTTCGCACTTGTGTTAGTGTTGAAAAACCACTTTTCGCACTTGTGTTAGTGTTGAAAAACCACTTTTCGCACTTGTGTTGGTGCAGGAAACCACTTTTGCACTTGTATTGGTGTGGAAAAAACACTTTTCGCACTTGTGTTAGTGTTGAAAAACCACTTTTCGCAATTGTGTTAGTGTTGAAAAACCACTTTTCGCACTTGTGTTGGTGCAGGAAACCACTTTTGCACTTGTATTAGTGTGGAAAAACCACTTTTCGCACTTGTGTTATTGTTGAAAAACCACTTTTCGCACTTGTGTTAGTGTTGAAAAACCACTTTTCGCACTTGTGTTGGTGCAGGAAAACACTTTTGCACTTGTATTAGTGTGGAAAAACCACTTTTCGCACTTGTGTTAGTGTTGAAAAACCACTTTTCGCACTTGTGTTAGTGTTGAAAAAACACTTTCCGCACTTGTATTGGTGCAGGAAACCACTTTTGCACTTCCATTAGTGTGGAAAAAACACTTTTTGCACTTGTGATAGTGTTGAAAAACCACTTTTCGCACATGTGTTAGTGTTGAAAAACCACTTTTCGCACTTGTGTTGGTGCAGGAAACCACTTTTGCACTTGTATTAGTGTGGAAAAACCACTTTTCGCACTTGTGTTATTGTTGAAAAACCACTTTTCGCACTTGTGTTAGTGTTGAAAAACCACTTTTCGCACTTGTGTTGGTGCAGGAAAACACTTTTGCACTTGTATTAGTGTGGAAAAACCACTTTTCGCACTTGTGTTATTGTTGAAAAACCACTTTTCGCACTTGTGTTAGTGTTGAAAAACCACTTTTCGCACTTGTGTTGGTGCAGGAAAACACTTTTGCACTTGTATTAGTGTGGAAAAACCACTTTTCGCACTTGTGTTAGTGTTGAAAAACCACTTTTCGCACTTGTGTTAGTGTTGAAAAAACACTTTCCGCACTTGTATTGGTGCAGGAAACCACTTTTGCACTTGTATTAGTGTGGAAAATACACTTTTCGCACTTGTGTTAGTGTTGAAAAACCACTTTTCGCACTTGTGTTAGTGTTGAAAAACCACTTTTCGCACTTGTGTTGGTGCAGGAAACCACTTTTGCACTTGTATTAGTGTGGAAAAAACACTTTTTGCACTTGTGATAGTGTTGAAAAACCACTTTTCGCACTTGTGTTAGTGTTGAAAAACCACTTTTCGCACTTGTGTTGGTGCAGGAAACCACTTTTGCACTTGTATTCGTGTGGAAAACCACTTTTCGCACTTGTGTTATTGTTGAAAAACCACTTTTCGCACTTATGTTAGTGTTGAAAAACCACTTGTCGCACTTGTGTTGGTGCAGGAAACCACTTTTGCACTTGTATTAGTGTGGAAAAAACACTTTTTGCACTTGTGATAGCATTGAAAAACCACTTTTCGCACTTGTGTTAGTGTTGAAAAACCACTTTTCGCACTTGTTTTAGTGTTGAAAAACCACTTTTTGCACTTGTGTTAGTGTTCAAAAAACCACTTTTCGCACTTGTATTAGTGTGGAAAAACCACATTTCGCACTTGTGTTAGTTTGGAAAAACCACTTTTCGCACTTGTGTTAGTGTTGAAAAACCACTTTTCGCACTTGTGTTAGTGTTGAAAAAACACTTTTCGCACTTGTGTTAGTGTTGAAAAACCACTTTTCGCACTTGTGTTGGTGCAGGAAACCACTTTTGCACTTGTATTAGTGTGGAAAAACCACTTTTCGCACTTGTGTTAGTGTTGAAAAACCACTTTTCGCACTTGTGTTAGTGTTGAAAAACCACTTTTCGCACTTGTGTTGGTGCAGGAAACCACTTTTGCACTTGTATTAGTGTGGAAAAACCACTTTTTGCACTTGTGTTAGTGTTGAAAAACCACTTTTCGCACTTGTGTTAGTGTTGAAAAACCACTTTTCGCACTTGTGTTGGTGCAGGAAACCACTTTTGCACTTGTATTAGTGTGGAAAAACCACTTTTCGCACTTGTGTTAGTGTTGAAAAACCACTTTTCGCACTTGTGTTAGTGTTGAAAAACCACTTTTCGCACTTGTGTTAGTGTTGAAAAACCACTTTTCGCACTTGTGTTAGTGTTAAAAAAACCACTTTTCGCACTTGTGTTGGTGCAGGAAACCACGTTTGCACTTATATTAGTGTGGAAAAACCACTTTTTGCACTTGTGATAGTGTTGAAAAACCACTTTTTGCACTTGTGTTGGTGCAGGAAACCACTTTTGCACTTGTATTAGTGTGAAAAAACACTTTTTGCACTTGTGTTAGTGTTGAAAAACCACTTTTCGCACTTGTGTTAGTGTTGAAAAACCACTTTTCGCACTTGTGTTGGTGCAGGAAACCACTTTTGCACTTGTATTAGTGTGGAAAAACCACTTTTCACACTTGTGTTCGTGTTGAAAAACCACTTTTCGCACTTGTGTTAGTGTTGAAAAAACACTTTTCGCACTTGTGTTGGTGCAGGAAACCACTTTTGCACTTGTATTAGTGTGGAAAAAACACTTTTTGCACTTGTGATAGTGTTGAAAAACCACTTTTCGCACTTGTGTTAGTGTTGAAAAACTACTTTTCGCACTTGTGTTGGTGCAGGAAACCACTTTTGCACTTGTATTAGTGTGGAAAAACCACTTTTCGCACTTGTGTTAGTGTTGAAAAACCACTTTTCGCACTTGTGTTAGTGTTGAAAAACCACTTTTCGCACTTGTGTTAGTGTTGAAAAACCACTTTTCGCACTTGTGTTGGTGCAGGAAACCACTTTTGCACTTGTATTAGTGTGGAAAAAACACTTTTCGCACTTGTGTTAGTGTTGAAAAACCACTTTTCGCACATGTGTTAGTGTTGAAAAACCACTTTTCGCACTTGTGTTGGTGCAGGAAACCACTTTTGCACTTGTATTAGTGTGGAAAACCACTTTTCACACTTGTGTTCGTGTTGAAAAACCACTTTTCGCACTTGTGTTAGTGTTGAAAAAACACTTTTCGCACTTGTGTTGGTGCAGGAAACCACTTTTGCACTTGTATTAGTGTGGAAAAAACCACTTTTCGCACTTGTGTTAGTGTTGAAAAACCACTTTTCGCACTTGTGTTAGTGTTGAAAAACCACTTTTCGCACTTGTGTTGGTGCAGGAAACCACTTTTGCACTTGTATTAGTGTGGAAAATACACTTTTCGCACTTGTGTTAGTGTTGAAAAACCACTTTTCGCACTTGTGTTAGTGTTGAAAACCACTTTTCGCACTTGTGTTGGTGCAGGAAACCACTTTTGCACTTGTATTAGTGTGGAAAAAACACTTTTTGCACTTGTGATAGCGTTGAAAAACCACTTTTCGCACTTGTGTTAGTGTTGAAAAACCACTTTTCGCACTTGTGTTAGTGTTGAAAAACCACTTTTCGCACTTGTGTTAGTGTTGAAAAACTACTTTTCGCACTTGTGTTGGTGCAGGAAACCACTTTTGCACTTGTATTAGTGTGGAAAAACCACTTTTCGCACTTGTGTTAGTGTTGAAAAACCACTTTTCGCACTTGTGTTAGTGTTGAAAAACCACTTTTCGCACTTGTGTTAGTGTTGAAAAACCACTTTTCGCACTTGTGTTGGTGCAGGAAACCACTTTTGCACTTGTATTAGTGTGGAAAAAACACTTTTCGCACTTGTGTTAGTGTTGAAAAACCACTTTTCGCACATGTGTTAGTGTTGAAAAACCACTTTTCGCACTTGTGTTGGTGCAGGAAACCACTTTTGCACTTGTATTAGTGTGGAAAACCACTTTTCACACTTGTGTTCGTGTTGAAAAACCACTTTTCGCACTTGTGTTAGTGTTGAAAAAACACTTTTCGCACTTGTGTTGGTGCAGGAAACCACTTTTGCACTTGTATTAGTGTGGAAAAAACCACTTTTCGCACTTGTGTTAGTGTTGAAAAACCACTTTTCACACTTGTGTTAGTGTTGAAAAACCACTTTTCGCACTTGTGTTGGTGCAGGAAACCACTTTTGCACTTGTATTAGTGTGGAAAATACACTTTTCGCACTTGTGTTAGTGTTGAAAAACCACTTTTCGCACTTGTGTTAGTGTTGAAAACCACTTTTCGCACTTGTGTTGGTGCAGGAAACCACTTTTGCACTTGTATTAGTGTGGAAAAAACACTTTTTGCACTTGTGATAGCGTTGAAAAACCACTTTTCGCACTTGTGTTAGTGTTGAAAAACCACTTTTCGCACTTGTGTTGGTGCAGGAAACCACATTTGCACTTGTATTCGTGTGGAAACCACTTTTCGCACTTGTTTTAGTGTTGAAAAACCAATTTTTGCACTTGTGTTAGTGTTCAAAAAACCACTTTTCGCACTTGTATTAGTGTGGAAAAACCACATTTCGCACTTGTGTTAGTTTGGAAAAACCACTTTTCGCACTTGTGTTAGTGTTGAAAAACCACTTTTCGCACTTGTGTTAGTGTTGAAAAAACACTTTTCGCACTTGTGTTAGTGTTGAAAAACCACTTTTCGCACTTGTGTTGGTGCAGGAAACCACTTTTGCACTTGTATTAGTGTGGCAAAACCACTTTTCGCACTTGTGTTAGTGTTGAAAAACCACTTTTCGCACTTGTGTTAGTGTTGAAAAACCACTTTTCGCACTTGTGTTGGTGCAGGAAACCACTTTTGCGCTTGTATTAGTGTGGAAAAACCACTTTTCGCACTTGTGTTAGTGTTGAAAAACCACTTTTCGCACTTGTGTTAGTGTTGAAAAACCACTTTTCGCACTTGTGTTAGTGTTGAAAAACCACTTTTCGCACTTGTGTTAGTGTTAAAAAACCACTTTTCGCACTTGTGTTGGTGCAGGAAACCACGTTTGCACTTATATTAGTGTGGAAAAACCACTTTTTGCACTTGTGATAGTGTTGAAAAACCACTTTTTGCACTTGTGTTGGTGCAGGAAACCACTTTTGCACTTGTATTAGTGTGAAAAAACACTTTTTGCACTTGTGTTAGTGTTGAAAAACCACTTTTCGCACTTGTGTTAGTGTTGAAAAACCACTTTTCGCACTTGTGTTAGTGTTGAAAAACCACTTTTCGCACTTGTGTTGGTGCAGGAAACCACTTTTGCACTTGTATTAGTGTGGAAAAACCACTTTTCACACTTGTGTTCGTGTTGAAAAACCACTTTTCGCACTTGTGTTAGTGTTGAAAAAACACTTTTCGCACTTGTGTTGGTGCAGGAAACCACTTTTGCACTTGTATTAGTGTGGAAAAAACACTTTTTGCACTTGTGATAGTGTTGAAAAATCACTTTTTGCACTTGTGTTGGTGCAGGAAACGACTTTTGCACTTGTATTAGTGTGAAAAAACACTTTTTGCACTTGTGTTAGTGTTGAAAAACCACTTTTCGCACTTGTGTTAGTGTTGAAAAACCACTTTTCGCACTTGTGTTAGTGTTGAAAAACCACTTTTCGCACTTGTGTTGGTGCAGGAAACCACTTTTGCACTTGTATTAGTGTGGAAAAACCACTTTTCACACTTGTGTTCGTGTTGAAAAACCACTTTTCGCACTTGTGTTAGTGTTGAAAAAACACTTTTCGCACTTGTGTTGGTGCAGGAAACCACTTTTGCACTTGTATTAGTGTGGAAAAAACACTTTTTGCACTTGTGATAGTGTTGAAAAACCACTTTTCGCACTTGTGTTAGTGTTGAAAAACCACTTTTCGCACTTGTGTTAGTGTTGAAAAAACACTTTTCGCACTGGTGTTGGTGCAGGAAACCACTTTTGCACTTGTATTAGTGTGGAAAAAACACTTTTTGCACTTGTGATAGTGTTGAAAAACCACTTTTCGCACTTGTGTTAGTGTTGAAAAACTACTTTTCGCACTTGTGTTGGTGCAGGAAACCACTTTTGCACTTGTATTAGTGTGGAAAAACCACTTTTCGCACTTGTGTTAGTGTTGAAAAACCACTTTTCGCACTTGTGTTAGTGTTGAAAAACCACTTTTCGCACTTGTGTTAGTGTTGAAAAACCACTTTTCGCACTTGTGTTGGTGCAGGAAACCACTTTTGCACTTGTATTAGTGTGGAAAAAACACTTTTCGCACTTGTGTTAGTGTTGAAAAACCACTTTTCGCACATGTGTTAGTGTTGAAAAACCACTTTTCGCACTTGTGTTGGTGCAGGAAACCACTTTTGCACTTGTATTAGTGTGGAAAACCACTTTTCACACTTGTGTTCGTGTTGAAAAACCACTTTTCGCACTTGTGTTAGTGTTGAAAAAACACTTTTCGCACTTGTGTTGGTGCAGGAAACCACTTTTGCACTTGTATTAGTGTGGAAAAAACCACTTTTCGCACTTGTGTTAGTGTTGAAAAACCACTTTTCGCACTTGTGTTAGTGTTGAAAAACCACTTTTCGCACTTGTGTTGGTGCAGGAAACCACTTTTGCACTTGTATTAGTGTGGAAAATACACTTTTCGCACTTGTGTTAGTGTTGAAAAACCACTTTTCGCACTTGTGTTAGTGTTGAAAACCACTTTTCGCACTTGTGTTGGTGCAGGAAACCACTTTTGCACTTGTATTAGTGTGGAAAAAACACTTTTTGCACTTGTGATAGCGTTGAAAAACCACTTTTCGCACTTGTGTTAGTGTTGAAAAACCACTTTTCGCACTTGTGTTGGTGCAGGAAACCACATTTGCACTTGTGTTCGTGTGGAAACCACTTTTCGCACTTGTTTTAGTGTTGAAAAACCACTTTTTGCACTTGTGTTAGTGTTCAAAAAACCACTTTTCGCACTTGTATTAGTGTGGAAAAACCACATTTCGCACTTGTGTTAGTTTGGAAAAACCACTTTTCGCACTTGTGTTAGTGTTGAAAAACCACTTTTCGCACTTGTGTTAGTGTTGAAAAAACACTTTTCGCACTTGTGTTAGTGTTGAAAAACCACTTTTCGCACTTGTGTTGGTGCAGGAAACCACTTTTGCACTTGTATTAGTGTGGCAAAACCACTTTTCGCACTTGTGTTAGTGTTGAAAAACCACTTTTCGCACTTGTGTTAGTGTTGAAAAACCACTTTTCGCACTTGTGTTGGTGCAGGAAACCACTTTTGCGCTTGTATTAGTGTGGAAAAACCACTTTTTGCACTTGTGTTAGTGTTGAAAAACCACTTTTCGCACTTGTGTTAGTGTTGAAAAACCACTTTTCGCACTTGTGTTGGTGCAGGAAACCACTTTTGCACTTGTATTAGTGTGGAAAAACCACTTTTCGCACTTGTGTTAGTGTTGAAAAACCACTTTTCGCACTTGTGTTAGTGTTGAAAAACCACTTTTCGCACTTGTGTTAGTGTTGAAAAACCAATTTTCGCACTTGTGTTAGTGTTAAAAAACCACTTTTCGCACTTGTGTTGGTGCAGGAAACCACGTTTGCACTTATATTAGTGTGGAAAAACCACTTTTTGCACTTGTGATAGTGTTGAAAAACCACTTTTTGCACTTGTGTTGGTGCAGGAAACCACTTTTGCACTTGTATTAGTGTGAAAAAACACTTTTTGCACTTGTGTTAGTGTTGAAAAACCACTTTTCGCACTTGTGTTAGTGTTGAAAAACCACTTTTCGCACTTGTGTTAGTGTTGAAAAACCACTTTTCGCACTTGTGTTGGTGCAGGAAACCACTTTTGCACTTGTATTAGTGTGGAAAAAACACTTTTTGCACTTGTGATAGTGTTGAAAAACCACTTTTCGCACTTGTGTTAGTGTTGAAAAACTACTTTTCGCACTTGTGTTGGTGCAGGAAACCACTTTTGCACTTGTATTAGTGTGGAAAAACCACTTTTCGCACTTGTGTTAGTGTTGAAAAACCACTTTTCGCACTTGTGTTAGTGTTGAAAAACCACTTTTCGCACTTGTGTTAGTGTTGAAAAACCACTTTTCGCACTTGTGTTGGTGCAGGAAACCACTTTTGCACTTGTATTAGTGTGGAAAAAACACTTTTCGCACTTGTGTTAGTGTTGAAAAACCACTTTTCGCACATGTGTTAGTGTTGAAAAACCACTTTTCGCACTTGTGTTGGTGCAGGAAACCACTTTTGCACTTGTATTAGTGTGGAAAACCACTTTTCACACTTGTGTTCGTGTTGAAAAACCACTTTTCGCACTTGTGTTAGTGTTGAAAAAACACTTTTCGCACTTGTGTTGGTGCAGGAAACCACTTTTGCACTTGTATTAGTGTGGAAAAAACCACTTTTCGCACTTGTGTTAGTGTTGAAAAACCACTTTTCGCACTTGTGTTAGTGTTGAAAAACCACTTTTCGCACTTGTGTTGGTGCAGGAAACCACTTTTGCACTTGTATTAGTGTGGAAAATACACTTTTCGCACTTGTGTTAGTGTTGAAAAACCACTTTTCGCACTTGTGTTAGTGTTGAAAACCACTTTTCGCACTTGTGTTGGTGCAGGAAACCACTTTTGCACTTGTATTAGTGTGGAAAAAACACTTTTTGCACTTGTGATAGCGTTGAAAAACCACTTTTCGCACTTGTGTTAGTGTTGAAAAACCACTTTTCGCACTTGTGTTGGTGCAGGAAACCACATTTGCACTTGTGTTCGTGTGGAAACCACTTTTCGCACTTGTTTTAGTGTTGAAAAACCACTTTTTGCACTTGTGTTAGTGTTCAAAAAACCACTTTTCGCACTTGTATTAGTGTGGAAAAACCACATTTCGCACTTGTGTTAGTTTGGAAAAACCACTTTTCGCACTTGTGTTAGTGTTGAAAAACCACTTTTCGCACTTGTGTTAGTGTTGAAAAAACACTTTTCGCACTTGTGTTAGTGTTGAAAAACCACTTTTCGCACTTGTGTTGGTGCAGGAAACCACTTTTGCACTTGTATTAGTGTGGCAAAACCACTTTTCGCACTTGTGTTAGTGTTGAAAAACCACTTTTCGCACTTGTGTTAGTGTTGAAAAACCACTTTTCGCACTTGTGTTGGTGCAGGAAACCACTTTTGCGCTTGTATTAGTGTGGAAAAACCACTTTTTGCACTTGTGTTAGTGTTGAAAAACCACTTTTCGCACTTGTGTTAGTGTTGAAAAACCACTTTTCGCACTTGTGTTGGTGCAGGAAACCACTTTTGCACTTGTATTAGTGTGGAAAAACCACTTTTCGCACTTGTGTTAGTGTTGAAAAACCACTTTTCGCACTTGTGTTAGTGTTGAAAAACCACTTTTCGCACTTGTGTTAGTGTTGAAAAACCACTTTTCGCACTTGTGTTAGTGTTAAAAAACCACTTTTCGCACTTGTGTTGGTGCAGGAAACCACGTTTGCACTTATATTAGTGTGGAAAAACCACTTTTTGCACTTGTGATAGTGTTGAAAAACCACTTTTTGCACTTGTGTTGGTGCAGGAAACCACTTTTGCACTTGTATTAGTGTGAAAAAACACTTTTTGCACTTGTGTTAGTGTTGAAAAACCACTTTTCGCACTTGTGTTAGTGTTGAAAAACCACTTTTCGCACTTGTGTTAGTGTTGAAAAACCACTTTTCGCACTTGTGTTGGTGCAGGAAACCACTTTTGCACTTGTATTAGTGTGGAAAAACCACTTTTCACACTTGTGTTCGTGTTGAAAAACCACTTTTCGCACTTGTGTTAGTGTTGAAAAAACACTTTTCGCACTTGTGTTGGTGCAGGAAACCACTTTTGCACTTGTATTAGTGTGGAAAAAACACTTTTTGCACTTGTGATAGTGTTGAAAAAACACTTTTTGCACTTGTGATAGTGTTGAAAAACCACTTTTCGCACTTGTGTTAGTGTTGAAAAACTACTTTTCGCACTTGTGTTGGTGCAGGAAACCACTTTTGCACTTGTATTAGTGTGGAAAAACCACTTTTCGCACTTGTGTTAGTGTTGAAAAACCACTTTTCGCACTTGTGTTAGTGTTGAAAAACCACTTTTCGCACTTGTGTTAGTGTTGAAAAACCACTTTTCGCACTTGTGTTGGTGCAGGAAACCACTTTTGCACTTGTATTGGTGTGGAAAAAACACTTTTCGCACTTGTGTTAGTGTTGAAAAACCACTTTTCGCAATTGTGTTAGTGTTGAAAAACCACTTTTCGCACTTGTGTTGGTGCAGGAAACCACTTTTGCACTTGTATTAGTGTGGAAAAACCACTTTTCGCACTTGTGTTATTGTTGAAAAACCACTTTTCGCACTTGTGTTAGTGTTGAAAAACCACTTTTCGCACTTGTGTTGGTGCAGGAAAACACTTTTGCACTTGTATTAGTGTGGAAAAACCACTTTTCGCACTTGTGTTAGTGTTGAAAAACCACTTTTCGCACTTGTGTTAGTGTTGAAAAAACACTTTCCGCACTTGTATTGGTGCAGGAAACCACTTTTGCACTTCCATTAGTGTGGAAAAAACACTTTTTGCACTTGTGATAGTGTTGAAAAACCACTTTTCGCACATGTGTTAGTGTTGAAAAACCACTTTTCGCACTTGTGTTGGTGCAGGAAACCACTTTTGCACTTGTATTAGTGTGGAAAAACCACTTTTCGCACTTGTGTTATTGTTGAAAAACCACTTTTCGCACTTGTGTTAGTGTTGAAAAACCACTTTTCGCACTTGTGTTGGTGCAGGAAAACACTTTTGCACTTGTATTAGTGTGGAAAAACCACTTTTCGCACTTGTGTTATTGTTGAAAAACCACTTTTCGCACTTGTGTTAGTGTTGAAAAACCACTTTTCGCACTTGTGTTGGTGCAGGAAAACACTTTTGCACTTGTATTAGTGTGGAAAAACCACTTTTCGCACTTGTGTTAGTGTTGAAAAACCACTTTTCGCACTTGTGTTAGTGTTGAAAAAACACTTTCCGCACTTGTATTGGTGCAGGAAACCACTTTTGCACTTGTATTAGTGTGGAAAATACACTTTTCGCACTTGTGTTAGTGTTGAAAAACCACTTTTCGCACTTGTGTTAGTGTTGAAAAACCACTTTTCGCACTTGTGTTGGTGCAGGAAACCACTTTTGCACTTGTATTAGTGTGGAAAAAACACTTTTTGCACTTGTGATAGTGTTGAAAAACCACTTTTCGCACTTGTGTTAGTGTTGAAAAACCACTTTTCGCACTTGTGTTGGTGCAGGAAACCACTTTTGCACTTGTATTCGTGTGGAAAACCACTTTTCGCACTTGTGTTATTGTTGAAAAACCACTTTTCGCACTTATGTTAGTGTTGAAAAACCACTTGTCGCACTTGTGTTGGTGCAGGAAACCACTTTTGCACTTGTATTAGTGTGGAAAAAACACTTTTTGCACTTGTGATAGCATTGAAAAACCACTTTTCGCACTTGTGTTAGTGTTGAAAAACCACTTTTCGCACTTGTTTTAGTGTTGAAAAACCACTTTTTGCACTTGTGTTAGTGTTCAAAAAACCACTTTTCGCACTTGTATTAGTGTGGAAAAACCACATTTCGCACTTGTGTTAGTTTGGAAAAACCACTTTTCGCACTTGTGTTAGTGTTGAAAAACCACTTTTCGCACTTGTGTTAGTGTTGAAAAAACACTTTTCGCACTTGTGTTAGTGTTGAAAAACCACTTTTCGCACTTGTGTTGGTGCAGGAAACCACTTTTGCACTTGTATTAGTGTGGAAAAACCACTTTTCGCACTTGTGTTAGTGTTGAAAAACCACTTTTCGCACTTGTGTTAGTGTTGAAAAACCACTTTTCGCACTTGTGTTGGTGCAGGAAACCACTTTTGCACTTGTATTAGTGTGGAAAAACCACTTTTTGCACTTGTGTTAGTGTTGAAAAACCACTTTTCGCACTTGTGTTAGTGTTGAAAAACCACTTTTCGCACTTGTGTTGGTGCAGGAAACCACTTTTGCACTTGTATTAGTGTGGAAAAACCACTTTTCGCACTTGTGTTAGTGTTGAAAAACCACTTTTCGCACTTGTGTTAGTGTTGAAAAACCACTTTTCGCACTTGTGTTAGTGTTGAAAAACCACTTTTCGCACTTGTGTTAGTGTTAAAAAAACCACTTTTCGCACTTGTGTTGGTGCAGGAAACCACGTTTGCACTTATATTAGTGTGGAAAAACCACTTTTTGCACTTGTGATAGTGTTGAAAAACCACTTTTTGCACTTGTGTTGGTGCAGGAAACCACTTTTGCACTTGTATTAGTGTGAAAAAACACTTTTTGCACTTGTGTTAGTGTTGAAAAACCACTTTTCGCACTTGTGTTAGTGTTGAAAAACCACTTTTCGCACTTGTGTTGGTGCAGGAAACCACTTTTGCACTTGTATTAGTGTGGAAAAACCACTTTTCACACTTGTGTTCGTGTTGAAAAACCACTTTTCGCACTTGTGTTAGTGTTGAAAAAACACTTTTCGCACTTGTGTTGGTGCAGGAAACCACTTTTGCACTTGTATTAGTGTGGAAAAAACACTTTTTGCACTTGTGATAGTGTTGAAAAACCACTTTTCGCACTTGTGTTAGTGTTGAAAAACCACTTTTCGCACTTGTGTTAGTGTTGAAAAAACACTTTTCGCACTGGTGTTGGTGCAGGAAACCACTTTTGCACTTGTATTAGTGTGGAAAAAACACTTTTTGCACTTGTGATAGTGTTGAAAAACCACTTTTCGCACTTGTGTTAGTGTTGAAAAACTACTTTTCGCACTTGTGTTGGTGCAGGAAACCACTTTTGCACTTGTATTAGTGTGGAAAAACCACTTTTCGCACTTGTGTTAGTGTTGAAAAAACACTTTTCGCACTTGTGTTAGTGTTGAAAAACCACTTTTCGCACTTGTGTTAGTGTTGAAAAACCACTTTTCGCACTTGTGTTGGTGCAGGAAACCACTTTTGCACTTGTATTGGTGTGGAAAAAACACTTTTCGCACTTGTGTTAGTGTTGAAAAACCACTTTTCGCACTTGTGTTAGTGTTGAAAAACCACTTTTCGCACTTGTGTTGGTGCAGGAAACCACTTTTGCACTTGTATTAGTGTGGAAAAACCACTTTTCGCACTTGTGTTAGTGTTGAAAAAACACTTTTCGCACTTGTGTTAGTGTTGAAAAAACACTTTCCGCACTTGTATTGGTGCAGGAAACCACTTTTGCACTTCTATTAGTGTGGAAAAACACTTTTTGCACTTGTGATAGCGTTGAAAAACCACTTTTCGCACTTGTGTTAGTGTTGAAAAACCACTTTTCGCACTTGTGTTGGTGCAGGAAACCACATTTGCACTTGTATTCGTGTGAAAAACCACTTTTCGCACTTGTGTTAGTGTTGAAAAACCACTTTCCGCACTTGTGTTAGTGTTGAAAAACCACTTTTCGCACTTGTGTTAGTGTTGAAAAACCACTTTTCGCACTTGTGTTAGTGTTGAAAAACCACTTTTCGCACTTGTGTTAGTGTTGAAAAACCACTTTTTGCACTTATGTTGGTGCAGGAAAGCACTTTTGCACTTGTATTAGTGTGGAAAAAACACTTTTTGCACTTGTAATAGTGTTGAAAAACCACTTTTGCACTTGTATTAGTGTGGAAAAACCACTTTTCGCACTTGTGTTAGTGTTGAAAAACCACTTTTCGCACTTGTGTTAGTGTTGAAAAACCACTTTTCGCACTTGTGTTGGTGCAGGAAACCACTTTTGCACTTGCATTAGTGTGGAAAAACCACTTTTCGCACTTGTGTTAGTGTTGAAAAACCACTTTTCGCACTTGTGTTAGTGTTGAAAAACCACTTTTCGCACTTGTGTTAGTGTTGAAAACCCACTTTTCGCACTTGTGTTAGTGTTGAAAAACCACTTTTCGCACTTGAGTTGGTGCAGGAAACCACTTTTGCACTTGTATTAGTGTGGAAAATACACTTTTCGCACTTGTGTTAGTGTTAAAAAAACCACTTTTCGCACTTGTGTTGGTGCAGGAAACCACGTTTGCACTTATATTAGTGTGGAAAAACCACTTTTTGCACTTGTGATAGTGTTGAAAAACCACTTTTTGCACTTGTGTTGGTGCAGGAAACCACTTTTGCACTTGTATTAGTGTGAAAAAACACTTTTTGCACTTGTGTTAGTGTTGAAAAACCACTTTTCGCACTTGTGTTAGTGTTGAAAAACCACTTTTCGCACTTGTGTTAGTGTTGAAAAACCACTTTTCGCACTTGTGTTGGTGCAGGAAACCACTTTTGCACTTGTATTAGTGTGGAAAAACCACTTTTCACACTTGTGTTCGTGTTGAAAAACCACTTTTCGCACTTGTGTTAGTGTTGAAAAAACACTTTTCGCACTTGTGTTGGTGCAGGAAACCACTTTTGCACTTGTATTAGTGTGGAAAAAACACTTTTTGCACTTGTGATAGTGTTGAAAAACCACTTTTCGCACTTGTGTTAGTGTTGAAAAACCACTTTTCGCACTTGTGTTAGTGTTGAAAAAACACTTTTCGCACTGGTGTTGGTGCAGGAAACCACTTTTGCACTTGTATTAGTGTGGAAAAAACACTTTTTGCACTTGTGATAGTGTTGAAAAACCACTTTTCGCACTTGTGTTAGTGTTGAAAAACTACTTTTCGCACTTGTGTTGGTGCAGGAAACCACTTTTGCACTTGTATTAGTGTGGAAAAACCACTTTTCGCACTTGTGTTAGTGTTGAAAAAACACTTTTCGCACTTGTGTTAGTGTTGAAAAACCACTTTTCGCACTTGTGTTAGTGTTGAAAAACCACTTTTCGCACTTGTGTTGGTGCAGGAAACCACTTTTGCACTTGTATTGGTGTGGAAAAAACACTTTTCGCACTTGTGTTAGTGTTGAAAAACCACTTTTCGCACTTGTGTTAGTGTTGAAAAACCACTTTTCGCACTTGTGTTGGTGCAGGAAACCACTTTTGCACTTGTATTAGTGTGGAAAAACCACTTTTCGCACTTGTGTTAGTGTTGAAAAAACACTTTTCGCACTTGTGTTAGTGTTGAAAAAACACTTTCCGCACTTGTATTGGTGCAGGAAACCACTTTTGCACTTCTATTAGTGTGGAAAAACACTTTTTGCACTTGTGATAGCGTTGAAAAACCACTTTTCGCACTTGTGTTAGTGTTGAAAAACCACTTTTCGCACTTGTGTTGGTGCAGGAAACCACATTTGCACTTGTATTCGTGTGAAAAACCACTTTTCGCACTTGTGTTAGTGTTGAAAAACCACTTTCCGCACTTGTGTTAGTGTTGAAAAACCACTTTTCGCACTTGTGTTAGTGTTGAAAAACCACTTTTCGCACTTGTGTTAGTGTTGAAAAACCACTTTTCGCACTTGTGTTAGTGTTGAAAAACCACTTTTTGCACTTATGTTGGTGCAGGAAAGCACTTTTGCACTTGTATTAGTGTGGAAAAAACACTTTTTGCACTTGTAATAGTGTTGAAAAACCACTTTTCGCACTTGTGTTAGTGTTGAAAAACCACTTTTTGCACTTGTGTTGGTGCAGGAAACCACTTTTGCACTTGTATTAGTGTGGAAAAACCACTTTTCGCACTTGTGTTAGTGTTGAAAAACCACTTTTCGCACTTGTGTTAGTGTTGAAAAACCACTTTTCGCACTTGTGTTGGTGCAGGAAACCACTTTTGCACTTGCATTAGTGTGGAAAAACCACTTTTCGCACTTGTGTTAGTGTTGAAAAACCACTTTTCGCACTTGTGTTAGTGTTGAAAAACCACTTTTCGCACCTGTGTTAGTGTTGAAAACCCACTTTTCGCACTTGTGTTAGTGTTGAAAAACCACTTTTCGCACTTGAGTTGGTGCAGGAAACCACTTTTGCACTTGTATTAGTGTGGAAAAAACACTTTTCGCACTTGTGTTAGTGTTGAAAAACCACTTTTCGCACTTGTGTTAGTGTTGAAAAACCACTTTTCGCACTTGTGTTGGTGCAGGAAACCACTTTTGCACTTGTATTAGTGTGGAAAAAACCACTTTTCGCACTTGTGTTAGTGTTGAAAAACAACTTTTCGCACTTGTGTTAGTGTTGAAAACCACTTTTCGCACTTGTGTTGGTGCAGGAAACCACTTTTGCACTTGTATTAGTGTGGAAAATACACTTTTCGCACTTGTGTTAGTGTTGAAAAACCACTTTTCGCACTTGTGTTAGTGTTGAAAACCCACTTTTCGCACTTGTGTTAGTGTTGAAAAACCACTTTTCGCACTTGTGTTGGTGCAGGAAACCACTTTTGCACTTGTATTAGGGTGGAAAAAACACTTTTCGCACTTGTGTTAGTGTTGAAAAACCACTTTTCGCACTTGTGTTAGTGTTGAAAAACCACTTTTCGCACTTGTGTTGGTGCAGGAAACCACTTTTGCACTTGTATTAGTGTGGAAAAAACCACTTTTCGCACTTGTGTTAGTTTTGAAAAACAACTTTTCGCACTTGTGTTAGTGATGAAAAACCACTTTTCGCACTTGTGTTGGTGCAGGAAACCACTTTTGCACTTGCATTAGTGTGGAAAAACCACTTTTCGCACTTGTGTTAGTGTTGAAAAACCACTTTTCGCACTTGTGTTAGTGTTGAAAAACCACTTTTCGCACTTGTGTTAGTGTTGAAAACCCACTTTTCGCACTTGTGTTAGTGTTGAAAAACCACTTTTCGCACTTGTGTTGGTGCAGGAAACCACTTTTGCACTTGTATTAGTGTGGAAAAAACACTTTTCGCACTTGTGTTAGTGTTGAAAAACCACTTTTCGCACTTGTGTTAGTGTTGAAAAACCACTTTTCGCACTTGTGTTGGTGCAGGAAACCACTTTTGCACTTGTATTAGTGTGGAAAAAACCACTTTTCGCACTTGTGTTAGTGTTGAAAAACAACTTTTCGCACTTGTGTTAGTGTTGAAAAACCACTTTTCGCACTTGTGTTGGTGCAGGAAACCACTTTTGCACTTGTATTAGTGTGGAAAATACACTTTTCGCACTTGTGTTAGTGTTGAAAAACCACTTTTCGCACTTGTGTTAGTGTTGAAAACCCACTTTTCGCACTTGTGTTAGTGTTGAAAAACCACTTTTCGCACTTGTGTTGGTGCAGGAAACCACTTTTGCACTTGTATTAGTGTGGAAAAAACACTTTTCGCACTTGTGTTAGTGTTGAAAAACCACTTTTCGCACTTGTGTTAGTGTTGAAAAACCACTTTTCGCACTTGTGTTGGTGCAGGAAACCACTTTTGCACTTGTATTAGTGTGGAAAAAACCACTTTTCGCACTTGTGTTAGTGTTGAAAAACAACTTTTCGCACTTGTGTTAGTGTTGAAAAACCACTTTTCGCACTTGTGTTGGTGCAGGAAACCACTTTTGCACTTGTATTAGTGTGGAAAATACACTTTTCGCACTTGTGTTAGTGTTGAAAAACCACTTTTCGCACTTGTGTTTGTGTTGAAAAACCACTTTTCGCACTTGTGTTGGTGCAGGAAACCACTTTTGCACTTGTATTAGTGTGGAAAAAACACTTTTTGCACTTGTGATAGTGTTGAAAAACCACTTTTCGCACTTGTGTTTGTGTTGAAAAACCACTTTTAGCACTTGTGTTGGTGCAGGAAACCACTTTTGCACTTGTATTCATGTGGAAAAACCACTTTTCGTACTTGTGTTAGTGTTGAAAAACCACTTTTCGCACTTATGTTAGTGTTGAAAAACCACTTTTCGCACTTGTGTTAGTGTTAAAAAACCACTTTTCGCACTTGTGTTGGTGCAGGAAACCACGTTTGCACTTGTATTAGTGTGGAAAAACCACTTTTTGCACTTGTGATAGTGTTGAAAAACCTCTTTTTGCACTTGTGTTGGTGCAGGAAACCACTTTTGCACTTGTATTAGTGTGGAAAAAACACTTTTTGCACTTGTGATAGTGTTGAAAAACCACTTTTCTCACTTGTGTTAGTGTTGAAAAACCACTTTTCGCACTTGTGTTAGTGTTGAAAAACCACTTTTCGCACTTGTGTTAGTGTTGAAAAACCACTTTTCGCACTTGTGTTGGTGCAGGAAACCACTTTTGCACTTGTATTAGTGTGGAAAAACCACTTTTCGCACTTGTGTTAGTGTTGAAAAACCACTTTTCTCACTTGTGTTAGTGTTGAAAAACCACTTTTCTCACTTGTGTTAGTGTTGAAAAACCACTTTTCGCACTTGTGTTAGTGTTGAAAAACCACTTTTCGCACTTGTGTTAGTGTTAAAAAACCATTTTTCGCACTTGTGTTGGTGCAGGAAACCACGTTTGCACTTGTATTAGTGTGGAAAACCACTTTTTGCACTTGTGATAGTGTTGAAAAACCACTTTTTGCACTTGTGTTGGTGCAGGATACCACTTTTGCACTTGTATTAGTGTGAAAAAACACTTTTTGCACTTGTGATAGTGTTGAAAAACCACTTTTCGCACTTGTGTTAGTGTTGAAAAACCACTTTTCGCACTTGTGTTGGTGCAGGAAACCACTTTTGCACTTGTATTAGTGTGGAAAAACACTTTTTGCACTTGTCATAGTGTTGAAAAACCACTTTTCGCACTTGTGTTAGTGTTGAAAAACCACTTTTCGCACTGGTGTTGGTGCAGGAAACCACTTTTGCACTTGTATTAGTGTGGAAAAAACACTTTTTGCACTTGTGATAGTGTTGAAAAACCACTTTTCGCACTTGTGTTAGTGTTGAAAAACCACTTTTCGCACTTGTGTTGGTGCAGGAAACCACTTTTGCACTTGCATTAGTGTGGAAAAACCACTTTTCGCACTTGTGTTAGTGTTGAAAAACAACTTTTCGCACTTGTGTTAGTGTTGTAAAACCACTTTTCGCACTTGTGTTAGTGTGGAAAAACCACTTTTCGCACTTGTGTTGGTGCAGGAAACCACTTTTGCACTTGTATTAGTGTGGAAAAAACACTTTTCGCACTTGTGTTAGTGTTGAAAAACCACTTTTCGCACTTGTGTTAGTGTTGAAAAAACACTTTTCGCACTTGTGTTGGTGCAGGAAACCACTTTTGCACTTGTATTAGTGTGGAAAATACACTTTTCGCACTTGTGTTAGTGTTGAAAAACCACTTTTCGCACTTGTGTTTGTGTTGAAAAACCACTTTTCGCACTTGTGTTGGTGCAGGAAACCACTTTTGCACTTGTATTAGTGTGGAAAAAACACTTTTTGCACTTGTGATAGTGTTGAAAAACCACTTTTCGCACTTGTGTTTGTGTTGAAAAACCACTTTTCGCACTTGTGTTGGTGCAGGAAACCACTTTTGCACTTGTATTAGTGTGGAAAAAACACTTTTTGCACTTGTGATAGTGTTGAAAAACCACTTTTCGCACTTGTGTTTGTGTTGAAAAACCACTTTTAGCACTTGTGTTGGTGCAGGAAACCACTTTTGCACTTGTATTCATGTGGAAAAACCACTTTTCGCACTTGTGTTAGTGTTGAAAAACCACTTTTCGCACTTATGTTAGTGTTGAAAAACCACTTTTCGCACTTGTGTTAGTGTTAAAAAACCACTTTTCGCACTTGTGTTGGTGCAGGAAACCACGTTTGCACTTGTATTAGTGTGGAAAAACCACTTTTTGCACTTGTGATAGTGTTGAAAAACCTCTTTTTGCACTTGTGTTGGTGCAGGAAACCACTTTTGCACTTGTATTAGTGTGGAAAAAACACTTTTTGCACTTGTGATAGTGTTGAAAAACCACTTTTCTCACTTGTGTTAGTGTTGAAAAACCACTTTTCGCACTTGTGTTAGTGTTGAAAAACCACTTTTCGCACTTGTGTTAGTGTTGAAAAACCACTTTTCGCACTTGTGTTGGTGCAGGAAACCACTTTTGCACTTGTATTAGTGTGGAAAAACCACTTTTCGCACTTGTGTTAGTGTTGAAAAACCACTTTTCTCACTTGTGTTAGTGTTGAAAAACCACTTTTCTCACTTGTGTTAGTGTTGAAAAACCACTTTTCGCACTTGTGTTAGTGTTGAAAAACCACTTTTCGCACTTGTGTTAGTGTTAAAAAACCATTTTTCGCACTTGTGTTGGTGCAGGAAACCACGTTTGCACTTGTATTAGTGTGGAAAACCACTTTTTGCACTTGTGATAGTGTTGAAAAACCACTTTTTGCACTTGTGTTGGTGCAGGATACCACTTTTGCACTTGTATTAGTGTGAAAAAACACTTTTTGCACTTGTGATAGTGTTGAAAAACCACTTTTCGCACTTGTGTTAGTGTTGAAAAACCACTTTTCGCACTTGTGTTGGTGCAGGAAACCACTTTTGCACTTGTATTAGTGTGGAAAAAACACTTTTTGCACTTGTGATAGTGTTGAAAAACCACTTTTCGCACTTGTGTTAGTGTTGAAAAACCACTTTTCGCACTGGTGTTGGTGCAGGAAACCACTTTTGCACTTGTATTAGTGTGGAAAAAACACTTTTTGCACTTGTGATAGTGTTGAAAAACCACTTTTCGCACTTGTGTTAGTGTTGAAAAACCACTTTTCGCACTTGTGTTGGTGCAGGAAACCACTTTTGCACTTGCATTAGTGTGGAAAAACCACTTTTCGCACTTGTGTTAGTGTTGAAAAACAACTTTTCGCACTTGTGTTAGTGTTGTAAAACCACTTTTCGCACTTGTGTTAGTGTGGAAAAACCACTTTTCGCACTTGTGTTGGTGCAGGAAACCACTTTTGCACTTGTATTAGTGTGGAAAAAACACTTTTCGCACTTGTGTTAGTGTTGAAAAACCACTTTTCGCACTTGTGTTAGTGTTGAAAAAACACTTTTCGCACTTGTGTTGGTGCAGGAAACCACTTTTGCACTTGTATTAGTGTGGAAAAACACTTTTTGCACTTGTGATAGTGTTGAAAAACCACTTTTCGCACTTGTGTTAGTGTTGAAAAACCACTTTTCGCCCTTGTGTTGGTGCAGGAAACCACTTTTGCACTTGTATTAGTGTGGAAAAACCACTTTTCACACTTGTGTTCGTGTTGAAAAACCACTTTTCGCACTTGTGTTAGTGTTGAAAAAATCCTTTTCGCACTTGTGTTGGTGCAGGAAACCACTTTTGCACTTGTATTAGTGTGGAAAAAACACTTTTTGCACTTGTGATAGTGTTGAAAAACCACTTTTCGCACTTGTGTTAGTGTTGAAAAACCACTTTTCGCACTTGTGTTGGTGCAGGAAACCACTTTTGCACTTGTACTAGTTTGGAAAAACTACTTTTCGCACTTGTGTTAGTGTTGAAAAACCACTTTTCGCACTTGTGTTAGTGTTGAAAAAACACTTTTCGCACTTGTGTTGGTGCAGGAAACCACTTTTGCACTTGTATTAGTGTGGAAAAAACACTTTTTGCACTTGTGATAGTGTTGAAAAACCACTTTTCGCACTTGTGTTAGTGTTGAAAAACCACTTTTCGCACTTGTGTTGGTGCAGGAAACCACTTTTGCACTTGTATTAGTGTGGAAAAACCACTTTTCGCACTTGTGTTAGTGTTGAAAAACCACTTTTTGCACTTGTGTTAGTGTTGAAAAACCACTTTTCGCACTTGTGTTAGTGTTGAAAAACCACTTTTCGCACTTGTGTTGGTGCAGGAAACCACTTTTGCACTTGTATTGGTGTGGAAAAAACACTTTTCGCACTTGTGTTAGTGTTGAAAAACCACATTTCGCACTTGTGTTAGTGTTGAAAAACCACTTTTCGCACTTGTGTTGGTGCAGGAAACCACTTTTGCACTTGTATTAGTGTGGAAAAACCACTTTTCGCACTTGTGTTAGTGTTGAAAAACCACTTTTCGCACTTGTGTTAGTGTTGAAAAACCACTTTTCGCACTTGTGTTGGTGCAGGAAAACACTTTTGCACTTGTATTAGTGTGGAAAAACCACTTTTCGCACTTGTGTTAGTGTTGAAAAACCACTTTTCGCACATGTGTTAGTGTTGAAAAAACACTTTTCGCACTTGTGTTGGTGCAGGAAACCACTTTTGCACTTGTATTAGTGTGGAAAAACACTTTTTGCACTTGTGATAGTGTTGAAAAACCACTTTTCGCACTTGTGTTAGTGTTGAAAAACCACTTTTCGCACTTGTGTTAGTGTTGAAAAAACACTTTTCGCACTTGTGTTGGTGCAGGAAACCACTTTTGCACTTGTATTAGTGTGGAAAAACACTTTTTGCACTTGTGATAGTGTTGAAAAACCACTTTTCGCACTTGTGTTAGTGTTGAAAAACCACTTTTCGCCCTTGTGTTGGTGCAGGAAACCACTTTTGCACTTGTATTAGTGTGGAAAAACCACTTTTCACACTTGTGTTCGTGTTGAAAAACCACTTTTCGCACTTGTGTTAGTGTTGAAAAAATCCTTTTCGCACTTGTGTTGGTGCAGGAAACCACTTTTGCACTTGTATTAGTGTGGAAAAAACACTTTTTGCACTTGTGATAGTGTTGAAAAACCACTTTTCGCACTTGTGTTTGTGTTGAAAAACCACTTTTCGCACTTGTGTTGGTGCAGGAAACCACTTTTGCACTTGTATTAGTGTGGAAAAAACACTTTTTGCACTTGTGATAGTGTTGAAAAACCACTTTTCGCACTTGTGTTTGTGTTGAAAAACCACTTTTAGCACTTGTGTTGGTGCAGGAAACCACTTTTGCACTTGTATTCATGTGGAAAAACCACTTTTCGCACTTGTGTTAGTGTTGAAAAACCACTTTTCGCACTTATGTTAGTGTTGAAAAACCACTTTTCGCACTTGTGTTAGTGTTAAAAAACCACTTTTCGCACTTGTGTTGGTGCAGGAAACCACGTTTGCACTTGTATTAGTGTGGAAAAACCACTTTTTGCACTTGTGATAGTGTTGAAAAACCTCTTTTTGCACTTGTGTTGGTGCAGGAAACCACTTTTGCACTTGTATTAGTGTGGAAAAAACACTTTTCGCACTTGTGTTTGTGTTGAAAAACCACTTTTCGCACTTGTGTTTGTGTTGAAAAACCACTTTTCGCACTTGTGTTGGTGCAGGAAACCACTTTTGCACTTGTATTAGTGTGGAAAAAACACTTTTTGCACTTGTGATAGTGTTGAAAAACCACTTTTCGCACTTGTGTTTGTGTTGAAAAACCACTTTTAGCACTTGTGTTGGTGCAGGAAACCACTTTTGCACTTGTATTCATGTGGAAAAACCACTTTTCGCACTTGTGTTAGTGTTGAAAAACCACTTTTCGCACTTATGTTAGTGTTGAAAAACCACTTTTCGCACTTGTGTTAGTGTTAAAAAACCACTTTTCGCACTTGTGTTGGTGCAGGAAACCACGTTTGCACTTGTATTAGTGTGGAAAAACCACTTTTTGCACTTGTGATAGTGTTGAAAAACCTCTTTTTGCACTTGTGTTGGTGCAGGAAACCACTTTTGCACTTGTATTAGTGTGGAAAAAACACTTTTTGCACTTGTGATAGTGTTGAAAAACCACTTTTCTCACTTGTGTTAGTGTTGAAAAACCACTTTTCGCACTTGTGTTAGTGTTGAAAAACCACTTTTCGCACTTGTGTTAGTGTTGAAAAACCACTTTTCGCACTTGTGTTGGTGCAGGAAACCACTTTTGCACTTGTATTAGTGTGGAAAAACCACTTTTCGCACTTGTGTTAGTGTTGAAAAACCACTTTTCTCACTTGTGTTAGTGTTGAAAAACCACTTTTCTCACTTGTGTTAGTGTTGAAAAACCACTTTTCGCACTTGTGTTAGTGTTGAAAAACCACTTTTCGCACTTGTGTTAGTGTTAAAAAACCATTTTTCGCACTTGTGTTGGTGCAGGAAACCACGTTTGCACTTGTATTAGTGTGGAAAACCACTTTTTGCACTTGTGATAGTGTTGAAAAACCACTTTTTGCACTTGTGTTGGTGCAGGATACCACTTTTGCACTTGTATTAGTGTGAAAAAACACTTTTTGCACTTGTGATAGTGTTGAAAAACCACTTTTCGCACTTGTGTTAGTGTTGAAAAACCACTTTTCGCACTTGTGTTGGTGCAGGAAACCACTTTTGCACTTGAATTAGTGTGGAAAAACACTTTTTGCACTTGTGATAGTGTTGAAAAACCACTTTTCGCACTTGTGTTAGTGTTGAAAAACCACTTTTCGCACTGGTGTTGGTGCAGGAAACCACTTTTGCACTTGTATTAGTGTGGAAAAAACACTTTTTGCACTTGTGATAGTGTTGAAAAACCACTTTTCGCACTTGTGTTAGTGTTGAAAAACCACTTTTCGCACTTGTGTTGGTGCAGGAAACCACTTTTGCACTTGCATTAGTGTGGAAAAACCACTTTTCGCACTTGTGTTAGTGTTGAAAAACAACTTTTCGCACTTGTGTTAGTGTTGTAAAACCACTTTTCGCACTTGTGTTAGTGTGGAAAAACCACTTTTCGCACTTGTGTTGGTGCAGGAAACCACTTTTGCACTTGTATTAGTGTGGAAAAAACACTTTTCGCACTTGTGTTAGTGTTGAAAAACCACTTTTCGCACTTGTGTTAGTGTTGAAAAAACACTTTTCGCACTTGTGTTGGTGCAGGAAACCACTTTTGCACTTGTATTAGTGTGGAAAAACACTTTTTGCACTTGTGATAGTGTTGAAAAACCACTTTTCGCACTTGTGTTAGTGTTGAAAAACCACTTTTCGCCCTTGTGTTGGTGCAGGAAACCACTTTTGCACTTGTATTAGTGTGGAAAAAACCACTTTTCACACTTGTGTTCGTGTTGAAAAACCACTTTTCGCACTTGTGTTAGTGTTGAAAAAATCCTTTTCGCACTTGTGTTGGTGCAGGAAACCACTTTTGCACTTGTATTAGTGTGGAAAAAACACTTTTTGCACTTGTGATAGTGTTGAAAAAACCACTTTTCGCACTTGTGTTAGTGTTGAAAAACCACTTTTCGCACTTGTGTTGGTGCAGGAAACCACTTTTGCACTTGTACTAGTTTGGAAAAACTACTTTTCGCACTTGTGTTAGTGTTGAAAAACCACTTTTCGCACTTGTGTTAGTGTTGAAAAAACACTTTTCGCACTTGTGTTGGTGCAGGAAACCACTTTTGCACTTGTATTAGTGTGGAAAAAAACACTTTTTGCACTTGTGATAGTGTTGAAAAACCACTTTTCGCACTTGTGTTAGTGTTGAAAAACCACTTTTCGCACTTGTGTTGGTGCAGGAAACCACTTTTGCACTTGTATTAGTGTGGAAAAACCACTTTTCGCACTTGTGTTAGTGTTGAAAAACCACTTTTTGCACTTGTGTTAGTGTTGAAAAACCACTTTTCGCACTTGTGTTAGTGTTGAAAAACCACTTTTCGCACTTGTGTTGGTGCAGGAAACCACTTTTGCACTTGTATTGGTGTGGAAAAAACACTTTTCGCACTTGTGTTAGTGTTGAAAAACCACATTTCGCACTTGTGTTAGTGTTGAAAAACCACTTTTCGCACTTGTGTTGGTGCAGGAAACCACTTTTGCACTTGTATTAGTGTGGAAAAACCACTTTTCGCACTTGTGTTAGTGTTGAAAAACCACTTTTCGCACTTGTGTTAGTGTTGAAAAACCACTTTTCGCACTTGTGTTGGTGCAGGAAAACACTTTTGCACTTGTATTAGTGTGGAAAAACCACTTTTCGCACTTGTGTTAGTGTTGAAAAACCACTTTTCGCACATGTGTTAGTGTTGAAAAAACACTTTTCGCACTTGTGTTGGTGCAGGAAACCACTTTTGCACTTGTATTAGTGTGGAAAAACACTTTTTGCACTTGTGATAGTGTTGAAAAACCACTTTTCGCACTTGTGTTAGTGTTGAAAAACCACTTTTCGCACTTGTGTTAGTGTTGAAAAAACACTTTTCGCACTTGTGTTGGTGCAGGAAACCACTTTTGCACTTGTATTAGTGTGGAAAAACACTTTTTGCACTTGTGATAGTGTTGAAAAACCACTTTTCGCACTTGTGTTAGTGTTGAAAAACCACTTTTCGCCCTTGTGTTGGTGCAGGAAACCACTTTTGCACTTGTATTAGTGTGGAAAAACCACTTTTCACACTTGTGTTCGTGTTGAAAAACCACTTTTCGCACTTGTGTTAGTGTTGAAAAAATCCTTTTCGCACTTGTGTTGGTGCAGGAAACCACTTTTGCACTTGTATTAGTGTGGAAAAAACACTTTTTGCACTTGTGATAGTGTTGAAAAACCACTTTTCGCACTTGTGTTAGTGTTGAAAAACCACTTTTCGCACTTGTGTTGGTGCAGGAAACCACTTTTGCACTTGTACTAGTTTGGAAAAACTACTTTTCGCACTTGTGTTAGTGTTGAAAAACCACTTTTCGCACTTGTGTTAGTGTTGAAAAAACACTTTTCGCACTTGTGTTGGTGCAGGAAACCACTTTTGCACTTGTATTAGTGTGGAAAAAACACTTTTTGCACTTGTGATAGTGTTGAAAAACCACTTTTCGCACTTGTGTTAGTGTTGAAAAACCACTTTTCGCACTTGTGTTGGTGCAGGAAACCACTTTTGCACTTGTATTAGTGTGGAAAAACCACTTTTCGCACTTGTGTTAGTGTTGAAAAACCACTTTTTGCACTTGTGTTAGTGTTGAAAAACCACTTTTCGCACTTGTGTTAGTGTTGAAAAACCACTTTTCGCACTTGTGTTGGTGCAGGAAACCACTTTTGCACTTGTATTGGTGTGGAAAAAACACTTTTCGCACTTGTGTTAGTGTTGAAAAACCACATTTCGCACTTGTGTTAGTGTTGAAAAACCACTTTTCGCACTTGTGTTGGTGCAGGAAACCACTTTTGCACTTGTATTAGTGTGGAAAAACCACTTTTCGCACTTGTGTTAGTGTTGAAAAACCACTTTTCGCACTTGTGTTAGTGTTGAAAAACCACTTTTCGCACTTGTGTTGGTGCAGGAAAACACTTTTGCACTTGTATTAGTGTGGAAAAACCACTTTTCGCACTTGTGTTAGTGTTGAAAAACCACTTTTCGCACATGTGTTAGTGTTGAAAAAACACTTTCCGCACATGTATTGGTGCAGGAAACCACTTTTGCACTTCTATTAGTGTGGAAAAAACACTTTTTGCACTTGTGATAGTGTTGAAAAACCACTTTTCGCACTTGTGTTAGTGTTGAAAAACCACTTTTCGCACTTGTGTTGGTGCAGGAAACCACTTTTGCACTTGTATTAGTGTGGAAAAACCACTTTTCGCACTTGTGTTAGGGTTGAAAAACCACTTTTCGCACTTGTGTTAGAGTTGAAAAACCACTTTTCGCACTTGTGTTAGTGTTGAAAAACCACTTTTCGCACTTGTGTTAGTGTTGAAAAACCACTTTTCGCACTTGTATTAGTGTTGAAAAACCACTTTTCGCACTTGTGTTAGTGTTGAAAAACCACTTTTCGCACTTGTGTTGGTGCAGAAAACCACTTTTGCACTTGTATTAGTGTGGAAAATCCACTTTTCGCACTTGTGTTAGTGTTGAAAAACCACTTTTCGCACTTGTGTTAGTGTTGAAAACCCACTTTTCGCACTTGTGTTAGTGTTGAAAAACCACTTTTCGCACCTGTGTTGGTGCAGGAAACCACTTTTGCACTTGTATTAGTGTGGAAAAAACACTTTTCGCACTTGTGTTAGTGTTGAAAAACCACTTTTCGCACTTGTGTTAGTGTTGAAAAACCACTTTTCGCACTTGTGTTGGTGCAGGAAACCACTTTTGCACTTGTATTAGTGTGGAAAAAACCACTTTTCGCACTTGTGTTAGTGTTGAAAAACCACTTTTCGCACTTGTGTTAGTGTTGAAAAACCACTTTTCGCACTTGTGTTGGTGCAGGAAACCACTTTTGCACTTGTATTAGTGTGGAAAAAACCACTTTTCGCACTTGTGTTAGTGTTGAAAAACCACTTTTCGCACTTGTGTTAGTGTTGAAAAACCACTTTTCGCACTTGTGTTAGTGTTGAAAAACCACTTTTCGCACTTGTGTTGGTGCAGGAAACCACTTTTGCACTTGTATTAGTGTGGAAAAAACACTTTTTGCACTTGTGATAGTGTTGAAAAACCACTTTTCGCACTTGTGTTAGTGTTGAAAAACCACTTTTCGCACTGGTGTTGGTGCAGGAAACCACTTTTGCACTTGTATTAGTGTGGAAAAAACACTTTTTGCACTTGTGATAGTGTTGAAAAACCACTTTTCGCACTTGTGTTAGTGTTGAAAAACCACTTTTCGCACTTGTGTTGGTGCAGGAAACCACTTTTGCACTTGCATTAGTGTGGAAAAACCACTTTTCGCACTTGTGTTAGTGTTGAAAAACCACTTTTCGCACTTGTGTTAGTGTTGTAAAACCACTTTTCGCACTTGTGTTAGTGTGGAAAAACCACTTTTCGCACTTGTGTTGGTGCAGGAAACCACTTTTGCACTTGTATTAGTGTGGAAAAAACACTTTTCGCACTTGTGTTAGTGTTGAAAAACCACTTTTCGCACTTGTGTTAGTGTTGAAAAAACACTTTTCGCACTTGTGTTGGTGCAGGAAACCACTTTTGCACTTGTATTAGTGTGGAAAAACACTTTTTGCACTTGTGATAGTGTTGAAAAACCACTTTTCGCACTTGTGTTAGTGTTGAAAAACCACTTTTCGCCCTTGTGTTGGTGCAGGAAACCACTTTTGCACTTGTATTAGTGTGGAAAAACCACTTTTCACACTTGTGTTCGTGTTGAAAAACCACTTTTCGCACTTGTGTTAGTGTTGAAAAAATCCTTTTCACACTTGTGTTGGTGCAGGAAACCACTTTTGCACTTGTATTATTGTGGAAAAAACACTTTTTGCACTTGTGATAGTGTTGAAAAACCACTTTTCGCACTTGTGTTAGTGTTGAAAAACCACTTTTCGCACTTGTGTTGGTGCAGGAAACCACTTTTGCACTTGTACTAGTTTGGAAAAACTACTTTTCGCACTTGTGTTAGTGTTGAAAAACCACTTTTCGCACTTGTGTTAGTGTTGAAAAAACACTTTTCGCACTTGTGTTGGTGCAGGAAACCACTTTTGCACTTGTATTAGTGTGGAAAAAACACTTTTTGCACTTGTGATAGTGTTGAAAAACCACTTTTCGCACTTGTGTTAGTGTTGAAAAACCACTTTTCGCACTTGTGTTGGTGCAGGAAACCACTTTTGCACTTGTATTAGTGTGGAAAAACCACTTTTCGCACTTGTGTTAGGGTTGAAAAACCACTTTTCGCACTTGTGTTAGAGTTGAAAAACCACTTTTCGCAATTGTGTTAGTGTTGAAAAACCACTTTTCGCACTTGTGTTAGTGTTGAAAAACCACTTTTCGCACTTGTATTAGTGTTGAAAAACCACTTTTCGCACTTGTGTTAGTGTTGAAAAACCACTTTTCGCACTTGTGTTGGTGCAGAAAACCACTTTTGCACTTGTATTAGTGTGGAAAATCCACTTTTCGCACTTGTGTTAGTGTTGAAAAACCACTTTTCGCACTTGTGTTAGTGTTGAAAACCCACTTTTCGCACTTGTGTTAGTGTTGAAAAACCACTTTTCGCACCTGTGTTGGTGCAGGAAACCACTTTTGCACTTGTATTAGTGTGGAAAAAACACTTTTCGCACTTGTGTTAGTGTTGAAAAACCACTTTTCGCACTTGTGTTAGTGTTGAAAAACCACTTTTCGCACTTGTGTTGGTGCAGGAAACCACTTTTGCACTTGTATTAGTGTGGAAAAAACCACTTTTTGCACTTGTGTTAGTGTTGAAAAACCACTTTTCGCACTTGTGTTAGTGTTGAAAAACCACTTTTCGCACTTGTGTTGGTGCAGGAAACCACTTTTGCACTTGTATTAGTGTGGAAAAAACCACTTTTCGCACTTGTGTTAGTGTTGAAAAACCACTTTTCGCACTTGTGTTAGTGTTGAAAAACCACTTTTCGCACTTGTGTTAGTGTTGAAAAACCACTTTTCGCACTTGTGTTGGTGCAGGAAACCACTTTTGCACTTGTATTAGTGTGGAAAAAACACTTTTTGCACTTGTGATAGTGTTGCACTTGTGTTAGTGTTGAAAAACCACTTTTCGCACTGGTGTTGGTGCAGGAAACACTTTTGCACTTGTATTAGTGTGGAAAAAACACTTTTTGCACTTGTGATAGTGTTGAAAAACCACTTTTCGCACTTGTGTTAGTGTTGAAAAACCACTTTTCGCACTTGTGTTGGTGCAGGAAACCACTTTTGCACTTGCATTAGTGTGGAAAAACACTTTTCGCACTTGTGTTAGTGTTGAAAAACCACTTTTCGCACTTGTGTTAGTGTTGTAAAACCACTTTTCGCACTTGTGTTAGTGTGGAAAAACCACTTTTCGCACTTGTGTTGGTGCAGGAAACCACTTTTGCACTTGTATTAGTGTGGAAAAAACACTTTTCGGACTTGTGTTAGTGTTGAAAAACCACTTTTCGCACTTGTGTTAGTGTTGAAAAAACACTTTTCGCACTTGTGTTGGTGCAGGAAACCACTTTTGCACTTGTATTAGTGTGGAAAAACACTTTTTGCACTTGTGATAGTGTTGAAAAACCACTTTTCGCACTTGTGTTAGTGTTGAAAAACCACTTTTCGCCCTTGTGTTGGTGCAGGAAACCACTTTTGCACTTGTATTAGTGTGGAAAAACCACTTTTCACACTTGTGTTCGTGTTGAAAAACCACTTTTCGCACTTGTGTTAGTGTTGAAAAAATCCTTTTCGCACTTGTGTTGGTGCAGGAAACCACTTTTGCACTTGTATTATTGTGGAAAAAACACTTTTTGCACTTGTGATAGTGTTGAAAAACCACTTTTCGCACTTGTGTTAGTGTTGAAAAACCACTTTTCGCACTTGTGTTGGTGCAGGAAACCACTTTTGCACTTGTACTAGTTTGGAAAAACTACTTTTCGCACTTGTGTTAGTGTTGAAAAACACTTTTCGCACTTGTGTTAGTGTTGAAAAAACACTTTTCGCACTTGTGTTGGTGCAGGAAACCACTTTTGCACTTGTATTAGTGTGGAAAAAAACACTTTTTGCACTTGTGATAGTGTTGAAAAACAACTTTTCGCACTTGTGTTAGTGTTGAAAAACCACTTTTCGCACTTGTGTTGGTGCAGGAAACCACTTTTGCACTTGTATTAGTGTGGAAAAACCACTTTTCGCACTTGTGTTAGTGTTGAAAATCCACTTTTTTGCACTTGTGTTAGTGTTGAAAAACCACTTTTCGCACTTGTGTTAGTGTTGAAAAACCACTTTTCGCACTTGTGTTGGTGCAGGAAACCACTTTTGCACTTGTATTGGTGTGGAAAAAACACTTTTCGCACTTGTGTTAGTGTTGAAAAACCACTTTTCGCACTTGTGTTAGTGTTGAAAAACCACTTTTCGCACTTGTGTTGGTGCAGGAAACCACTTTTGCACTTGTATTAGTGTGGACAAACCACTTTTCGCACTTGTGTTAGTGTTGAAAAACCACTTTTCGCACTTGTGTTAGTGTTGAAAAACCACTTTTCGCACTTGTGTTGGTGCAGGAAAACACTTTTGCACTTGTATTAGTGTGGAAAAACCACTTTTCGCACTTGTGTTAGTGTTGAAAAACCACTTTTCGCACATGTGTTAGTGTTGAAAAAACACTTTCCGCACATGTATTGGTGCAGGAAACCACTTTTGCACTTCTATTAGTGTGGAAAAAACACTTTTTGCACTTGTGATAGTGTTGAAAAACCACTTTTCGCACTTGTGTTAGTGTTGAAAAACCACTTTTCGCACTTGTGTTGGTGCAGGAAACCACTTTTGCACTTGTATTAGTGTGGAAAAACCACTTTTCGCACTTGTGTTAGGGTTGAAAAACCACTTTTCGCACTTGTGTTAGAGTTGAAAAACCACTTTTCGCACTTGTGTTAGTGTTGAAAAACCACTTTTCGCACTTGTGTTAGTGTTGAAAAACCACTTTTCGCACTTGTATTAGTGTTGAAAAACCACTTTTCGCACTTGTGTTAGTGTTGAAAAACCACTTTTCGCACTTGTGTTTGTGCAGAAAACCACTTTTGCACTTGTATTAGTGTGGAAAAACCACTTTTCGCACTTGTGTTAGTGTTGAAAAACCACTTTTCGCACTTGTGTTAGTGTTGAAAACCCACTTTTCGCACTTGTGTAGTGTTGAAAACCACTTTTCGCACTTGTGTTGGTGCAGGAAACACTTTTGCACTTGTATTAGAGTGGAAAAAAAACACTTTTCGACACTTGTGTTAGTGTTGAAAAACCACTTTCGCACTTGTGTTAGTGTTGAAAAACCACTTTTCGCACTTGTGTTGGGTGCAGGAAACCACTTTTGCACTTGTATTAGTGTGGAAAAAACCACTTTTCGCACTTGTGTTAGTGTTGAAAAACCACTTTTCGCACTTGTGTTAGTGTTGAAAAACCACTTTTTCGCACTTGTGTTGGTGCAGGAAACCACTTTTGCACTTGTATTAGTGTGGAAAATACACTTTTCGCACTTGTGTTAGTGTTGAAAAAACCACTTTTCCGCACTTGTGTTAGTGTTGTAAAACCACTTTTCGCACTTGTGTTGGTGCAGGAAACCACTTTTGCACTTGTATTAGTGTGGAAAAAACACTTTTTGCACTTGTGATAGTGTTGAAAAACCACTTTTCGCACTTGTGTTAGTGTTGAAAAACCACTTTTCGCACTTGGTGTTGGTGCAGGAAACCACTTTTTGCACTTGTATTAGTGTGAAAAAACCACTTTTCGCACTTGTGTTAGTGTTGAAAAACCACTTTTCGCACATGTGTTAGTGTTGAAAAAACACTTTCCGCACATGTATTGGTGCAGGAAACCACATTTGCACTTCTATTAGTGGTGGAAAAAACACTTTTTGCACTTGTGATAGTGTTGAAAACCACTTTTCGCACTTGTGTTAGTGTTGAAAAACCACTTTTCGCACTAGTGTTGGTGCAGGAAACCACTTTTGCACTTGTATTAGTGTGGAAAAACCACTTTTCGCACTGTGTTAGGGTTGAAAAACCACTTTTCGCACTTGTGTTAGAGTTGAAAAACCACTTTTCGCACTTGTGTTAGTGTTGAAAAACCACTTTCGCACTTGTGTTAGTGTTGAAAACCACTTTTCGCACTTGTAATAGTGTTGAAAAACCACTTTCGCACTTGTGTTAGTGTTGAAAAACCACTTTTCGCACTTGTGTTGGTGCAGAAAACCACTTTTGCACTTGTATTAGTGTGGAAAAAACCACTTTTCGCACTTGTGTTAGTGTTGAAAACCACTTTTCGCACTTGTGTTAGTGTTGAAAACCCACTTTTCGCACTTGTGTTAGTCGTTGAAAAACCACTTTTCGCACTTGTTGACTTGGTGCAGGAAACCACTTTTGCACTTGTATTAGTGTGGAAAAAACACTTTTCGCACTTGTGTTAGTGTTGAAAAACCACTTTTCGCACTTGTGTTAGTGTTGAAAAACCACTTTTCGCACTTGTGTTTGTGCAGGAAACCACTTTTGCACTTGTATTAGTGTGGAAAAAACCACTTTTCGCACTTGTGTTAGTGTTGAAAAACCACTTTTCGCACACTTGTGTTAGTGTTGAAAAACCACTTTTCGCACTTGTGTTGGTGCAGGAAACCACTTTTGCACTTGTATTAGTGTGGAAAATACACTTTTCGCACTTGTGTTAGTGTTGAAAAAACACTTTTCGCACTTGTGTTAGTGTTGAAAAACCACTTTTCGCACTTGTGTTGGTGCAGGAAACCACTTTTGCACTTGTATTAGTGTGGAAAAAACACTTTTTGCACTTGTGATAGTGTTGAAAAACCACTTTTCGCACTTGTGTTAGTGTTGAAAAACCACTTTTCGCACTGGTGTTGGTGCAGGAAACCACTTTTGCACTTGTATTAGTGTGGAAAAAACACTTTTTGCACTTGTGATAGTGTTGAAAAACCACTTTTCGCACTTGTGTTAGTGTTGAAAAACCACTTTTCGCACTTGTGTTGGTGCAGGAAACCACTTTTGCACTTGTATTAGTGTGGAAAAAACCACTTTTCGCACTTGTGTTAGTGTTGAAAAAACCACTTTTCGCACTTGTGTTAGTGTTGAAAAACCACTTTTCGCACTTGTGTTGGGTGCAGGAAACCACTTTTGCACTTGTATTAGTGTGGAAAATACACTTTTCGCACTTGTGTTAGTGTTGAAAACCACTTTTCGCACTTGTGTTAGTGTTGTAAACCACTTTTCGCACTTGTGTTGGTGCAGGAAACCACTTTTGCACTTGTATTAGTGTGGAAAAAACACTTTTTGCACTTGTGATAGTGTTGAAAAACCACTTTTCGCACTTGTGTTAGTGTTGAAAAACCACTTTTCGCACTTGTGTTGGTGCAGGGAAACCACTTTTGCACTTGTATTAGTGTGAAAAAAACACTTTTTCGTACTTGTGTTAGTGTTGAAAAACCACTTTTCGCACATGTGTTAGTGTTGAAAAAACACTTTCCGCACATGTATTGGTGCAGGAAACCACTTTTGCACTTCTATTAGTGTGGAAAAAACACTTTTTGCACTTGTGATAGTGTTGAAAAACCACTTTTCGCACTTGTGTTAGTGTTGAAAAACCACTTTTCGCACTAGTGTTGGTGCAGGAAACCACTTTTGCACTTGTATTAGTGTGGAAAAACCACTTTTCGCACTTGTGTTAGGGTTGAAAAACCACTTTTCGCACTTGTGTTAGAGTTGAAAAACCACTTTTCGCACTTGTGTTAGTGTTGAAAAACCACTTTTCGCACTTGTGTTAGTGTTGAAAAACCACTTTTCGCACTTGTATTAGTGTTGAAAAACCACTTTTCGCACTTGTGTTAGTGTTGAAAAACCACTTTTCGCACTTGTGTTGGTGCAGAAAACCACTTTTGCACTTGTATTAGTGTGGAAAAACCACTTTTCGCACTTGTGTTAGTGTTGAAAAACCACTTTTCGCACTTGTGTTAGTGTTGAAAACCCACTTTTCGCACTTGTGTTAGTGTTGAAAAACCACTTTTCGCACTTGTGTTGGTGCAGGAAACCACTTTTGCACTTGTATTAGTGTGGAAAAAACACTTTTCGCACTTGTGTTAGTGGTTGAAAAACCACTTTTCGCACTTGTGTTAGTGTTGAAAAACCACTTTTCGCACTTGTGTTGGTGCAGGAAAACCACTTTTGCACTTGTATTAGTGTGGAAAAAACCACTTTTCGCACTTGTGTTAGTGTTGAAAAACACTTTTCGCACTTGTGTTAGTGTTGAAAAACCACTTTTCGCACTTGTGTTGGTGCAGGAAACCACTTTTGCACTTGTATTAGTGTGGAAAATACACTTTTCGCACTTGTGTTAGTGTTGAAAAACCACTTTTCGCACTTGTGTTAGTGTTGAAAAACCACTTTTCGCACTTGTGTTGGTGCAGGAAACCACTTTTGCACTTGTATTAGTGTGGAAAAAACACTTTTTGCACTTGTGATAGTGTTGAAAAACCACTTTTCGCACTTGTGTTAGTGTTGAAAAACCACTTTTCGCACTTGGTGTTGGTGCATGGAAACCACTTTTGCACTTGTATTAGTGTGGAAAAAACACTTTTTGCACTTGTGATAGTGTTGAAAAACCACTTTTCGCACTTGTGTTAGTGTGAAAAACCACTTTTCGCACTTGTGTTGGTGCAGGAAACCACTTTTGCACTTGCATTAGTGTGGAAAAACCACTTTTCGCACTTGTGTTAGTGTTGAAAAACCACTTTTCGCACTTGTGTTAGTGTTGTAAAACCACTTTTCGCACTTGTGTTAGTGTGGAAAAACCACTTTTCGCACTTGTGTTGGTGCAGGAAACCACTTTTGCACTTGTATTAGTGTGGAAAAAACACTTTTCGCACTTGTGTTAGTGTTGAAAAACCACTTTTCCGCACTTGTGTTAGTGTTGAAAAACACTTTTCGCACTTGTGTTGGTGCAGGAACCACTTTTGCACTTGTATTAGTGTGGAAAAACACTTTTTGCACTTGTGATAGTGTTGAAAAACCACTTTTCGCACTTGTGTTAGTGTTGAAAACCACTTTTCGCCCTTGTGTTGGTGCAGGAAACCACTTTTGCACTTGTATTAGTGTGGAAAAACCACTTTTCACACTTGTGTTCGTGTTGAAAACCACTTTTCGCACTTGTGTTAGTGTTGAAAAAATCCTTTTCGCACTTGTGTTGGTGCAGGAAACCACTTTTGCACTTGTATTAGTGTGGAAAAAACACTTTTTGCACTTGTGATAGTGTTGAAAAACCACTTTTCGCACTTGTGTTAGTGTTGAAAAACCACTTTTCGCACTTGTGTTGGTGCAGGAAACCACTTTTGCACTTGTACTAGTTTGGAAAAACTACTTTTCGCACTTGTGTTAGTGTTGAAAAACCCACTTTTCGCACTTGTGTTAGTGTTGAAAAACCACTTTTCGCACTTGTGTTGGTGCAGGAAACCACTTTTTGCACTTGTATTAGTGTGGAAAAAACCACTTTTCGCACTTGTGTTAGTGTTGAAAAACCACTTTTCGCACTTGTGTTAGTGTTGAAAAACCACTTTTCGCACTTGTGTTGGTGCAGGAAAACACTTTTGCACTTGTATTAGTGTGGAAAAACCACTTTTCGCACTTGTGTTAGTGTTGAAAAACCACTTTTCGCACATGTGTTAGTGTTGAAAAAACACTTTCCGCACATGTATTGGTGCAGGAAACCACTTTTGCACTTCTATTAGTGTGGAAAAAAACACTTTTTGCACTTGTGATAGTGTTGAAAAACCACTTTTCGCACTTGTGTTAGTGTTGAAAAACCACTTTTCGCACTTGTGTTGGTGCAGGAAACCACTTTTGCACTTGTATTAGTGTGGAAAAACCACTTTTCGCACTTGTGTTAGGGTTGAAAAACCACTTTTCGCACTTGTGTTAGAGTTGAAAAACCACTTTTCGCACTTGTGTTAGTGTTGAAAAAACCACTTTTCGCACTTGTGTTAGTGTTGAAAAACCACTTTCGCACTTGTATTAGTGTTGAAAAACCACTTTTCGCACTTGTGTTAGTGTTGAAAAACCACTTTTCGCACTTGTGTTGGTGCAGAAAACCACTTTTGCACTTGTATTAGTGTGGAAAAACCACTTTTCGCACTTGTGTTAGTGTTGAAAAACCACTTTTCGCACTTGTGTTAGTGTTGAAAAACCACTTTTCGCACATGTGTTAGTGTTGAAAAAACACTTTCCGCACATGTATTGGTGCAGGAAACCACTTTTGCACTTCTATTAGTGTGGAAAAAACACTTTTTGCACTTGTGATAGTGTGAAAAACACTTTTCGCACTTGTGTTAGTGTTGAAAAACCACTTTTCGCACTAGTGTTGGTGCAGGAAACCACTTTTGCACTTGTATTAGTGTGGAAAAACCACTTTTCGCACTTGTGTTAGGGTTGAAAAACCACTTTTCGCACTTGTGTTAGAGTTGAAAAACCACTTTTCGCACTTGTGTTAGTGTTGAAAAACCACTTTTCGCACTTGTGTTAGTGTTGAAAAACCACTTTTCGCACTTGTATTAGTGTTGAAAAACCACTTTTTTGCACTTGTGTTAGTGTTGAAAAACCACTTTTCGCACTTGTGTTGGTGCAGAAAACCACTTTTGCACTTGTATTAGTGTGGAAAAACCACTTTTCGCACTTGTGTTAGTGTTGAAAAACCACTTTTCGCACTTGTGTTAGTGTTGAAAACCCACTTTTCGCACTTGTGTTTAGTGTTGAAAAACCACTTTTCGCACTTGTGTTGGTGCAGGAAACCACTTTTGCACTTGTATTAGTGTGGAAAAAACACTTTTCGCACTTGTGTTAGTGTTGAAAAACCACTGTTCGCACTTGTGTTAGTGTTGAAAAACCACTTTTCGCACTTGTGTTGTGCAGGAAACCACTTTTGCACTTGTATTAGTGTGGAAAAAACCACTTTTCGCACTTGTGTTAGTGTTGAAAAACCACTTTTCGCACTTGTGTTAGTGTTGAAAAACCACTTTTCGCACTTGTGTTGGTGCAGGAAACCACTTTTGCACTTGTATTAAGTGTGGAAAATACACTTTTCCGCACTTGTGTTAGTGTTGAAAAACCACTTTTCGCACTTGTGTTAGTGTTGAAAAACCTTTTCGCACTTGTGTTGTGCAGGAAACCACTTTTGCACTTGTATTAGTGTGGAAAAAACACTTTTTGCACTTGTGTTAGTGTTGAAAAACCACTTTTCGCACTTGTGTTAGTGTTGAAAAACCACTTTTCGCACTGGTGTTGGTGCAGGAAACCACTTTTGCACTTGTATTAGTGTGGAAAAAAACACTTTTTTGCACTTGTGATAGTGTTGAAAAACCACTTTTCGCACTTGTGTTAGTGTTGAAAAACCACTTTTCGCACTTGTGTTGGTGCAGGAAACCACTTTTGCACTTGTATTAGTGTGGAAAAAACCACTTTTCGCACTTGTGTTAGTGTTGAAAAACCACTTTTCGCACTTGTGTTAGTGTTGAAAAACCACTTTTCGCACTTGTGTTGGTGCAGGAAACCACTTTTGCACTTGTATTAGTGTGGAAAATACACTTTTCGCACTTGTGTTAGTGTTGAAAAACCACTTTTCGCACTTGTGTTAGTGTTGTAAAACCACTTTTCGCACTTGTGTTGGTGCAGGAAACCACTTTTGCACTTGTATTAGTGTGGAAAAAACACTTTTTGCACTTGTGATAGTGTTGAAAAAACCACTTTTCGCACTTGTGTTAGTGTTGAAAACCACTTTTCGCACTTGTGTTGGTGCAGGAAACCACTTTTGCACTTGTATTAGTGTGTGAAAAAACACTTTTCGTACTTGTGTTAGTGTTGAAAAACCACTTTTCGCACATGTGTTAGTGTTGAAAAAACACTTTCCGCACATGTATTGGTGCAGGAAACCACTTTTGCACTTCTATTAGTGTGGAAAAAACACTTTTTGCACTTGTGATAGTGTTGAAAAACCACTTTTCGCACTTGTGTTAGTGTTGAAAAACCACTTTTCGCACTAGTGTTGGTGCAGGAAACCACTTTTGCACTTGTATTAGTGTGGAAAAACCACTTTTCGCACTTGTGTTAGGGTTGAAAAACCACTTTTCGCACTTGTGTTAGAGTTGAAAAACCACTTTTCGCACTTGTGTTAGTGTTGAAAAACCACTTTTCGCACTTGTGTTAGTGTTGAAAAACCACTTTTCGCACTTGTATTAGTGTTGAAAAACCACTTTTCGCACTTGTGTTAGTGTTGAAAAACCACTTTTCGCACTTGTGTTGGTGCAGAAAACCACTTTTGCACTTGTATTAGTGTGGAAAAACCACTTTTCGCACTTGTGTTAGTGTTGAAAAACCACTTTTCGCACTTGTGTTAGTGTTGAAAACCCACTTTTCGCACTTGTGTTAGTGTTGAAAAACCACTTTTCGCACTTGTGTTAGTGTTGAAAAACCACTTTTCGCACTTGTGTTGGTGCAGGAAACCACTTTTGCACTTGTATTAGTGTGGAAAAAACCACTTTTCGCACTTGTGTTAGTGTTGAAAAACCACTTTTCGCACTTGTGTTAGTGTTGAAAAACCACTTTTCGCACTTGTGTTGGTGCAGGAAACCACTTTTGCACTTGTATTAGTGTGGAAAATACACTTTTCGCACTTGTGTTAGTGTTGAAAAACCACTTTTCGCACTTGTGTTAGTGTTGAAAAACCACTTTTCGCACTTGTGTTGGTGCAGGAAACCACTTTTGCACTTGTATTAGTGTGGAAAATACACTTTTCGCACTTGTGTTAGTGTTGAAAAACCACTTTTCGCACTTGTGTTAGTGTTGAAAAACCACTTTTCGCACTTGTGTTGGTGCAGGAAACCACTTTTGCACTTGTATTAGTGTGGAAAAAACACTTTTTGCACTTGTGATAGTGTTGAAAAACCACTTTTCGCACTTGTGTTAGTGTTGAAAAACCACTTTTCGCACTGGTGTTGGTGCAGGAAACCACTTTTGCACTTGTATTAGTGTGGAAAAAACACTTTTTGCACTTGTGATAGTGTTGAAAAACCACTTTTCGCACTTGTGTTAGTGTTGAAAAACCACTTTTCGCACTTGTGTTGGTGCAGGAAACCACTTTTGCACTTGCATTAGTGTGGAAAAACCACTTTTCGCACTTGTGTTAGTGTTGAAAAACCACTTTTCGCACTTGTGTTAGTGTTGTAAAACCACTTTTCGCACTTGTGTTAGTGTGGAAAAACCACTTTTCGCACTTGTGTTGGTGCAGGAAACCACTTTTGCACTTGTATTAGTGTGGAAAAAACACTTTTCGCACTTGTGTTAGTGTTGAAAAACCACTTTTCGCACTTGTGTTAGTGTTGAAAAAACACTTTTCGCACTTGTGTTGGTGCAGGAAACCACTTTTGCACTTGTATTAGTGTGGAAAAACACTTTTTGCACTTGTGATAGTGTTGAAAAACCACTTTTCGCACTTGTGTTAGTGTTGAAAAACCACTTTTCGCCCTTGTGTTGGTGCAGGAAACCACTTTTGCACTTGTATTAGTGTGGAAAAACCACTTTTCACACTTGTGTTCGTGTTGAAAAACCACTTTTCGCACTTGTGTTAGTGTTGAAAAAATCCTTTTCGCACTTGTGTTGGTGCAGGAAACCACTTTTGCACTTGTATTAGTGTGGAAAAAACACTTTTTGCACTTGTGATAGTGTTGAAAAACCACTTTTCGCACTTGTGTTAGTGTTGAAAAACCACTTTTCGCACTTGTGTTGGTGCAGGAAACCACTTTTGCACTTGTACTAGTTTGGAAAAACTACTTTTCGCACTTGTGTTAGTGTTGAAAAACCACTTTTCGCACTTGTGTTAGTGTTGAAAAACCACTTTTCGCACTTGTGTTGGTGCAGGAAACCACTTTTGCACTTGTATTAGTGTGGAAAAACCACTTTTCGCACTTGTGTTAGTGTTGAAAAACCACTTTTCGCACTTGTGTTAGTGTTGAAAAACCACTTTTCGCACTTGTGTTGGTGCAGGAAAACACTTTTGCACTTGTATTAGTGTGGAAAAACCACTTTTCGCACTTGTGTTAGTGTTGAAAAACCACTTTTCGCACATGTGTTAGTGTTGAAAAAACACTTTCCGCACATGTATTGGTGCAGGAAACCACTTTTGCACTTCTATTAGTGTGGAAAAAACACTTTTTGCACTTGTGATAGTGTTGAAAAACCACTTTTCGCACTTGTGTTAGTGTTGAAAAACCACTTTTCGCACTTGTGTTGGTGCAGGAAACCACTTTTGCACTTGTATTAGTGTGGAAAAACCACTTTTCGCACTTGTGTTAGGGTTGAAAAACCACTTTTCGCACTTGTGTTAGAGTTGAAAAACCACTTTTCGCACTTGTGTTAGTGTTGAAAAACCACTTTTCGCACTTGTGTTAGTGTTGAAAAACCACTTTTCGCACTTGTATTAGTGTTGAAAAACCACTTTTCGCACTTGTGTTAGTGTTGAAAAACCACTTTTCGCACTTGTGTTGGTGCAGAAAACCACTTTTGCACTTGTATTAGTGTGGAAAAACCACTTTTCGCACTTGTGTTAGTGTTGAAAAACCACTTTTCGCACTTGTGTTAGTGTTGAAAACCCACTTTTCGCACTTGTGTTAGTGTTGAAAAACCACTTTTCGCACTTGTGTTGGTGCAGGAAACCACTTTTGCACTTGTATTAGTGTGGAAAAAAACACTTTTCGCACTTGTGTTAGTGTTGAAAAACCACTTTTCGCACTTGTGTTAGTGTTGAAAAACCACTTTTCGCACTTGTGTTGGTGCAGGAAACCACTTTTGCACTTGTATTAGTGTGGAAAAAACCACTTTTCGCACTTGTGTTAGTGTTGAAAAACCACTTTTCGCACTTGTGTTAGTGTTGAAAAACCACTTTTCGCACTTGTGTTGGTGCAGGAAACCACTTTTGCACTTGTATTAGTGTGGAAAATACACTTTTCGCACTTGTGTTAGTGTTGAAAAACCACTTTTCGCACTTGTGTTAGTGTTGTAAAACCACTTTTCGCACTTGTGTTGGTGCAGGAAACCACTTTTGCACTTGTATTAGTGTGGAAAAAACACTTTTTGCACTTGTGATAGTGTTGAAAAACCACTTTTCGCACTTGTGTTAGTGTTGAAAAACCACTTTTCGCACTTGTGTTGGTGCAGGAAACCACTTTTGCACTTGTATTCGTGTGGAAAAACCACTTTTCGCACTTGTGTTAGTGTTGAAAATCCACTTTTCGCACTTATGTTAGTGTTGAAAAACCACTTGTCGCACTTGTGTTGGTGCAGGAAACCACTTTTGCACTTGTATTAGTGTGGAAAAAACACTTTTTGCACTTGTGATAGCGTTGAAAAACCACTTTTCGCACTTGTGTTAGTGTTGAAAAACCACTTTTCACACTTGTGTTGGTGCAGGAAACCACATTTGCACTTGTATTCGTGTGGAAAACCACTTTTCGCACTTGTGTTAGTGTTGAAAAACCACTTTTTGCACTTGTGTTAGTGTTCAAAAAACCACTTTTCGCACTTGTATTAGTGTGGAAAAACCACATTTCGCACTTGTGTTAGTTTGGAAAAACCACTTTTCGCACTTGTGTTAGTGTTGAAAAACCACTTTTCGCACTTGTGTTAGTGTTGAAAAAACACTTTTCGCACTTGTGTTAGTGTTGTAAAACCACTTTTCGCACTTGTGTTGGTGCAGGAAACCACTTTTGCACTTGTATTAGTGTGGAAAAACCACTTTTCGCACTTGTGTTAGTGTTGAAAAACCACTTTTCGCACTTGTGTTTGTGTTGAAAAACCACTTTTCGCACTTGTGTTGGTGCAGGAAACCACTTTTGCACTTGTATTAGTGTGGAAAAACCACTTTTTGCACTTGTGTTAGTGTTGAAAAACCACTTTTCGCACTTGTGTTAGTGTTGAAAAACCACTTTTCGCACTTGTGTTGGTGCAGGAAACCACTTTTGCACTTGTATTAGTGTGGAAAAACCACTTTTCGCACTTGTGTTAGTGTTGAAAAACCACTTTTCGCACTTGTGTTAGTGTTGAAAAACCACTTTTCGCACTTGTGTTAGTGTTGAAAAACCACTTTTCGCACTTGTGTTAGTGTTAAAAAACCACTTTTCGCACTTGTGTTGGTGCAGGAAACCACGTTTGCACTTGTATTAGTGTGGAAAAACCACTTTTTGCACTTGTGATAGTGTTGAAAAACCACTTTTTGCACTTGTGTTGGTGCAGGAAACCACTTTTGCACTTGTATTAGTGTGAAAAAACACTTTTTGCACTTGTGTTAGTGTTGAAAAACCACTTTTCGCACTTGTGTTAGTGTTGAAAAAGCACTTTTCGCACTTGTGTTGGTGCAGGAAACCACTTTTGCACTTGTATTAGTGTGGAAAAACCACTTTTCGCACTTGTGTTAGTGTTGAAAAACCACTTTTCGCACCAGTGTTAGTGTTGAAAAACCACTTTTCGCACTTGTGTTAGTGTTAAAAAACCACTTTTCGCACTTGTGTTGGTGCAGGAAACCACATTTGCACTTGTATTAGTGTGGAAAAACCACTTTTTGCACTTGTGATAGTGTTGAAAAACCACTTTTTGCACTTGTGTTGGTGCAGGAAACCACTTTTGCACTTGTATTAGTGTGAAAAAACACTTTTTGCACTTGTGATAGTGTTGAAAAACCACTTTTCGCACCTGTGTTAGTGTTGAAAAACCACTTTTCGCACTTGTGTTGGTGCAGGAAACTACTTTTGCACTTGTATTAGTGTGGAAAAAACACTTCTTGCACTTGTGATAGTGTTGAAAAACCACTTTTCGCACTTGTGTTAGTGTTGAAAAACCACTTTTCGCACTAGTGTTGGTGCAGGAAACCACTTTTGCACTTGTATTAGTAGGGAAAAAACACTTTTCGCACTTGTATTAGTGTGGAAAAACCACTTTTCGCACTTGTGTTAGTGTTGAAAAACCACTTTTCGCACTTGTGTTAGTGTTGTAAAACCACTTTTCGCACTTGTGTTAGTGTGGAAAAACCACTTTTCGCACTTGTGTTGGTGCAGGAAACCACTTTTGCACTTGTATTAGTGTGGAAAAAACACTTTTCGCACTTGTGTTAGTGTTGAAAAACCACTTTTCGCACTTGTGTTAGTTTTGAAAAACCACTTTTCGCACTTGTGTTGGTGCAGGAAACCACTTTTGCACTTGTATTAGTGTGGAAAAACACTTTTTGCACTTGTGATAGTGTTGAAAAACCACTTTTCGCACATGTGTTAGTGTTGAAAAACCACTTTTCGCACTTGTGTTGGTGCAGGAAACCACTTTTGCACTTGTATTAGTGTGGAAAAACCACTTTTCACACTTGTGTTCATGTTGAAAAACCACTTTTCGCACTTGTGTTAGTGTTGAAAAAACACTTTTCGCACTTGTGTTGGTGCAGGAAACCACTTTTGCACTTGTATTAGTGTGGAAAAAACCACTTTTCGCACTTGTGTTAGTGTTGAAAAACCACATTTCGCACTTGTGTTAGTGTTGAAAAACCACTTTTCGCACTTGTGTTGGTGCAGGAAACCACTTTTGCACTTGTATTAGTGTGGAAAATACACTTTTCGCACTTGTGTTAGTGTTGAAAAACGACTTTTCGCACTTGTGTTAGTGTTGAAAACCACTTTTCGCACTTGTGTTGGTGCAGGAAACCACTTTTGCACTTGTATTAGTGTGGAAAAAACACTTTTTGCACTTGTGATAGCGTTGAAAAACCACTTTTCGCACTTGTGTTAGTGTTGAAAAACCACTTTTCGCACTTGTGTTGGTGCAGGAAACCACATTTGCACTTGTATTCGTGTGGAAAACCACTTTTCGCACTTGTGTTAGTGTTGAAAAACCACTTTTCGCACTTGTGTTGGTGCAGGAAACCACTTTTGCACTTGTATTAGTGTGGAAAAACCACTTTTCGCACTTGTGTTAGTGTTGAAAAACCACTTTTTGCACTTGTGTTAGTGTTGAAAAACCACTTTTCGCACTTGTGTTAGTGTTGAAAAACCACTTTTCGCACTTGTGTTGGTGCAGGAAACCACTTTTGCACTTGTATTGGTGTGGAAAAAACACTTTTCGCACTTGTGTTAGTGTTGAAAAACCACATTTCGCACTTGTGTTAGTGTTGAAAAACCACTTTTCGCACTTGTGTTGGTGCAGGAAACCACTTTTGCACTTGTATTAGTGTGGAAAAACCACTTTTCGCACTTGTGTTAGTGTTGAAAAACCACTTTTCGCACTTGTGTTAGTGTTGAAAAACCACTTTTCGCACTTGTGTTGGTGCAGGAAAACACTTTTGCACTTGTATTAGTGTGGAAAAACCACTTTTCGCACTTGTGTTAGTGTTGAAAAACCACTTTTCGCACATGTGTTAGTGTGGAAAAAACACTTTCCGCACATGTATTGGTGCAGGAAACCACTTTTGCACTTCTATTATTGTGGAAAAAACACTTTTTGCACTTGTGATAGTGTTGAAAAACCACTTTTCGCACTTGTGTTAGTGTTGAAAAACCACTTTTCGCACTTGTGTTGGTGCAGGAAACCACTTTTGCACTTGTATTAGTGTGGAAAAACCACTTTTCGCACTTGTGTTAGGGTTGAAAAACCACTTTTCGCACTTGTGTTAGAGTTGAAAAACCACTTTTCGCACTTGTGTTAGTGTTGAAAAACCACTTTTCGCACTTGTGTTAGTGTTGAAAAACCACTTTTCGCACTTGTATTAGTGTTGAAAAACCACTTTTCGCACTTGTGTTAGTGTTGAAAAACCACTTTTCGCACTTGTGTTGGTGCAGAAAACCACTTTTGCACTTGTATTAGTGTGGAAAAACCACTTTTCGCACTTGTGTTAGTGTTGAAAAACCACTTTTCGCACTTGTGTTAGTGTTGAAAACCCACTTTTCGCACTTGTGTTAGTGTTGAAAAACCACTTTTCGCACTTGTGTTGGTGCAGGAAACCACTTTTGCACTTGTATTAGTGTGGAAAAAACACTTTTCGCACTTGTGTTAGTGTTGAAAAACCACTTTTCGCACTTGTGTTAGTGTTGAAAAACCACTTTTCGCACTTGTGTTGGTGCAGGAAACCACTTTTGCACTTGTATTAGTGTGGAAAAAACCACTTTTCGCACTTGTGTTAGTGTTGAAAAACCACTTTTCACACTTGTGTTAGTGTTGAAAAACCACTTTTCGCACTTGTGTTGGTGCAGGAAACCACTTTTGCACTTGTATTAGTGTGGAAAAAACCACTTTTCGCACTTGTGTTAGTGTTGAAAAACCACTTTTCGCACTTGTGTTAGTGTTGAAAAACCACTTTTCGCACTTGTGTTAGTGTTGAAAAACCACTTTTCGCACTTGTGTTGGTGCAGGAAGCCACTTTTGCACTTGTATTAGTGTGGAAAAAACACTTTTTGCACTTGTGATAGTGTTGAAAAACCACTTTTCGCACTTGTGTTAGTGTTGAAAAACCACTTTTCGCACTGGTGTTGGTGCAGGAAACCACTTTTGCACTTGTATTAGTGTGGAAAAAACACTTTTTGCACTTGTGATAGTGTTGAAAAACCACTTTTCGCACTTGTGTTAGTGTTGAAAAACCACTTTTCGCACTTGTGTTGGTGCAGGAAACCACTTTTGCACTTGCATTAGTGTGGAAAAACCACTTTTCGCACTTGTGTTAGTGTTGAAAAACCACTTTTCGCACTTGTGTTAGTGTTGTAAAACCACTTTTCGCACTTGTGTTAGTGTGGAAAAACCACTTTTCGCACTTGTGTTGGTGCAGGAAACCACTTTTGCACTTGTATTAGTGTGGAAAAAACACTTTTCGCACTTGTGTTAGTGTTGAAAAACCACTTTTCGCACTTGTGTTAGTGTTGAAAAAACACTTTTCGCACTTGTGTTGGTGCAGGAAACCACTTTTGCACTTGTATTAGTGTGGAAAAACACTTTTTGCACTTGTGATAGTGTTGAAAAACCACTTTTCGCACTTGTGTTAGTGTTGAAAAACCACTTTTCGCCCTTGTGTTGGTGCAGGAAACCACTTTTGCACTTGTATTAGTGTGGAAAAACCACTTTTCACACTTGTGTTCGTGTTGAAAAACCACTTTTCGCACTTGTGTTAGTGTTGAAAAAATCCTTTTCGCACTTGTGTTGGTGCAGGAAACCACTTTTGCACTTGTATTATTGTGGAAAAAACACTTTTTGCACTTGTGATAGTGTTGAAAAACCACTTTTCGCACTTGTGTTAGTGTTGAAAAACCACTTTTCGCACTTGTGTTGGTGCAGGAAACCACTTTTGCACTTGTACTAGTTTGGAAAAACTACTTTTCGCACTTGTGTTAGTGTTGAAAAACCACTTTTCGCACTTGTGTTGGTGCAGGAAACCACTTTTGCACTTGTATTAGTGTGGAAAAACCACTTTTCGCACTTGTGTTAGTGTTGAAAAACCACTTTTTGCACTTGTGTTAGTGTTGAAAAACCACTTTTCGCACTTGTGTTAGTGTTGAAAAACCACTTTTCGCACTTGTGTTGGTGCAGGAAACCACTTTTGCACTTGTATTGGTGTGGAAAAAACACTTTTCGCACTTGTGTTAGTGTTGAAAAACCACTTTTCGCACTTGTGTTAGTGTTGAAAAACCACTTTTCGCACTTGTGTTGGTGCAGGAAACCACTTTTGCACTTGTATTAGTGTGGAAAAAACCACTTTTCGCACTTGTGTTAGTGTTGAAAAACCACTTTTCGCACTTGTGTTAGTGTTGAAAAACCACTTTTCGCACTTGTGTTGGTGCAGGAAACCACTTTTGCACTTGTATTAGTGTGGAAAAAACCACTTTTCGCACTTGTGTTAGTGTTGAAAAACCACTTTTCGCACTTGTGTTAGTGTTGAAAAACCACTTTTCGCACTTGTGTTAGTGTTGAAAAACCACTTTTCGCACTTGTGTTGGTGCAGGAAGCCACTTTTGCACTTGTATTAGTGTGGAAAAAACACTTTTTGCACTTGTGATAGTGTTGAAAAACCACTTTTCGCACTTGTGTTAGTGTTGAAAAACCACTTTTCGCACTGGTGTTGGTGCAGGAAACCACTTTTGCACTTGTATTAGTGTGGAAAAAACACTTTTTGCACTTGTGATAGTGTTGAAAAACCACTTTTCGCACTTGTGTTAGTGTTGAAAAACCACTTTTCGCACTTGTGTTGGTGCAGGAAACCACTTTTGCACTTGCATTAGTGTGGAAAAACCACTTTTCGCACTTGTGTTAGTGTTGAAAAACCACTTTTCGCACTTGTGTTAGTGTTGTAAAACCACTTTTCGCACTTGTGTTAGTGTGGAAAAACCACTTTTCGCACTTGTGTTGGTGCAGGAAACCACTTTTGCACTTGTATTAGTGTGGAAAAAACACTTTTCGCACTTGTGTTAGTGTTGAAAAACCACTTTTCGCACTTGTGTTAGTGTTGAAAAAACACTTTTCGCACTTGTGTTGGTGCAGGAAACCACTTTTGCACTTGTATTAGTGTGGAAAAACACTTTTTGCACTTGTGATAGTGTTGAAAAACCACTTTTCGCACTTGTGTTAGTGTTGAAAAACCACTTTTCGCCCTTGTGTTGGTGCAGGAAACCACTTTTGCACTTGTATTAGTGTGGAAAAACCACTTTTCACACTTGTGTTAGTGTTGAAAAACCACTTTTCGCCCTTGTGTTGGTGCAGGAAACCACTTTTGCACTTGTATTAGTGTGGAAAAACCACTTTTCACACTTGTGTTCGTGTTGAAAAACCACTTTTCGCACTTGTGTTAGTGTTGAAAAAATCCTTTTCGCACTTGTGTTGGTGCAGGAAACCACTTTTGCACTTGTATTATTGTGGAAAAAACACTTTTTGCACTTGTGATAGTGTTGAAAAACCACTTTTCGCACTTGTGTTAGTGTTGAAAAACCACTTTTCGCACTTGTGTTGGTGCAAGAAACCACTTTTGCACTTGTACTAGTTTGGAAAAACTACTTTTCGCACTTGTGTTAGTGTTGAAAAACCACTTTTCGCACTTGTGTTGGTGCAGGAAACCACTTTTGCACTTGTATTAGTGTGGAAAAACCACTTTTCGCACTTGTGTTAGTGTTGAAAAACCACTTTTTGCACTTGTGTTAGTGTTGAAAAACCACTTTTCGCACTTGTGTTAGTGTTGAAAAACCACTTTTCGCACTTGTGTTGGTGCAGGAAACCACTTTTGCACTTGTATTGGTGTGGAAAAAACACTTTTCGCACTTGTGTTAGTGTTGAAAAACCACTTTTCGCACTTGTGTTAGTGTTGAAAAACCACTTTTCGCACTTGTGTTGGTGCAGGAAACCACTTTTGCACTTGTATTAGTGTGGAAAAACCACTTTTCGCACTTGTGTTAGTGTTGAAAAACCACTTTTCGCACTTGTGTTAGTGTTGAAAAACCACTTTTCGCACTTGTGTTGGTGCAGGAAAACACTTTTGCACTTGTATTAGTGTGGAAAAACCACTTTTCGCACTTGTGTTAGTGTTGAAAAACCACTTTTCGCACATGTGTTAGTGTTGAAAAAACACTTTCCGCACATGTATTGGTGCAGGAAACCACTTTTGCACTTCTATTAGTGTGGAAAAAACACTTTTTGCACTTGTGATAGTGTTGAAAAACCACTTTTCGCACTTGTGTTAGTGTTGAAAAACCACTTTTCGCACTTGTGTTGGTGCAGGAAACCACTTTTGCACTTGTATTAGTGTGGAAAAACCACTTTTCGCACTTGTGTTAGGGTTGAAAAACCACTTTTCGCACTTGTGTTAGAGTTGAAAAACCACTTTTCGCACTTGTGTTAGTGTTGAAAAACCACTTTTCGCACTTGTGTTAGTGTTGAAAAACCACTTTTCGCACTTGTATTAGTGTTGAAAAACCACTTTTCGCACTTGTGTTAGTGTTGAAAAACCACTTTTCGCACTTGTGTTAGTGTTGAAAAACCACTTTTCGCACTTGTGTTGGTGCAGGAAAACACTTTTGCACTTGTATTAGTGTGGAAAAACCACTTTTCGCACTTGTGTTAGTGTTGAAAAACCACTTTTCGCACATGTGTTAGTGTGGAAAAAACACTTTCCGCACATGTATTGGTGCAGGAAACCACTTTTGCACTTCTATTATTGTGGAAAAAACACTTTTTGCACTTGTGATAGTGTTGAAAAACCACTTTTCGCACTTGTGTTAGTGTTGAAAAACCACTTTTCGCACTTGTGTTGGTGCAGGAAACCACTTTTGCACTTGTATTAGTGTGGAAAAACCACTTTTCGCACTTGTGTTAGGGTTGAAAAACCACTTTTCGCACTTGTGTTAGAGTTGAAAAACCACTTTTCGCACTTGTGTTAGTGTTGAAAAACCACTTTTCGCACTTGTGTTAGTGTTGAAAAACCACTTTTCGCACTTGTATTAGTGTTGAAAAACCACTTTTCGCACTTGTGTTAGTGTTGAAAAACCACTTTTCGCACTTGTGTTGGTGCAGAAAACCACTTTTGCACTTGTATTAGTGTGGAAAAACCACTTTTCGCACTTGTGTTAGTGTTGAAAAACCACTTTTCGCACTTGTGTTAGTGTTGAAAACCCACTTTTCGCACTTGTGTTAGTGTTGAAAAACCACTTTTCGCACTTGTGTTGGTGCAGGAAACCACTTTTGCACTTGTATTAGTGTGGAAAAAACACTTTTCGCACTTGTGTTAGTGTTGAAAAACCACTTTTCGCACTTGTGTTAGTGTTGAAAAACCACTTTTCGCACTTGTGTTGGTGCAGGAAACCACTTTTGCACTTGTATTAGTGTGGAAAAAACCACTTTTCGCACTTGTGTTAGTGTTGAAAAACCACTTTTCACACTTGTGTTAGTGTTGAAAAACCACTTTTCGCACTTGTGTTGGTGCAGGAAACCACTTTTGCACTTGTATTAGTGTGGAAAAAACCACTTTTCGCACTTGTGTTAGTGTTGAAAAACCACTTTTCGCACTTGTGTTAGTGTTGAAAAACCACTTTTCGCACTTGTGTTAGTGTTGAAAAACCACTTTTCGCACTTGTGTTGGTGCAGGAAGCCACTTTTGCACTTGTATTAGTGTGGAAAAAACACTTTTTGCACTTGTGATAGTGTTGAAAAACCACTTTTCGCACTTGTGTTAGTGTTGAAAAACCACTTTTCGCACTGGTGTTGGTGCAGGAAACCACTTTTGCACTTGTATTAGTGTGGAAAAAACACTTTTTGCACTTGTGATAGTGTTGAAAAACCACTTTTCGCACTTGTGTTAGTGTTGAAAAACCACTTTTCGCACTTGTGTTGGTGCAGGAAACCACTTTTGCACTTGCATTAGTGTGGAAAAACCACTTTTCGCACTTGTGTTAGTGTTGAAAAACCACTTTTCGCACTTGTGTTAGTGTTGTAAAACCACTTTTCGCACTTGTGTTAGTGTGGAAAAACCACTTTTCGCACTTGTGTTGGTGCAGGAAACCACTTTTGCACTTGTATTAGTGTGGAAAAAACACTTTTCGCACTTGTGTTAGTGTTGAAAAACCACTTTTCGCACTTGTGTTAGTGTTGAAAAAACACTTTTCGCACTTGTGTTGGTGCAGGAAACCACTTTTGCACTTGTATTAGTGTGGAAAAACACTTTTTGCACTTGTGATAGTGTTGAAAAACCACTTTTCGCACTTGTGTTAGTGTTGAAAAACCACTTTTCGCCCTTGTGTTGGTGCAGGAAACCACTTTTGCACTTGTATTAGTGTGGAAAAACCACTTTTCACACTTGTGTTCGTGTTGAAAAACCACTTTTCGCACTTGTGTTAGTGTTGAAAAAATCCTTTTCGCACTTGTGTTGGTGCAGGAAACCACTTTTGCACTTGTATTATTGTGGAAAAAACACTTTTTGCACTTGTGATAGTGTTGAAAAACCACTTTTCGCACTTGTGTTAGTGTTGAAAAACCACTTTTCGCACTTGTGTTGGTGCAGGAAACCACTTTTGCACTTGTACTAGTTTGGAAAAACTACTTTTCGCACTTGTGTTAGTGTTGAAAAACCACTTTTCGCACTTGTGTTGGTGCAGGAAACCACTTTTGCACTTGTATTAGTGTGGAAAAACCACTTTTCGCACTTGTGTTAGTGTTGAAAAACCACTTTTTGCACTTGTGTTAGTGTTGAAAAACCACTTTTCGCACTTGTGTTAGTGTTGAAAAACCACTTTTCGCACTTGTGTTGGTGCAGGAAACCACTTTTGCACTTGTATTGGTGTGGAAAAAACACTTTTCGCACTTGTGTTAGTGTTGAAAAACCACTTTTCGCACTTGTGTTAGTGTTGAAAAACCACTTTTCGCACTTGTGTTGGTGCAGGAAACCACTTTTGCACTTGTATTAGTGTGGAAAAAACCACTTTTCGCACTTGTGTTAGTGTTGAAAAACCACTTTTCGCACTTGTGTTAGTGTTGAAAAACCACTTTTCGCACTTGTGTTGGTGCAGGAAACCACTTTTGCACTTGTATTAGTGTGGAAAAAACCACTTTTCGCACTTGTGTTAGTGTTGAAAAACCACTTTTCGCACTTGTGTTAGTGTTGAAAAACCACTTTTCGCACTTGTGTTAGTGTTGAAAAACCACTTTTCGCACTTGTGTTGGTGCAGGAAGCCACTTTTGCACTTGTATTAGTGTGGAAAAAACACTTTTTGCACTTGTGATAGTGTTGAAAAACCACTTTTCGCACTTGTGTTAGTGTTGAAAAACCACTTTTCGCACTGGTGTTGGTGCAGGAAACCACTTTTGCACTTGTATTAGTGTGGAAAAAACACTTTTTGCACTTGTGATAGTGTTGAAAAACCACTTTTCGCACTTGTGTTAGTGTTGAAAAACCACTTTTCGCACTTGTGTTGGTGCAGGAAACCACTTTTGCACTTGCATTAGTGTGGAAAAACCACTTTTCGCACTTGTGTTAGTGTTGAAAAACCACTTTTCGCACTTGTGTTAGTGTTGTAAAACCACTTTTCGCACTTGTGTTAGTGTGGAAAAACCACTTTTCGCACTTGTGTTGGTGCAGGAAACCACTTTTGCACTTGTATTAGTGTGGAAAAAACACTTTTCGCACTTGTGTTAGTGTTGAAAAACCACTTTTCGCACTTGTGTTAGTGTTGAAAAAACACTTTTCGCACTTGTGTTGGTGCAGGAAACCACTTTTGCACTTGTATTAGTGTGGAAAAACACTTTTTGCACTTGTGATAGTGTTGAAAAACCACTTTTCGCACTTGTGTTAGTGTTGAAAAACCACTTTTCGCCCTTGTGTTGGTGCAGGAAACCACTTTTGCACTTGTATTAGTGTGGAAAAACCACTTTTCACACTTGTGTTCGTGTTGAAAAACCACTTTTCGCACTTGTGTTAGTGTTGAAAAAATCCTTTTCGCACTTGTGTTGGTGCAGGAAACCACTTTTGCACTTGTATTATTGTGGAAAAAACACTTTTTGCACTTGTGATAGTGTTGAAAAACCACTTTTCGCACTTGTGTTAGTGTTGAAAAACCACTTTTCGCACTTGTGTTGGTGCAAGAAACCACTTTTGCACTTGTACTAGTTTGGAAAAACTACTTTTCGCACTTGTGTTAGTGTTGAAAAACCACTTTTCGCACTTGTGTTGGTGCAGGAAACCACTTTTGCACTTGTATTAGTGTGGAAAAACCACTTTTCGCACTTGTGTTAGTGTTGAAAAACCACTTTTTGCACTTGTGTTAGTGTTGAAAAACCACTTTTCGCACTTGTGTTAGTGTTGAAAAACCACTTTTCGCACTTGTGTTGGTGCAGGAAACCACTTTTGCACTTGTATTGGTGTGGAAAAAACACTTTTCGCACTTGTGTTAGTGTTGAAAAACCACTTTTCGCACTTGTGTTAGTGTTGAAAAACCACTTTTCGCACTTGTGTTGGTGCAGGAAACCACTTTTGCACTTGTATTAGTGTGGAAAAACCACTTTTCGCACTTGTGTTAGTGTTGAAAAACCACTTTTCGCACTTGTGTTAGTGTTGAAAAACCACTTTTCGCACTTGTGTTGGTGCAGGAAAACACTTTTGCACTTGTATTAGTGTGGAAAAACCACTTTTCGCACTTGTGTTAGTGTTGAAAAACCACTTTTCGCACATGTGTTAGTGTTGAAAAAACACTTTCCGCACATGTATTGGTGCAGGAAACCACTTTTGCACTTCTATTAGTGTGGAAAAAACACTTTTTGCACTTGTGATAGTGTTGAAAAACCACTTTTCGCACTTGTGTTAGTGTTGAAAAACCACTTTTCGCACTTGTGTTGGTGCAGGAAACCACTTTTGCACTTGTATTAGTGTGGAAAAACCACTTTTCGCACTTGTGTTAGGGTTGAAAAACCACTTTTCGCACTTGTGTTAGAGTTGAAAAACCACTTTTCGCACTTGTGTTAGTGTTGAAAAACCACTTTTCGCACTTGTGTTAGTGTTGAAAAACCACTTTTCGCACTTGTATTAGTGTTGAAAAACCACTTTTCGCACTTGTGTTAGTGTTGAAAAACCACTTTTCGCACTTGTGTTAGTGTTGAAAAACCACTTTTCGCACTTGTGTTGGTGCAGGAAGCCACTTTTGCACTTGTATTAGTGTGGAAAAAACACTTTTTGCACTTGTGATAGTGTTGAAAAACCACATTTCGCACTTGTGTTAGTGTTGAAAAACCACTTTTCGCACTGGTGTTGGTGCAGGAAACCACTTTTGCACTTGTATTAGTGTGGAAAAAACCACTTTTCGCACTTGTGTTAGTGTTGAAAAACCACATTTCGCACTTGTGTTAGTGTTGAAAAACCACTTTTCGCACTTGTGTTGGTGCAGGAAACCACTTTTGCACTTGTATTAGTGTGGAAAATACACTTTTCGCACTTGTGTTAGTGTTGAAAAACCACTTTTCGCACTTGTGTTAGTGTTGAAAACCACTTTTCGCACTTGTGTTGGTGCAGGAAACCACTTTTGCACTTGTATTAGTGTGGAAAAAACACTTTTTGCACTTGTGATAGCGTTGAAAAACCACTTTTCGCACTTGTGTTAGTGTTGAAAAACCACTTTTCGCACTTGTGTTGGTGCAGGAAACCACATTTGCACTTGTATTCGTGTGGAAAACCACTTTTCGCACTTGTGTTAGTGTTGAAAAACCACTTTTCGCACTTGTGTTGGTGCAGGAAACCACTTTTGCACTTGTATTAGTGTGGAAAAACCACTTTTCGCACTTGTGTTAGTGTTGAAAAACCACTTTTTGCACTTGTGTTAGTGTTGAAAAACCACTTTTCGCACTTGTGTTAGTGTTGAAAAACCACTTTTCGCACTTGTGTTGGTGCAGGAAACCACTTTTGCACTTGTATTGGTGTGGAAAAAACACTTTTCGCACTTGTGTTAGTGTTGAAAAACCACATTTCGCACTTGTGTTAGTGTTGAAAAACCACTTTTCGCACTTGTGTTGGTGCAGGAAACCACTTTTGCACTTGTATTAGTGTGGAAAAACCACTTTTCGCACTTGTGTTAGTGTTGAAAAACCACTTTTCGCACTTGTGTTAGTGTTGAAAAACCACTTTTCGCACTTGTGTTGGTGCAGGAAAACACTTTTGCACTTGTATTAGTGTGGAAAAACCACTTTTCACACTTGTGTTAGTGTTGAAAAACCACTTTTCGCACATGTGTTAGTGTTGAAAAAACACTTTACGCACATGTATTGGTGCAGGAAACCACTTTTGCACTTCTATTAGTGTGGAAAAAACACTTTTTGCACTTGTGATAGTGTTGAAAAACCACTTTTCGCACTTGTGTTAGTGTTGAAAAACCACTTTTCGCACTTGTGTTGGTGCAGGAAACCACTTTTGCACTTGTATTAGTGTGGAAAAACCACTTTTCGCACTTGTGTTAGGGTTGAAAAACCACTTTTCGCACTTGTGTTAGAGTTGAAAAACCACTTTTCGCACTTGTGTTAGTGTTGAAAAACCACTTTTCGCACTTGTGTTAGTGTTGAAAAACCACTTTTCGCACTTGTATTAGTGTTGAAAAACCACTTTTCGCACTTGTGTTAGTGTTGAAAAACCACTTTTCGCACTTGTGTTGGTGCAGAAAACCACTTTTGCACTTGTATTAGTGTGGAAAAACCACTTTTCGCACTTGTGTTAGTGTTGAAAAACCACTTTTCGCACTTGTGTTAGTGTTGAAAACCCACTTTTCGCACTTGTGTTAGTGTTGAAAAACCACTTTTCGCACTTGTGTTGGTGCAGGAAACCACTTTTGCACTTGTATTAGTGTGGAAAAAACACTTTTCGCACTTGTGTTAGTGTTGAAAAACCACTTTTCGCACTTGTGTTAGTGTTGAAAAACCACTTTTCGCACTTGTGTTGGTGCAGGAAACCACTTTTGCACTTGTATTAGTGTGGAAAAAACCACTTTTCGCACTTGTGTTAGTGTTGAAAAACCACTTTTCGCACTTGTGTTAGTGTTGAAAAACCACTTTTCGCACTTGTGTTGGTGCAGGAAACCACTTTTGCACTTGTATTAGTGTGGAAAAAACCACTTTTCGCACTTGTGTTAGTGTTGAAAAACCACTTTTCGCACTTGTGTTAGTGTTGAAAAACCACTTTTCGCACTCGTGTTAGTGTTGAAAAACCACTTTTCGCACTTGTGTTGGTGCAGGAAGCCACTTTTGCACTTGTATTAGTGTGGAAAAAACCACTTTTCGCACTTGTGTTAGTGTTGAAAAACCACATTTCGCACTTGTGTTAGTGTTGAAAAACCACTTTTCGCACTTGTGTTGGTGCAGGAAACCACTTTTGCACTTGTATTAGTGTGGAAAATACACTTTTCGCACTTGTGTTAGTGTTGAAAAACCACTTTTCGCACTTGTGTTAGTGTTGAAAACCACTTTTCGCACTTGTGTTGGTGCAGGAAACCACTTTTGCACTTGTATTAGTGTGGAAAAAACACTTTTTGCACTTGTGATAGCGTTGAAAAACCACTTTTCGCACTTGTGTTAGTGTTGAAAAACCACTTTTCGCACTTGTGTTGGTGCAGGAAACCACATTTGCACTTGTATTCGTGTGGAAAACCACTTTTCGCACTTGTGTTAGTGTTGAAAAACCACTTTTCGCACTTGTGTTGGTGCAGGAAACCACTTTTGCACTTGTATTAGTGTGGAAAAACCACTTTTCGCACTTGTGTTAGTGTTGAAAAACCACTTTTTGCACTTGTGTTAGTGTTGAAAAACCACTTTTCGCACTTGTGTTAGTGTTGAAAAACCACTTTTCGCACTTGTGTTGGTGCAGGAAACCACTTTTGCACTTGTATTGGTGTGGAAAAAACACTTTTCGCACTTGTGTTAGTGTTGAAAAACCACATTTCGCACTTGTGTTAGTGTTGAAAAACCACTTTTCGCACTTGTGTTGGTGCAGGAAACCACTTTTGCACTTGTATTAGTGTGGAAAAACCACTTTTCGCACTTGTGTTAGTGTTGAAAAACCACTTTTCGCACTTGTGTTAGTGTTGAAAAACCACTTTTCGCACTTGTGTTGGTGCAGGAAAACACTTTTGCACTTGTATTAGTGTGGAAAAACCACTTTTCGCACTTGTGTTAGTGTTGAAAAACCACTTTTCGCACATGTGTTAGTGTTGAAAAAACACTTTCCGCACATGTATTGGTGCAGGAAACCACTTTTGCACTTCTATTAGTGTGGAAAAAACACTTTTTGCACTTGTGATAGTGTTGAAAAACCACTTTTCGCACTTGTGTTAGTGTTGAAAAACCACTTTTCGCACTTGTGTTGGTGCAGGAAACCACTTTTGCACTTGTATTAGTGTGGAAAAACCACTTTTCGCACTTGTGTTAGGGTTGAAAAACCACTTTTCGCACTTGTGTTAGAGTTGAAAAACCACTTTTCGCACTTGAGTTAGTGTTGAAAAACCACTTTTCGCACTTGTGTTAGTGTTGAAAAACCACTTTTCGCACTTGTATTAGTGTTGAAAAACCACTTTTCGCACTTGTGTTAGTGTTGAAAAACCACTTTTCGCACTTGTGTTGGTGCAGAAAACCACTTTTGCACTTGTATTAGTGTGGAAAAACCACTTTTCGCACTTGTGTTAGTGTTGAAAAACCACTTTTCGCACTTGTGTTAGTGTTGAAAACCCACTTTTCGCACTTGTGTTAGTGTTGAAAAACCACTTTTCGCACTTGTGTTGGTGCAGGAAACCACTTTTGCACTTGTATTAGTGTGGAAAAAACACTTTTCGCACTTGTGTTAGTGTTGAAAAACCACTTTTCGCACTTGTGTTAGTGTTGAAAAACCACTTTTCGCACTTGTGTTGGTGCAGGAAACCACTTTTGCACTTGTATTAGTGTGGAAAAAACCACTTTTCGCACTTGTGTTAGTGTTGAAAAACCACTTTTCGCACTTGTGTTAGTGTTGAAAAACCACTTTTCGCACTTGTGTTGGTGCAGGAAACCACTTTTGCACTTGTATTAGTGTGGAAAAAACCACTTTTCGCACTTGTGTTAGTGTTGAAAAACCACTTTTCGCACTTGTGTTAGTGTTGAAAAACCACTTTTCGCACTTGTGTTAGTGTTGAAAAACCACTTTTCGCACTTGTGTTGGTGCGGGAAGCCACTTTTGCACTTGTATTAGTGTGGAAAAAACACTTTTTGCACTTGTGATAGTGTTGAAAAACCACTTTTCGCACTTGTGTTAGTGTTGAAAAACCACTTTTCGCACTTGTGTTGGTGCAGGAAACCACTTTTGCACTTGTATTAGTGTGGAAAAAACACTTTTTGCACTTGTGATAGTGTTGAAAAACCACTTTTCGCACTTGTGTTAGTGTTGAAAAACCACTTTTCGCACTTGTGTTGGTGCAGGAAACCACTTTTGCACTTGCATTAGTGTGGAAAAACCACTTTTCGCACTTGTGTTAGTGTTGAAAAACCACTTTTCGCACTTGTGTTAGTGTTGTAAAACCACTTTTCGCACTTGTGTTAGTGTGGAAAAACCACTTTTCGCACTTGTGTTGGTGCAGGAAACCACTTTTGCACTTGTATTAGTGTGGAAAAAACACTTTTCGCACTTGTGTTAGTGTTGAAAAACCACTTTTCGCACTTGTGTTAGTGTTGAAAAAACACTTTTCGCACTTGTGTTGGTGCAGGAAACCACTTTTGCACTTGTATTAGTGTGGAAAAAACACTTTTCGCACTTGTGTTAGGGTTGAAAAACCACTTTTCGCACTTGTGTTAGAGTTGAAAAACCACTTTTCGCACTTGTGTTAGTGTTGAAAAACCACTTTTCGCACTTGTGTTAGTGTTGAAAAACCACTTTTCGCACTTGTGTTGGTGCAGAAAACCACTTTTGCACTTGTATTAGTGTGGAAAAACCACTTTTCGCACTTGTGTTAGTGTTGAAAAACCACTTTTCGCACTTGTGTTAGTGTTGAAAACCCACTTTTCGCACTTGTGTTAGTGTTGAAAAACCACTTTTCGCACTTGTGTTGGTGCAGGAAACCACTTTTGCACTTGTATTAGTGTGGAAAAAACACTTTTCGCACTTGTGTTAGTGTTGAAAAACCACTTTTCGCACTTGTGTTAGTGTTGAAAAACCACTTTTCGCACTTGTGTTGGTGTAGGAAACCACTTTTGCACTTGTATTAGTGTGGAAAAAACCACTTTTCGCACTTGTGTTAGTGTTGAAAAACCACTTTTCGCACTTGTGTTAGTGTTGAAAAACCACTTTTCGCACTTGTGTTGGTGCAGGAAACCACTTTTGCACTTGTATTAGTGTGGAAAAAACCACTTTTCGCACTTGTGTTAGTGTTGAAAAACCACTTTTCGCACTTGTGTTAGTGTTGAAAAACCACTTTTCGCACTTGTGTTAGTGTTGAAAAACCACTTTTCGCACTTGTGTTGGTGCAGGAAGCCACTTTTGCACTTGTATTAGTGTGGAAAAAACCACTTTTCGCACTTGTGTTAGTGTTGAAAAACCACATTTCGCACTTGTGTTAGTGTTGAAAAACCACTTTTCGCACTTGTGTTGGTGCAGGAAACCACTTTTGCACTTGTATTAGTGTGGAAAATACACTTTTCGCACTTGTGTTAGTGTTGAAAAACCACTTTTCGCACTTGTGTTAGTGTTGAAAACCACTTTTCGCACTTGTGTTGGTGCAGGAAACCACTTTTGCACTTGTATTAGTGTGGAAAAAACACTTTTTGCACTTGTGATAGCGTTGAAAAACCACTTTTCGCACTTGTGTTAGTGTTGAAAAACCACTTTTCGCACTTGTGTTGGTGCAGGAAACCACATTTGCACTTGTATTCGTGTGGAAAACCACTTTTCGCACTTGTGTTAGTGTTGAAAAACCACTTTTCGCACTTGTGTTGGTGCAGGAAACCACTTTTGCACTTGTATTAGTGTGGAAAAACCACTTTTCGCACTTGTGTTAGTGTTGAAAAACCACTTTTTGCACTTGTGTTAGTGTTGAAAAACCACTTTTCGCACTTGTGTTAGTGTTGAAAAACCACTTTTCGCACTTGTGTTGGTGCAGGAAACCACTTTTGCACTTGTATTGGTGTGGAAAAAACACTTTTCGCACTTGTGTTAGTGTTGAAAAACCACATTTCGCACTTGTGTTAGTGTTGAAAAACCACTTTTCGCACTTGTGTTGGTGCAGGAAACCACTTTTGCACTTGTATTAGTGTGGAAAAACCACTTTTCGCACTTGTGTTAGTGTTGAAAAACCACTTTTCGCACTTGTGTTAGTGTTGAAAAACCACTTTTCGCACTTGTGTTGGTGCAGGAAAACACTTTTGCACTTGTATTAGTGTGGAAAAACCACTTTTCGCACTTGTGTTAGTGTTGAAAAACCACTTTTCGCACATGTGTTAGTGTTGAAAAAACACTTTCCGCACATGTATTGGTGCAGGAAACCACTTTTGCACTTCTATTAGTGTGGAAAAAACACTTTTTGCACTTGTGATAGTGTTGAAAAACCACTTTTCGCACTTGTGTTAGTGTTGAAAAACCACTTTTCGCACTTGTGTTGGTGCAGGAAACCACTTTTGCACTTGTATTAGTGTGGAAAAACCACTTTTCGCACTTGTGTTAGGGTTGAAAAACCACTTTTCGCACTTGTGTTAGAGTTGAAAAACCACTTTTCGCACTTGTGTTAGTGTTGAAAAACCACTTTTCGCACTTGTGTTAGTGTTGAAAAACCACTTTTCGCACTTGTATTAGTGTTGAAAAACCACTTTTCGCACTTGTGTTAGTGTTGAAAAACCACTTTTCGCACTTGTGTTGGTGCAGAAAACCACTTTTGCACTTGTATTAGTGTGGAAAAACCACTTTTCGCACTTGTGTTAGTGTTGAAAAACCACTTTTCGCACTTGTGTTAGTGTTGAAAACCCACTTTTCGCACTTGTGTTAGTGTTGAAAAACCACTTTTCGCACTTGTGTTGGTGCAGGAAACCACTTTTGCACTTGTATTAGTGTGGAAAAAACACTTTTCGCACTTGTGTTAGTGTTGAAAAACCACTTTTCGCACTTGTGTTAGTGTTGAAAAACCACTTTTCGCACTTGTGTTGGTGCAGGAAACCACTTTTGCACTTGTATTAGTGTGGAAAAAACCACTTTTCGCACTTGTGTTAGTGTTGAAAAACCACTTTTCGCACTTGTGTTAGTGTTGAAAAACCACTTTTCGCACTTGTGTTGGTGCAGGAAACCACTTTTGCACTTGTATTAGTGTGGAAAAAACCACTTTTCGCACTTGTGTTAGTGTTGAAAAACCACTTTTCGCACTTGTGTTAGTGTTGAAAAACCACTTTTCGCACTTGTGTTAGTGTTGAAAAACCACTTTTCGCACTTGTGTTGGTGCAGGAAGCCACTTTTGCACTTGTATTAGTGTGGAAAAAACACTTTTTGCACTTGTGATAGTGTTGAAAAACCACTTTTCGCACTTGTGTTAGTGTTGAAAAACCACTTTTCGCACTGGTGTTGGTGCAGGAAACCACTTTTGCACTTGTATTAGTGTGGAAAAAACACTTTTTGCACTTGTGATAGTGTTGAAAAACCACTTTTCGCACTTGTGTTAGTGTTGAAAAACCACTTTTCGCACTTGTGTTGGTGCAGGAAACCACTTTTGCACTTGCATTAGTGTGGAAAAACCACTTTTCGCACTTGTGTTAGTGTTGAAAAACCACTTTTCGCACTTGTGTTAGTGTTGTAAAACCACTTTTCGCACTTGTGTTAGTGTGGAAAAACCACTTTTCGCACTTGTGTTGGTGCAGGAAACCACTTTTGCACTTGTATTAGTGTGGAAAAAACACTTTTCGCACTTGTGTTAGTGTTGAAAAACCACTTTTCGCACTTGTGTTAGTGTTGAAAAAACACTTTTCGCACTTGTGTTGGTGCAGGAAACCACTTTTGCACTTGTATTATTGTGGAAAAAACACTTTTTGCACTTGTGATAGTGTTGAAAAACCACTTTTCGCACTTGTGTTAGTGTTGAAAAACCACTTTTCGCACTTGTGTTGGTGCAGGAAACCACTTTTGCACTTGTACTAGTTTGGAAAAACTACTTTTCGCACTTGTGTTAGTGTTGAAAAACCACTTTTCGCACTTGTGTTGGTGCAGGAAACCACTTTTGCACTTGTATTAGTGTGGAAAAACCACTTTTCGCACTTGTGTTAGTGTTGAAAAACCACTTTTTGCACTTGTGTTAGTGTTGAAAAACCACTTTTCGCACTTGTGTTAGTGTTGAAAAACCACTTTTCGCACTTGTGTTGGTGCAGGAAACCACTTTTGCACTTGTATTGGTGTGGAAAAAACACTTTTCGCACTTGTGTTAGTGTTGAAAAACCACTTTTCGCACTTGTGTTAGTGTTGAAAAACCACTTTTCGCACTTGTGTTGGTGCAGGAAACCACTTTTGCACTTGTATTAGTGTGGAAAAAACCACTTTTCGCACTTGTGTTAGTGTTGAAAAACCACTTTTCGCACTTGTGTTAGTGTTGAAAAACCACTTTTCGCACTTGTGTTGGTGCAGGAAACCACTTTTGCACTTGTATTAGTGTGGAAAAAACCACTTTTCGCACTTGTGTTAGTGTTGAAAAACCACTTTTCGCACTTGTGTTAGTGTTGAAAAACCACTTTTCGCACTTGTGTTAGTGTTGAAAAACCACTTTTCGCACTTGTGTTGGTGCAGGAAGCCACTTTTGCACTTGTATTAGTGTGGAAAAAACACTTTTTGCACTTGTGATAGTGTTGAAAAACCACTTTTCGCACTTGTGTTAGTGTTGAAAAACCACTTTTCGCACTGGTGTTGGTGCAGGAAACCACTTTTGCACTTGTATTAGTGTGGAAAAAACACTTTTTGCACTTGTGATAGTGTTGAAAAACCACTTTTCGCACTTGTGTTAGTGTTGAAAAACCACTTTTCGCACTTGTGTTGGTGCAGGAAACCACTTTTGCACTTGCATTAGTGTGGAAAAACCACTTTTCGCACTTGTGTTAGTGTTGAAAAACCACTTTTCGCACTTGTGTTAGTGTTGTAAAACCACTTTTCGCACTTGTGTTAGTGTGGAAAAACCACTTTTCGCACTTGTGTTGGTGCAGGAAACCACTTTTGCACTTGTATTAGTGTGGAAAAAACACTTTTCGCACTTGTGTTAGTGTTGAAAAACCACTTTTCGCACTTGTGTTAGTGTTGAAAAAACACTTTTCGCACTTGTGTTGGTGCAGGAAACCACTTTTGCACTTGTATTAGTGTGGAAAAACACTTTTTGCACTTGTGATAGTGTTGAAAAACCACTTTTCGCACTTGTGTTAGTGTTGAAAAACCACTTTTCGCCCTTGTGTTGGTGCAGGAAACCACTTTTGCACTTGTATTAGTGTGGAAAAACCACTTTTCACACTTGTGTTCGTGTTGAAAAACCACTTTTCGCACTTGTGTTAGTGTTGAAAAAATCCTTTTCGCACTTGTGTTGGTGCAGGAAACCACTTTTGCACTTGTATTATTGTGGAAAAAACACTTTTTGCACTTGTGATAGTGTTGAAAAACCACTTTTCGCACTTGTGTTAGTGTTGAAAAACCACTTTTCGCACTTGTGTTGGTGCAGGAAACCACTTTTGCACTTGTACTAGTTTGGAAAAACTACTTTTCGCACTTGTGTTAGTGTTGAAAAACCACTTTTCGCACTTGTGTTGGTGCAGGAAACCACTTTTGCACTTGTATTAGTGTGGAAAAACCACTTTTCGCACTTGTGTTAGTGTTGAAAAACCACTTTTTGCACTTGTGTTAGTGTTGAAAAACCACTTTTCGCACTTGTGTTAGTGTTGAAAAACCACTTTTCGCACTTGTGTTGGTGCAGGAAACCACTTTTGCACTTGTATTGGTGTGGAAAAAACACTTTTCGCACTTGTGTTAGTGTTGAAAAACCACTTTTCGCACATGTGTTAGTGTTGAAAAACCACTTTTCGCACTTGTGTTAGTGTTGAAAAACCACTTTTCGCACTTGTGTTGGTGCAGGAAGCCACTTTTGCACTTGTATTAGTGTGGAAAAAACACTTTTTGCACTTGTGATAGTGTTGAAAAACCACTTTTCGCACTTGTGTTAGTGTTGAAAAACCACTTTTCGCACTGGTGTTGGTGCAGGAAACCACTTTTGCACTTGTATTAGTGTGGAAAAAACACTTTTTGCACTTGTGATAGTGTTGAAAAACCACTTTTCGCACTTGTGTTAGTGTTGAAAAACCACTTTTCGCACTTGTGTTGGTGCAGGAAACCACTTTTGCACTTGCATTAGTGTGGAAAAACCACTTTTCGCACTTGTGTTAGTGTTGAAAAACCACTTTTCGCACTTGTGTTAGTGTTGTAAAACCACTTTTCGCACTTGTGTTAGTGTGGAAAAACCACTTTTCGCACTTGTGTTGGTGCAGGAAACCACTTTTGCACTTGTATTAGTGTGGAAAAAACACTTTTCGCACTTGTGTTAGTGTTGAAAAACCACTTTTCGCACTTGTGTTAGTGTTGAAAAAACACTTTTCGCACTTGTGTTGGTGCAGGAAACCACTTTTGCACTTGTATTATTGTGGAAAAAACACTTTTTGCACTTGTGATAGTGTTGAAAAACCACTTTTCGCACTTGTGTTAGTGTTGAAAAACCACTTTTCGCACTTGTGTTGGTGCAGGGAAACCACTTTTGCACTTGTACTAGTTTGGAAAAACTACTTTTCGCGCTTGTGTTAGTGTTGAAAAACCACTTTTCGCACTTGTGTTGGTGCAGGAAACCACTTTTGCACTTGTATTAGTGTGGAAAAACCACTTTTCGCACTTGTGTTAGTGTTGAAAAACCACTTTTGCACTTGTGTTAGTGTTGAAAAACCACTTTTCGCACTTGTGTTAGTGTTGAAAAACCACTTTTCGCACTTGTGTTGGTGCAGGAAACCACTTTTGCACTTGTATTGGTGTGGAAAAAACACTTTTCGCACTTGTGTTAGTGTTGAAAAACCACTTTTCGCACTTGTGTTAGTGTTGAAAAACCACTTTTCGCACTTGTGTTGGTGCAGGAAACCACTTTTGCACTTGTATTAGTGTGGAAAAAACCACTTTTCGCACTTGTGTTAGTGTTGAAAAACCACTTTTCGCACTTGTGTTAGTGTTGAAAAACCACTTTTCGCACTTGTGTTGGTGCAGGAAACCACTTTTGCACTTGTATTAGTGTGGAAAAAACCACTTTTCGCACTTGTGTTAGTGTTGAAAAACCACTTTTCGCACTTGTGTTAGTGTTGAAAAACCACTTTTCGCACTTGTGTTAGTGTTGAAAAACACTTTTCGCACTTGTGTTGGTGCAGGAAGCCACTTTTGCACTTGTATTAGTGTGGAAAAAACACTTTTTGCACTTGTGATAGTGTTGAAAAACCACTTTTCGCACTTGTGTTAGTGTTGAAAAACCACTTTTCGCACTGGTGTTGGTGCAGGAAACCACTTTTGCACTTGTATTAGTGTGGAAAAAACACTTTTTGCACTTGTGATAGTGTTGAAAAACCACTTTTCGCACTTGTGTTAGTGTTGAAAAACCACTTTTCGCACTTGTGTTGGTGCAGGAAACCACTTTTGCACTTGCATTAGTGTGGAAAAACCACTTTTCGCACTTGTGTTAGTGTTGAAAAACCACTTTTCGCACTTGTGTTAGTGTTGTAAAACCACTTTTCGCACTTGTGTTAGTGTGGAAAAACCACTTTTCGCACTTGTGTTGGTGCAGGAAACCACTTTTGCACTTGTATTAGTGTGGAAAAAACACTTTTCGCACTTGTGTTAGTGTTGAAAAACCACTTTTCGCACTTGTGTTAGTGTTGAAAAAAACACTTTTCGCACTTGTGTTGGTGCAGGAAACCACTTTTGCACTTGTATTAGTGTGGAAAAACACTTTTTGCACTTGTGATAGTGTTGAAAAACCACTTTTCGCACTTGTGTTAGTGTTGAAAAACCACTTTTCGCCCTTGTGTTGGTGCAGGAAACCACTTTTGCACTTGTATTAGTGTGGAAAAACCACTTTTCACACTTGTGTTCGTGTTGAAAAACCACTTTTCGCACTTGTGTTAGTGTTGAAAAAATCCTTTTCGCACTTGTGTTGGTGCAGGAAACCACTTTTGCACTTGTATTATTGTGGAAAAAACACTTTTTGCACTTGTGATAGTGTTGAAAAACCACTTTTCGCACTTGTGTTAGTGTTGAAAAACCACTTTTCGCACTTGTGTTGGTGCAGGAAACCACTTTTGCACTTGTACTAGTTTGGAAAAACTACTTTTCGCACTTGTGTTAGTGTTGAAAAACCACTTTTCGCACTTGTGTTGGTGCAGGAAACCACTTTTGCACTTGTATTAGTGTGGAAAAACCACTTTTCGCACTTGTGTTAGTGTTGAAAAACCACTTTTTGCACTTGTGTTAGTGTTGAAAAACCACTTTTCGCACTTGTGTTAGTGTTGAAAAACCACTTTTCGCACTTGTGTTGGTGCAGGAAACCACTTTTGCACTTGTATTGGTGTGGAAAAAACACTTTTCGCACTTGTGTTAGTGTTGAAAAACCACTTTTCGCACATGTGTTAGTGTTGAAAAACCACTTTTCGCACTTGTGTTAGTGTTGAAAAACCACTTTTCGCACTTGTGTTGGTGCAGGAAGCCACTTTTGCACTTGTATTAGTGTGGAAAAAACACTTTTTGCACTTGTGATAGTGTTGAAAAACCACTTTTCGCACTTGTGTTAGTGTTGAAAAACCACTTTTCGCACTGGTGTTGGTGCAGGAAACCACTTTTGCACTTGTATTAGTGTGGAAAAAACACTTTTTGCACTTGTGATAGTGTTGAAAAACCACTTTTCGCACTTGTGTTAGTGTTGAAAAACCACTTTTCGCACTTGTGTTGGTGCAGGAAACCACTTTTGCACTTGCATTAGTGTGGAAAAAACCACTTTTCGCACTTGTGTTAGTGTTGAAAAACCACTTTTCGCACTTGTGTTAGTGTTGTAAAACCACTTTTCGCACTTGTGTTAGTGTGGAAAAACCACTTTTCGCACTTGTGTTGGTGCAGGAAACCACTTTTGCACTTGTATTAGTGTGGAAAAAACACTTTTCGCACTTGTGTTAGTGTTGAAAAACCACTTTTCGCACTTGTGTTAGTGTTGAAAAAACACTTTTCGCACTTGTGTTGGTGCAGGAAACCACTTTTGCACTTGTATTAGTGTGGAAAAACACTTTTTGCACTTGTGATAGTGTTGAAAAACCACTTTTCGCACTTGTGTTAGTGTTGAAAAACCACTTTTCGCCCTTGTGTTGGTGCAGGAAACCACTTTTGCACTTGTATTAGTGTGGAAAAAACCACTTTTCACACTTGTGTTCGTGTTGAAAAACCACTTTTCGCACTTGTGTTAGTGTTGAAAAAATCCTTTTCGCACTTGTGTTGGTGCAGGAAACCACTTTTGCACTTGTATTATTGTGGAAAAAACACTTTTTGCACTTGTGATAGTGTTGAAAAACCACTTTTCGCACTTGTGTTAGTGTTGAAAAACCACATTTCGCACTTGTGTTGGTGCAGGAAACCACTTTTGCACTTGTACTAGTTTGGAAAAACTACTTTTCGCACTTGTGTTAGTGTTGAAAAACCACTTTTCGCACTTGTGTTGGTGCAGGAAACCACTTTTGCACTTGTATTAGTGTGGAAAAACCACTTTTCGCACTTGTGTTAGTGTTGAAAAACCACTTTTTGCACTTGTGTTAGTGTTGAAAAACCACTTTTCGCACTTGTGTTAGTGTTGAAAAACCACTTTTCGCACTTGTGTTGGTGCAGGAAACCACTTTTGCACTTGTATTGGTGTGGAAAAAACACTTTTCGCACTTGTGTTAGTGTTGAAAAACCACTTTTCGCACTTGTGTTAGTGTTGAAAAACCACTTTTCGCACTTGTGTTGGTGCAGGAAACCACTTTTGCACTTGTATTAGTGTGGAAAAAACCACTTTTCGCACTTGTGTTAGTGTTGAAAAACCACTTTTCGCACTTGTGTTAGTGTTGAAAAACCACTTTTCGCACTTGTGTTGGTGCAGGAAACCACTTTTGCACTTGTATTAGTGTGGAAAAAACCACTTTTCGCACTTGTGTTAGTGTTGAAAAACCACTTTTCGCACTTGTGTTAGTGTTGAAAAACCACTTTTCGCACTTGTGTTAGTGTTGAAAAACCACTTTTCGCACTTGTGTTGGTGCAGGAAGCCACTTTTGCACTTGTATTAGTGTGGAAAAAACACTTTTTGCACTTGTGATAGTGTTGAAAAACCACTTTTCGCACTTGTGTTAGTGTTGAAAAACCACTTTTCGCACTGGTGTTGGTGCAGGAAACCACTTTTGCACTTGTATTAGTGTGGAAAAAACACTTTTTGCACTTGTGATAGTGTTGAAAAACCACTTTTCGCACGTGTGTTAGTGTTGAAAACCACTTTTCGCACTTGTGTTGGTGCAGGAAACCACTTTTGCACTTGCATTAGTGTGGAAAAACCACTTTTCGCACTTGTGTTAGTGTTGAAAAACCACTTTTCGCACTTGTGTTAGTGTTGTAAAACCACTTTTCGCACTTGTGTTAGTGTGGAAAAACCACTTTTCGCACTTGTGTTGGTGCAGGAAACCACTTTTGCACTTGTATTAGTGTGGAAAAAACACTTTTCGCACTTGTGTTAGTGTTGAAAAACCACTTTTCGCACTTGTGTTAGTGTTGAAAAAACACTTTTCGCACTTGTGTTGGTGCAGGAAACCACTTTTGCACTTGTATTAGTGTGGAAAAACACTTTTTGCACTTGTGATAGTGTTGAAAAACCACTTTTCGCACTTGTGTTAGTGTTGAAAAACCACTTTTCGCCCTTGTGTTGGTGCAGGAAACCACTTTTGCACTTGTATTAGTGTGGAAAAACCACTTTTCACACTTGTGTTCGTGTTGAAAAACCACTTTTCGCACTTGTGTTAGTGTTGAAAAAATCCTTTTCGCACTTGTGTTGGTGCAGGAAACCACTTTTGCACTTGTATTATTGTGGAAAAAACACTTTTTGCACTTGTGATAGTGTTGAAAAACCACTTTTCGCACTTGTGTTAGTGTTGAAAACCACTTTTCGCACTTGTGTTGGTGCAGGAAACCACTTTTGCACTTGTACTAGTTTGGAAAAACTACTTTTCGCACTTGTGTTAGTGTTGAAAAACCACTTTTCGCACTTGTGTTGGTGCAGGAAACCACTTTTGCACTTGTATTAGTGTGGAAAAACCACTTTTCGCACTTGTGTTAGTGTTGAAAAACCACTTTTTGCACTTGTGTTAGTGTTGAAAAACCACTTTTCGCACTTGTGTTAGTGTTGAAAAACCACTTTTCGCACTTGTGTTGGTGCAGGAAACCACTTTTGCACTTGTATTGGTGTGGAAAAAACACTTTTCGCACTTGTGTTAGTGTTGAAAAACCACTTTTCGCACTTGTGTTAGTGTTGAAAAACCACTTTTCGCACTTGTGTTGGTGCAGGAAACCACTTTTGCACTTGTATTAGTGTGGAAAAACCACTTTTCGCACTTGTGTTAGTGTTGAAAAACCACTTTTCGCACTTGTGTTAGCTGTTGAAAAACCACTTTTCGCACTTGTGTTGGTGCAGGAAAACACTTTTGCACTTGTATTAGTGTGGAAAAACCACTTTTCGCACTTGTGTTAGTGTTGAAAAACCACTTTTCGCACATGTGTTAGTGTTGAAAAAACACTTTCCGCACATGTATTGGTGCAGGAAACCACTTTTGCACTTCTATTAGTGTGGAAAAAACACTTTTTGCACTTGTGATAGTGTTGAAAAACCACTTTTCGCACTTGTGTTAGTGTTGAAAAACCACTTTTCGCACTTGTGTTGGTGCAGGAAACCACTTTTGCACTTGTATTAGTGTGGAAAAACCACTTTTCGCACTTGTGTTAGGGTTGAAAAACCACTTTTCGCACTTGTGTTAGAGTTGAAAAACCACTTTTCGCACTTGTGTTAGTGTTGAAAAACCACTTTTCGCACTTGTGTTAGTGTTGAAAAACCACTTTTCGCACTTGTATTAGTGTTGAAAAACCACTTTTCGCACTTGTGTTAGTGTTGAAAAACCACTTTTCGCACTTGTGTTAGTGTTGAAAAACCACTTTTCGCACTTGTGTTGGTGCAGGAAGCCACTTTTGCACTTGTATTAGTGTGGAAAAAACACTTTTTGCACTTGTGATAGTGTTGAAAAACCACTTTTCGCACTTGTGTTAGTGTTGAAAAACCACTTTTCGCACTGGTGTTGGTGCAGGAAACCACTTTTGCACTTGTATTAGTGTGGAAAAAACACTTTTTGCACTTGTGATAGTGTTGAAAAACCACTTTTCGCACTTGTGTTAGTGTTGAAAAACCACTTTTCGCACTTGTGTTGGTGCAGGAAACCACTTTTGCACTTGCATTAGTGTGGAAAAACCACTTTTCGCACTTGTGTTAGTGTTGAAAAACCACTTTTCGCACTTGTGTTAGTGTTGTAAAACCACTTTTCGCACTTGTGTTAGTGTGGAAAAACCACTTTTCGCACTTGTGTTGGTGCAGGAAACCACTTTTGCACTTGTATTAGTGTGGAAAAAACACTTTTCGCACTTGTGTTAGTGTTGAAAAACCACTTTTCGCACTTGTGTTAGTGTTGAAAAAACACTTTTCGCACTTGTGTTGGTGCAGGAAACCACTTTTGCACTTGTATTAGTGTGGAAAAACACTTTTTGCACTTGTGATAGTGTTGAAAAACCACTTTTCGCACTTGTGTTAGTGTTGAAAAACCACTTTTCGCCCTTGTGTTGGTGCAGGAAACCACTTTTGCACTTGTATTAGTGTGGAAAAACCACTTTTCACACTTGTGTTCGTGTTGAAAAACCACTTTTCGCACTTGTGTTAGTGTTGAAAAAATCCTTTTCGCACTTGTGTTGGTGCAGGAAACCACTTTTGCACTTGTATTATTGTGGAAAAAACACTTTTTGCACTTGTGATAGTGTTGAAAAACCACTTTTCGCACTTGTGTTAGTGTTGAAAAACCACTTTTCGCACTTGTGTTGGTGCAGGAAACCACTTTTGCACTTGTACTAGTTTGGAAAAACTACTTTTCGCACTTGTGTTAGTGTTGAAAAACCACTTTTCGCACTTGTGTTGGTGCAGGAAACCACTTTTGCACTTGTATTAGTGTGGAAAAACCACTTTTCGCACTTGTGTTAGTGTTGAAAAACCACTTTTTGCACTTGTGTTAGTGTTGAAAAACCACTTTTCGCACTTGTGTTAGTGTTGAAAAACCACTTTTCGCACTTGTGTTGGTGCAGGAAACCACTTTTGCACTTGTATTGGTGTGGAAAAAACACTTTTCGCACTTGTGTTAGTGTTGAAAAACCACTTTTCGCACTTGTGTTAGTGTTGAAAAACCACTTTTCGCACTTGTGTTGGTGCAGGAAACCACTTTTGCACTTGTATTAGTGTGGAAAAACCACTTTTCGCACTTGTGTTAGTGTTGAAAAACCACTTTTCGCACTTGTGTTAGTGTTGAAAAACCACTTTTCGCACTTGTGTTGGTGCAGGAAAACACTTTTGCACTTGTATTAGTGTGGAAAAACCACTTTTCGCACTTGTGTTAGTGTTGAAAAACCACTTTTCGCACATGTGTTAGTGTTGAAAAAACACTTTCCGCACATGTATTGGTGCAGGAAACCACTTTTGCACTTCTATTAGTGTGGAAAAAACACTTTTTGCACTTGTGATAGTGTTGAAAAACCACTTTTCGCACTTGTGTTAGTGTTGAAAAACCACTTTTCGCACTTGTGTTGGTGCAGGAAACCACTTTTGCACTTGTATTAGTGTGGAAAAACCACTTTTCGCACTTGTGTTAGGGTTGAAAAACCACTTTTCGCACTTGTGTTAGAGTTGAAAAACCACTTTTCGCACTTGTGTTAGTGTTGAAAAACCACTTTTCGCACTTGTGTTAGTGTTGAAAAACCACTTTTCGCACTTGTATTAGTGTTGAAAAACCACTTTTCGCACTTGTGTTAGTGTTGAAAAACCACTTTTCGCACTTGTGTTAGTGTTGAAAAACCACTTTTCGCACTTGTGTTGGTGCAGGAAGCCACTTTTGCACTTGTATTAGTGTGGAAAAAACACTTTTTGCACTTGTGATAGTGTTGAAAAACCACTTTTCGCACTTGTGTTAGTGTTGAAAAACCACTTTTCGCACTGGTGTTGGTGCAGGAAACCACTTTTGCACTTGTATTAGTGTGGAAAAAACACTTTTTGCACTTGTGATAGTGTTGAAAAACCACTTTTCGCACTTGTGTTAGTGTTGAAAAACCACTTTTCGCACTTGTGTTGGTGCAGGAAACCACTTTTGCACTTGCATTAGTGTGGAAAAACCACTTTTCGCACTTGTGTTAGTGTTGAAAAACCACTTTTCGCACTTGTGTTAGTGTTGTAAAACCACTTTTCGCACTTGTGTTAGTGTGGAAAAACCACTTTTCGCACTTGTGTTGGTGCAGGAAACCACTTTTGCACTTGTATTAGTGTGGAAAAAACACTTTTCGCACTTGTGTTAGTGTTGAAAAACCACTTTTCGCACTTGTGTTAGTGTTGAAAAAACACTTTTCGCACTTGTGTTGGTGCAGGAAACCACTTTTGCACTTGTATTAGTGTGGAAAAACACTTTTTGCACTTGTGATAGTGTTGAAAAACCACTTTTCGCACTTGTGTTAGTGTTGAAAAACCACTTTTCGCCCTTGTGTTGGTGCAGGAAACCACTTTTGCACTTGTATTAGTGTGGAAAAACCACTTTTCACACTTGTGTTCGTGTTGAAAAACCACTTTTCGCACTTGTGTTAGTGTTGAAAAAATCCTTTTCGCACTTGTGTTGGTGCAGGAAACCACTTTTGCACTTGTATTATTGTGGAAAAAACACTTTTTGCACTTGTGATAGTGTTGAAAAACCACTTTTCGCACTTGTGTTAGTGTTGAAAAACCACTTTTCGCACTTGTGTTGGTGCAGGAAACCACTTTTGCACTTGTACTAGTTTGGAAAAACTACTTTTCGCACTTGTGTTAGTGTTGAAAAACCACTTTTCGCACTTGTGTTGGTGCAGGAAACCACTTTTGCACTTGTATTAGTGTGGAAAAACCACTTTTCGCACTTGTGTTAGTGTTGAAAAACCACTTTTTGCACTTGTGTTAGTGTTGAAAAACCACTTTTCGCACTTGTGTTAGTGTTGAAAAACCACTTTTCGCACTTGTGTTGGTGCAGGAAACCACTTTTGCACTTGTATTGGTGTGGAAAAAACACTTTTCGCACTTGTGTTAGTGTTGAAAAACCACTTTTCGCACTTGTGTTAGTGTTGAAAAACCACTTTTCGCACTTGTGTTGGTGCAGGAACCACTTTTGCACTTGTATTAGTGTGGAAAAACCACTTTTCGCACTTGTGTTAGTGTTGAAAAACCACTTTTCGCACTTGTGTTAGTGTTGAAAAACCACTTTTCGCACTTGTGTTGGTGCAGGAAAACACTTTTGCACTTGTATTAGTGTGAAAAACCACTTTTCGCACTTGTGTTAGTGTTGAAAAACCACTTTTCGCACATGTGTTAGTGTTGAAAAAACACTTTCCGCACATGTATTGGTGCAGGAAACCACTTTTGCACTTCTATTAGTGTGGAAAAAACACTTTTTGCACTTGTGATAGTGTTGAAAAACCACTTTTCGCACTTGTGTTAGTGTTGAAAAACCACTTTTCGCACTTGTGTTGGTGCAGGAAACCACTTTTGCACTTGTATTAGTGTGGAAAAACCACTTTTCGCACTTGTGTTAGGGTTGAAAAACCACTTTTCGCACTTGTGTTAGAGTTGAAAAACCACTTTTCGCACTTGTGTTAGTGTTGAAAAACCACTTTTCGCACTTGTGTTAGTGTTGAAAAACCACTTTTCGCACTTGTATTAGTGTTGAAAAACCACTTTTCGCACTTGTGTTAGTGTTGAAAAACCACTTTTCGCACTTGTGTTAGTGTTGAAAAACCACTTTTCGCACTTGTGTTGGTGCAGGAAGCCACTTTTGCACTTGTATTAGTGTGGAAAAAACACTTTTTGCACTTGTGATAGTGTTGAAAAACCACTTTTCGCACTTGTGTTAGTGTTGAAAAACCACTTTTCGCACTGGTGTTGGTGCAGGAAACCACTTTTGCACTTGTATTAGTGTGGAAAAAAACACTTTTTGCACTTGTGATAGTGTTGAAAAACCACTTTTCGCACTTGTGTTAGTGTTGAAAAACCACTTTTTCGCACTTGTGTTGGTGCAGGAAACCACTTTTGCACTTGCATTAGTGTGGAAAAACCACTTTTCGCACTTGTGTTAGTGTTGAAAAACCACTTTTCGCACTTGTGTTAGTGTTGTAAAACCACTTTTCGCACTTGTGTTAGTGTGGAAAAACCACTTTTCGCACTTGTGTTGGTGCAGGAAACCACTTTTGCACTTGTATTAGTGTGGAAAAAACACTTTTCGCACTTGTGTTAGTGTTGAAAAACCACTTTTCGCACTTGTGTTAGTGTTGAAAAAACACTTTTCGCACTTGTGTTGGTGCAGGAAACCACTTTTGCACTTGTATTAGTGTGGAAAAACACTTTTTGCACTTGTGATAGTGTTGAAAAACCACTTTTCGCACTTGTGTTAGTGTTGAAAAACCACTTTTCGCCCTTGTGTTGGTGCAGGAAACCACTTTTGCACTTGTATTAGTGTGGAAAAACCACTTTTCACACTTGTGTTCGTGTTGAAAAACCACTTTTCGCACTTGTGTTAGTGTTGAAAAAATCCTTTTCGCACTTGTGTTGGTGCAGGAAACCACTTTTGCACTTGTATTATTGTGGAAAAAACACTTTTTGCACTTGTGATAGTGTTGAAAAACCACTTTTCGCACTTGTGTTAGTGTTGAAAAACCACTTTTCGCACTTGTGTTGGTGCAGGAAACCACTTTTGCACTTGTACTAGTTTGGAAAAACTACTTTTCGCACTTGTGTTAGTGTTGAAAAACCACTTTTCGCACTTGTGTTGGTGCAGGAAACCACTTTTGCACTTGTATTAGTGTGGAAAAACCACTTTTCGCACTTGTGTTAGTGTTGAAAAACCACTTTTTGCACTTGTGTTAGTGTTGAAAAACCACTTTTCGCACTTGTGTTAGTGTTGAAAAACCACTTTTCGCACTTGTGTTGGTGCAGGAAACCACTTTTGCACTTGTATTGGTGTGGAAAAAACACTTTTCGCACTTGTGTTAGTGTTGAAAAACCACTTTTCGCACTTGTGTTAGTGTTGAAAAACCACTTTTCGCACTTGTGTTGGTGCAGAGGAAACCACTTTTGCACTTGTATTAGTGTGGAAAAAACCACTTTTCGCACTTGTGTTAGTGTTGAAAAACCACTTTTCGCACTTGTGTTAGTGTTGAAAAACCACTTTTCGCACTTGTGTTGGTGCAGGAAACCACTTTTGCACTTGTATTAGTGTGGAAAAAACCACTTTTCGCACTTGTATTAGTGTTGAAAAACCACTTTTCGCACTTGTGTTAGTGTTGAAAAACCACTTTCGCACTTGTGTTAGTGTTGAAAACCACTTTTCGCACTTGTGTTGGTGCAGGAAGCCACTTTTGCACTTGTATTAGTGTGGAAAAAACACTTTTTGCACTTGTGATAGTGTTGAAAAACCACTTTTCGCACTTGTGTTAGTGTTGAAAAACCACTTTTCGCACTGGTGTTGGTGAAGGAAACCACTTTTGCACTTGTATTAGTGTGGAAAAAACACTTTTTGCACTTGTGATAGTGTTGAAAAACCACTTTTCGCACTTGTGTTAGTGTTGAAAAACCACTTTTCGCACTTGTGTTGGTGCAGGAAACCACTTTTGCACTTGCATTAGTGTGGAAAAACCACTTTTCGCACTTGTGTTAGTGTTGAAAAACCACTTTTCGCACTTGTGTTAGTGTTGTAAAACCACTTTTTGCACTTGTGTTAGTGTGGAAAAACCACTTTTCGCACTTGTGTTGGTGCAGGAAACCACTTTTGCACTTGTATTAGTGTGGAAAAAACACTTTTCGCACTTGTGTTAGTGTTGAAAAACCACTTTTCGCACTTGTGTTAGTGTTGAAAAAACACTTTTCGCACTTGTGTTGGTGCAGGAAACCACTTTTGCACTTGTATTAGTGTGGAAAAACACTTTTTGCACTTGTGATAGTGTTGAAAAACCACTTTTCGCACTTGTGTTAGTGTTGAAAAACCACTTTTCGCCCTTGTGTTGGTGCAGGAAACCACTTTTGCACTTGTATTAGTGTGGAAAAACCACTTTTCACACTTGTGTTCGTGTTGAAAAACCACTTTTCGCACTTGTGTTAGTGTTGAAAAAATCCTTTTCGCACTTGTGTTGGTGCAGGAAACCACTTTTGCACTTGTATTATTGTGGAAAAAACACTTTTTGCACTTGTGATAGTGTTGAAAAACCACTTTTCGCACTTGTGTTAGTGTTGAAAAACCACTTTTCGCACTTGTGTTGGTGCAGGAAACCACTTTTGCACTTGTACTAGTTTGGAAAAACTACTTTTCGCACTTGTGTTAGTGTTGAAAAACCACTTTTCGCACTTGTGTTGGTGCAGGAAACCACTTTTGCACTTGTATTAGTGTGGAAAAACCACTTTTCGCACTTGTGTTAGTGTTGAAAAACCACTTTTTGCACTTGTGTTAGTGTTGAAAAACCACTTTTCACACTTGTGTTAGTGTTGAAAAACCACTTTTCGCACTTGTGTTGGTGCAGGAAACCACTTTTGCACTTGTATTGGTGTGGAAAAAACACTTTTCGCACTTGTGTTAGTGTTGAAAAACCACTTTTCGCACTTGTGTTAGTGTTGAAAAACCACTTTTCGCACTTGTGTTGGTGCAGGAAACCACTTTTGCACTTGTATTAGTGTGGAAAAATCCACTTTTCGCACTTGTGTTAGTGTTGAAATACCACTTTTCGCACTTGTGTTAGTGTTGAAAAACCACTTTTCGCACTTGTGTTGGTGCAGGAAACCACTTTTGCACTTGTATTAGTGTGGAAAAAACCACTTTTCGCACTTGTATTAGTGTTGAAAAACCACTTTTCGCACTTGTGTTAGTGTTGAAAAACCACTTTTCGCACTTGTGTTAGTGTTGAAAAACCACTTTTCGCACTTGTGTTGGTGCAGGAAGCCACTTTTGCACTTGTATTAGTGTGGAAAAAACACTTTTTGCACTTGTGATAGTGTTGAAAAACCACTTTTCGCACTTGTGTTAGTGTTGAAAAACCACTTTTCGCACTGGTGTTGGTGCAGGAAACCACTTTTGCACTTGTATTAGTGTGGAAAAAACACTTTTTGCACTTGTGATAGTGTTGAAAAACCACTTTTCGCACTTGTGTTAGTGTTGAAAAACCACTTTTCGCACTTGTGTTGGTGCAGGAAACCACTTTTGCACTTGCATTAGTGTGGAAAAACCACTTTTCGCACTTGTGTTAGTGTTGAAAAACCACTTTTCGCACTTGTGTTAGTGTTGTAAAACCACTTTTCGCACTTGTGTTAGTGTGGAAAAACCACTTTTCGCACTTGTGTTGGTGCAGGAAACCACTTTTGCACTTGTATTAGTGTGGAAAAAACACTTTTCGCACTTGTGTTAGTGTTGAAAAACCACTTTTCGCACTTGTGTTAGTGTTGAAAAAACACTTTTCGCACTTGTGTTGGTGCAGGAAACCACTTTTGCACTTGTATTAGTGTGGAAAAACACTTTTTGCACTTGTGATAGTGTTGAAAAACCACTTTTCGCACTTGTGTTAGTGTTGAAAAACCACTTTTCGCCCTTGTGTTGGTGCAGGAAACCACTTTTGCACTTGTATTAGTGTGGAAAAACCACTTTTCACACTTGTGTTCGTGTTGAAAAACCACTTTTCGCACTTGTGTTAGTGTTGAAAAAATCCTTTTCGCACTTGTGTTGGTGCAGGAAACCACTTTTGCACTTGTATTATTGTGGAAAAAACACTTTTTGCACTTGTGATAGTGTTGAAAAACCACTTTTCGCACTTGTGTTAGTGTTGAAAAACCACTTTTCGCACTTGTGTTGGTGCAGGAAACCACTTTTGCACTTGTACTAGTTTGGAAAAACTACTTTTCGCACTTGTGTTAGTGTTGAAAAACCACTTTTCGCACTTGTGTTGGTGCAGGAAACCACTTTTGCACTTGTATTAGTGTGGAAAAACCACTTTTCGCACTTGTGTTAGTGTTGAAAAACCACTTTTTGCACTTGTGTTAGTGTTGAAAAACCACTTTTCGCACTTGTGTTAGTGTTGAAAAACCACTTTTCGCACTTGTGTTGGTGCAGGAAACCACTTTTGCACTTGTATTGGTGTGGAAAAAACACTTTTCGCACTTGTGTTAGTGTTGAAAAACCACTTTTCGCACTTGTGTTAGTGTTGAAAAACCACTTTTCGCACTTGTGTTGGTGCAGGAAACCACTTTTGCACTTGTATTAGTGTGGAAAAACCACTTTTCGCACTTGTGTTAGTGTTGAAAAACCACTTTTCGCACTTGTGTTAGTGTTGAAAAACCACTTTTCGCACTTGTGTTGGTGCAGGAAAACACTTTTGCACTTGTATTAGTGTGGAAAAACCACTTTTCGCACTTGTGTTAGTGTTGAAAAACCACTTTTCGCACATGTGTTAGTGTTGAAAAAACACTTTCCGCACATGTATTGGTGCAGGAAACCACTTTTGCACTTCTATTAGTGTGGAAAAAACACTTTTTGCACTTGTGATAGTGTTGAAAAACCACTTTTCGCACTTGTGTTAGTGTTGAAAAACCACTTTTCGCACTTGTGTTGGTGCAGGAAACCACTTTTGCACTTGTATTAGTGTGGAAAAACTACTTTTCGCACTTGTGTTAGGGTTGAAAAACCACTTTTCGCACTTGTGTTAGAGTTGAAAAACCACTTTTCGCACTTGTGTTAGTGTTGAAAAACCACTTTTCGCACTTGTGTTAGTGTTGAAAAACCACTTTTCGCACTTGTGTTAGTGTTGAAAACCCACTTTTCGCACTTGTGTTAGTGTTGAAAAACCACTTTTCGCACTTGTGTTGGTGCAGGAAACCACTTTTGCACTTGTATTAGTGTGGAAAAAACACTTTTCGCACTTGTGTTAGTGTTGAAAAACCACTTTTTGCACTTGTGTTAGTGTTGAAAAACCACTTTTCGCACTTGTGTTGGTGCAGGAAACCACTTTTGCACTTGTATTAGTGTGGAAAAAACCACTTTTCGCACTTGTGTTAGTGTTGAAAAACCACTTTTCGCACTTGTGTTAGTGTTGAAAAACCACTTTTCGCACTTGTGTTGGTGCAGGAAACCACTTTTGCACTTGTATTAGTGTGGAAAATACACTTTTCGCACTTGTGTTAGTGTTGAAAAACCACTTTTCGCACTTGTGTTAGTGTTGTAAAACCACTTTTCGCACTTGTGTTGGTGCAGGAAACCACTTTTGCACTTGTATTAGTGTGGAAAAAACACTTTTGGCACTTGTGATAGTGTTGAAAAACCACTTTTCGCACTTGTGTTAGTGTTGAAAAACCACTTTTCGCCCTTGTGTTGGTGCAGGAAACCACTTTTGCACTTGTATTAGTGTGAAAAAACCACTTTTCGCACTTGTGTTAGTGTTGAAAAACCACTTTTCGCACATGTGTTAGTGTTGAAAAAACACTTTCCGCACATGTATTGGTGCAGGAAACCACTTTTGCACTTCTATTAGTGTGGAAAAAACACTTTTTGCACTTGTGATAGTGTTGAAAAACCACTTTTCGCACTTGTGTTAGTGTTGAAAAACCACTTTTCGCACTAGTGTTGGTGCAGGAAACCACTTTTGCACTTGTATTAGTGTGGAAAAACCACTTTTCGCACTTGTGTTAGGGTTGAAAAACCACTTTTCGCACTTGTGTTAGAGTTGAAAAACCACTTTTCGCACTTGTGTTAGTGTTGAAAAACCACTTTTCGCACTTGTGTTAGTGTTGAAAAACCACTTTTCGCACTTGTGTTAGTGTTGAAAAACCACTTTTCGCACTTGTATTAGTGTTGAAAAACCACTTTTCGCACTTGTGTTAGTGTTGAAAAACCACTTTTCGCACTTGTGTTGGTGCAGAAAACCACTTTTGCACTTGTATTAGTGTGGAAAAACCACTTTTCGCACTTGTGTTAGTGTTGAAAAACCACTTTTCGCACTTGTGTTAGTGTTGAAAACCCACTTTTCGCACTTGTGTTAGTGTTGAAAAACCACTTTTCGCACTTGTGTTGGTGCAGGAAACCACTTTTGCACTTGTATTAGTGTGGAAAAAACACTTTTCGCACTTGTGTTAGTGTTGAAAAACCACTTTTCGCACTTGTGTTAGTGTTGAAAAACCACTTTTCGCACTTGTGTTGGTGCAGGAAACCACTTTTGCACTTGTATTAGTGTGGAAAAAACCACTTTTCGCACTTGTGTTAGTGTTGAAAAACCACTTTTCGCACTTGTGTTAGTGTTGAAAAACCACTTTTCGCACTTGTGTTGGTGCAGGAAACCACTTTTGCACTTGTATTAGTGTGGAAAATACACTTTTCGCACTTGTGTTAGTGTTGAAAAACCACTTTTCGCACTTGTGTTAGTGTTGAAAAACCACTTTTCGCACTTGTGTTGGTGCAGGAAACCACTTTTGCACTTGTATTAGTGTGGAAAAAACACTTTTTGCACTTGTGATAGTGTTGAAAAACCACTTTTCGCACTTGTGTTAGTGTTGAAAAACCACTTTTCGCACTGGTGTTGGTGCAGGAAACCACTTTTGCACTTGTATTAGTGTGGAAAAAACACTTTTTGCACTTGTGATAGTGTTGAAAAACCACTTTTCGCACTTGTGTTAGTGTTGAAAAACCACTTTTCGCACTTGTGTTGGTGCAGGAAACCACTTTTGCACTTGCATTAGTGTGGAAAAACCACTTTTCGCACTTGTGTTAGTGTTGAAAAACCACTTTTCGCACTTGTGTTAGTGTTGTAAAACCACTTTTCGCACTTGTGTTAGTGTGGAAAAACCACTTTTCGCACTTGTGTTGGTGCAGGAAACCACTTTTGCACTTGTATTAGTGTGGAAAAAACACTTTTCGCACTTGTGTTAGTGTTGAAAAACCACTTTTCGCACTTGTGTTAGTGTTGAAAAAACACTTTTCGCACTTGTGTTGGTGCAGGAAACCACTTTTGCACTTGTATTAGTGTGGAAAAACACTTTTTGCACTTGTGATAGTGTTGAAAAACCACTTTTCGCACTTGTGTTAGTGTTGAAAAACCACTTTTCGCCCTTGTGTTGGTGCAGGAAACCACTTTTGCACTTGTATTAGTGTGGAAAAACCACTTTTCACACTTGTGTTCGTGTTGAAAAACCACTTTTCGCACTTGTGTTAGTGTTGAAAAAATCCTTTTCGCACTTGTGTTGGTGCAGGAAACCACTTTTGCACTTGTATTAGTGTGGAAAAAACACTTTTTGCACTTGTGATAGTGTTGAAAAACCACTTTTCGCACTTGTGTTAGTGTTGAAAAACCACTTTTCGCACTTGTGTTGGTGCAGGAAACCACTTTTGCACTTGTACTAGTTTGGAAAAACTACTTTTCGCACTTGTGTTAGTGTTGAAAAACCACTTTTCGCACTTGTGTTAGTGTTGAAAAACCACTTTTCGCACTTGTGTTGGTGCAGGAAACCACTTTTGCACTTGTATTAGTGTGGAAAAACCACTTTTCGCACTTGTGTTAGTGTTGAAAAACCACTTTTCGCACTTGTGTTAGTGTTGAAAAACCACTTTTCGCACTTGTGTTGGTGCAGGAAAACACTTTTGCACTTGTATTAGTGTGGAAAAACCACTTTTCGCACTTGTGTTAGTGTTGAAAAACCACTTTTCGCACATGTGTTAGTGTTGAAAAAACACTTTCCGCACATGTATTGGTGCAGGAAACCACTTTTGCACTTCTATTAGTGTGGAAAAAACACTTTTTGCACTTGTGATAGTGTTGAAAAACCACTTTTCGCACTTGTGTTAGTGTTGAAAAACCACTTTTCGCACTTGTGTTGGTGCAGGAAACCACTTTTGCACTTGTATTAGTGTGGAAAAAACACTTTTTGCACTTCTATTAGTGTGGAAAAAACACTTTTTGCACTTGTGATAGTGTTGAAAAACCACTTTTCGCACTTGTGTTAGGGTTGAAAAACCACTTTTCGCACTTGTGTTAGAGTTGAAAAACCACTTTTCGCACTTGTGTTAGTGTTGAAAAACCACTTTTCGCACTTGTGTTAGTGTTGAAAAACCACTTTTCGCACTTGTATTAGTGTTGAAAAACCACTTTTCGCACTTGTGTTAGTGTTGAAAAACCACTTTTCGCACTTGTGTTGGTGCAGAAAACCACTTTTGCACTTGTATTAGTGTGGAAAAACCACTTTTCGCACTTGTGTTAGTGTTGAAAAACCACTTTTCGCACTTGTGTTAGTGTTGAAAACCCACTTTTCGCACTTGTGTTAGTGTTGAAAAACCACTTTTCGCACTTGTGTTGGTGCAGGAAACCACTTTTGCACTTGTATTAGTGTGGAAAAAACACTTTTCGCACTTGTGTTAGTGTTGAAAAACCACTTTTCGCACTTGTGTTAGTGTTGAAAAACCACTTTTCGCACTTGTGTTGGTGCAGGAAACCACTTTTGCACTTGTATTAGTGTGGAAAAAACCACTTTTCGCACTTGTGTTAGTGTTGAAAAACCACTTTTCGCACTTGTGTTAGTGTTGAAAAACCACTTTTCGCACTTGTGTTGGTGCAGGAAACCACTTTTGCACTTGTATTAGTGTGGAAAATACACTTTTCGCACTTGTGTTAGTGTTGAAAAACCACTTTTCGCACTTGTGTTAGTGTTGTAAAACCACTTTTCGCACTTGTGTTGGTGCAGGAAACGACTTTTGCACTTGTATTAGTGTGGAAAAAACACTTTTTGCACTTGTGATAGTGTTGAAAAACCACTTTTCGCACTTGTGTTAGTGTTGAAAAACCACTTTTCGCCCTTGTGTTGGTGCAGGAAACCACTTTTGCACTTGTATTAGTGTGGAAAAACCACTTTTCACACTTGTGTTCGTGTTGAAAAACCACTTTTCGCACTTGTGTTAGTGTTGAAAAAATCCTTTTCGCACTTGTGTTGGTGCAGGAAACCACTTTTGCACTTGTATTAGTGTGGAAAAAACACTTTTTGCACTTGTGATAGTGTTGAAAAACCACTTTTCGCACTTGTGTTAGTGTTGAAAAACTACTTTTCGCACTTGTGTTGGTGCAGGAAACCACTTTTGCACTTGTACTAGTTTGGAAAAACTACTTTTCGCACTTGTGTTAGTGTTGAAAAACCACTTTTCGCACTTGTGTTAGTGTTGAAAAACCACTTTTCGCACTTGTGTTGGTGCAGGAAACCACTTTTGCACTTGTATTAGTGTGGAAAAACCACTTTTCGCACTTGTGTTAGTGTTGAAAAACCACTTTTCGCACTTGTGTTGGTGCAGGAAAACACTTTTGCACTTGTATTAGTGTGGAAAAACCACTTTTCGCACTTGTGTTAGTGTTGAAAAACCACTTTTCGCACATGTGTTAGTGTTGAAAAAACACTTTCCGCACATGTATTGGTGCAGGAAACCACTTTTGCACTTCTATTAGTGTGGAAAAAACACTTTTTGCACTTGTGATAGTGTTGAAAAACCACTTTTCGCACTTGTGTTAGTGTTGAAAAACCACTTTTCGCACTTGTGTTGGTGCAGGAAACCACTTTTGCACTTGTATTAGTGTGGAAAAACCACTTTTCGCACTTGTGTTAGGGTTGAAAAACCACTTTTCGCACTTGTGTTAGAGTTGAAAAACCACTTTTCGCACTTGTGTTAGTGTTGAAAAACCACTTTTCGCACTTGTGTTAGTGTTGAAAAACCACTTTTCGCACTTGTATTAGTGTTGAAAAACCACTTTTCGCACTTGTGTTAGTGTTGAAAAACCACTTTTCGCACTTGTGTTGGTGCAGAAAACCACTTTTGCACTTGTATTAGTGTGGAAAAACCACTTTTCGCACTTGTGTTAGTGTTGAAAAACCACTTTTCGCACTTGTGTTAGTGTTGAAAACCCACTTTTCGCACTTGTGTTAGTGTTGAAAAACCACTTTTCGCACTTGTGTTGATGCAGGAAACCACTTTTGCACTTGTATTAGTGTGGAAAAAACACTTTTCGCACTTGTGTTAGTGTTGAAAAACCACTTTTCGCACTTGTGTTAGTGTTGAAAAACCACTTTTCGCACTTGTGTTGGTGCAGGAAACCACTTTTGCACTTGTATTAGTGTGGAAAAAACCACTTTTCGCACTTGTGTTAGTGTTGAAAAACCACTTTTCGCACTTGTGTTAGTGTTGAAAAACCACTTTTCGCACTTGTGTTGGTGCAGGAAACCACTTTTGCACTTGTATTAGTGTGGAAAATACACTTTTCGCACTTGTGTTAGTGTTGAAAAACCACTTTTCGCACTTGTGTTAGTGTTGTAAAACCACTTTTCGCACTTGTGTTGGTGCAGGAAACCACTTTTGCACTTGTATTAGTGTGGAAAAACACTTTTTGCACTTGTGATAGTGTTGAAAAACCACTTTTCGCACTTGTGTTAGTGTTGAAAAACCACTTTTCGCCCTTGTGTTGGTGCAGGAAACCACTTTTGCACTTGTATTAGTGTGGAAAAACCACTTTTCACACTTGTGTTCGTGTTGAAAAACCACTTTTCGCACTTGTGTTAGTGTTGAAAAAATCCTTTTCGCACTTGTGTTGGTGCAGGAAACCACTTTTGCACTTGTATTAGTGTGGAAAAAACACTTTTTGCACTTGTGATAGTGTTGAAAAACCACTTTTCGCACTTGTGTTAGTGTTGAAAAACCACTTTTCGCACTTGTGTTGGTGCAGGAAACCACTTTTGCACTTGTACTAGTTTGGAAAAACTACTTTTCGCACTTGTGTTAGTGTTGAAAAACCACTTTTCGCACTTGTGTTAGTGTTGAAAAACCACTTTTCGCACTTGTGTTGGTGCAGGAAACCACTTTTGCACTTGTATTAGTGTGGAAAAACCACTTTTCGCACTTGTGTTAGTGTTGAAAAACCACTTTTCGCACTTGTGTTAGTGTTGAAAAACCACTTTTCGCACTTGTGTTGGTGCAGGAAAACACTTTTGCACTTGTATTAGTGTGGAAAAACCACTTTTCGCACTTGTGTTAGTGTTGAAAAACCACTTTTCGCACATGTGTTAGTGTTGAAAAAACACTTTCCGCACATGTATTGGTGCAGGAAACCACTTTTGCACTTCTATTAGTGTGGAAAAAACACTTTTTGCACTTGTGATAGTGTTGAAAAACCACTTTTCGCACTTGTGTTAGTGTTGAAAAACCACTTTTCGCACTTGTGTTGGTGCAGGAAACCACTTTTGCACTTGTATTAGTGTGGAAAAACCACTTTTCGCACTTGTGTTAGGGTTGAAAAACCACTTTTCGCACTTGTGTTAGAGTTGAAAAACCACTTTTCGCACTTGTGTTAGTGTTGAAAAACCACTTTTCGCACTTGTGTTAGTGTTGAAAAACCACTTTTCGCACTTGTATTAGTGTTGAAAAACCACTTTTCGCACTTGTGTTAGTGTTGAAAAACCACTTTTCGCACTTGTGTTGGTGCAGAAAACCACTTTTGCACTTGTATTAGTGTGGAAAAACCACTTTTCGCACTTGTGTTAGTGTTGAAAAACCACTTTTCGCACTTGTGTTAGTGTTGAAAACCCACTTTTCGCACTTGTGTTAGTGTTGAAAAACCACTTTTCGCACTTGTGTTGGTGCAGGAAACCACTTTTGCACTTGTATTAGTGTGGAAAAAACACTTTTCGCACTTGTGTTAGTGTTGAAAAACCACTTTTCGCACTTGTGTTAGTGTTGAAAAACCACTTTTCGCACTTGTGTTGGTGCAGGAAACCACTTTTGCACTTGTATTAGTGTGGAAAAAACCACTTTTCGCACTTGTGTTAGTGTTGAAAAACCACTTTTCGCACTTGTGTTAGTGTTGAAAAACCACTTTTCGCACTTGTGTTGGTGCAGGAAACCACTTTTGCACTTGTATTAGTGTGGAAAATACACTTTTCGCACTTGTGTTAGTGTTGAAAAACCACTTTTCGCACTTGTGTTAGTGTTGTAAAACCACTTTTCGCACTTGTGTTGGTGCAGCAAACCACTTTTGCACTTGTATTAGTGTGGAAAAAACACTTTTTGCACTTGTGATAGTGTTGAAAAACCACTTTTCGCACTTGTGTTAGTGTTGAAAAACCACTTTTCGCACTTGTGTTGGTGCAGGAAACCACTTTTGCACTTGTATTCGTGTGGAAAAACCACTTTTCGCACTTGTGTTAGTGTTGAAAATCCACTTTTCGCACTTATGTTAGTGTTGAAAAACCACTTGTCGCACTTGTGTTGGTGCAGGAAACCACTTTTGCACTTGTATTAGTGTGGAAAAAACACTTTTTGCACTTGTGATAGCGTTGAAAAACCACTTTTCGCACTTGTGTTAGTGTTGAAAAACCACTTTTCACACTTGTGTTGGTGCAGGAAACCACATTTGCACTTGTATTCGTGTGGAAAACCACTTTTCGCACTTGTGTTAGTGTTGAAAAACCACTTTTTGCACTTGTGTTAGTGTTCAAAAAACCACTTTTCGCACTTGTATTAGTGTGGAAAAACCACATTTCGCACTTGTGTTAGTTTGGAAAAACCACTTTTCGCACTTGTGTTAGTGTTGAAAAACCACTTTTCGCACTTGTGTTAGTGTTGAAAAAACACTTTTCGCACTTGTGTTAGTGTTGTAAAACCACTTTTCGCACTTGTGTTGGTGCAGGAAACCACTTTTGCACTTGTATTAGTGTGGAAAAACCACTTTTCGCACTTGTGTTAGTGTTGAAAAACCACTTTTCGCACTTGTGTTTGTGTTGAAAAACCACTTTTCGCACTTGTGTTGGTGCAGGAAACCACTTTTGCACTTGTATTAGTGTGGAAAAACCACTTTTTGCACTTGTGTTAGTGTTGAAAAACCACTTTTCGCACTTGTGTTAGTGTTGAAAAACCACTTTTCGCACTTGTGTTGGTGCAGGAAACCACTTTTGCACTTGTATTAGTGTGGAAAAACCACTTTTCGCACTTGTGTTAGTGTTGAAAAACCACTTTTCGCACTTGTGTTAGTGTTGAAAAACCACTTTTCGCACTTGTGTTAGTGTTGAAAAACCACTTTTCGCACTTGTGTTAGTGTTAAAAAACCACTTTTCGCACTTGTGTTGGTGCAGGAAACCACGTTTGCACTTGTATTAGTGTGGAAAAACCACTTTTTGCACTTGTGATAGTGTTGAAAAACCACTTTTTGCACTTGTGTTGGTGCAGGAAACCACTTTTGCACTTGTATTAGTGTGAAAAAACACTTTTTGCACTTGTGTTAGTGTTGAAAAACCACTTTTCGCACTTGTGTTAGTGTTGAAAAAGCACTTTTCGCACTTGTGTTGGTGCAGGAAACCACTTTTGCACTTGTATTAGTGTGGAAAAACCACTTTTCGCACGTGTGTTAGTGTTGAAAAACCACTTTTCGCACCAGTGTTAGTGTTGAAAAACCACTTTTCGCACTTGTGTTAGTGTTAAAAAACCACTTTTCGCACTTGTGTTGGTGCAGGAAACCACATTTGCACTTGTATTAGTGTGGAAAAACCACTTTTTGCACTTGTGATAGTGTTGAAAAACCACTTTTTGCACTTGTGTTGGTGCAGGAAACCACTTTTGCACTTGTATTAGTGTGAAAAAACACTTTTTGCACTTGTGATAGTGTTGAAAAACCACTTTTCGCACCTGTGTTAGTGTTGAAAAACCACTTTTCGCACTTGTGTTGGTGCAGGAAACTACTTTTGCACTTGTATTAGTGTGGAAAAAACACTTTTTGCACTTGTGATAGTGTTGAAAAACCACTTTTCGCACTTGTGTTAGTGTTGAAAAACCACTTTTCGCACTAGTGTTGGTGCAGGAAACCACTTTTGCACTTGTATTAGTAGGGAAAAAACACTTTTCGCACTTGTATTAGTGTGGAAAAACCACTTTTCGCACTTGTGTTAGTGTTGAAAAACCACTTTTCGCACTTGTGTTAGTGTTGTAAAACCACTTTTCGCACTTGTGTTAGTGTGGAAAAACCACTTTTCGCACTTGTGTTGGTGCAGGAAACCACTTTTGCACTTGTATTAGTGTGGAAAAAACACTTTTCGCACTTGTGTTAGTGTTGAAAAACCACTTTTCGCACTTGTGTTAGTGTTGAAAAACCACTTTTCGCACTTGTGTTGGTGCAGGAAACCACTTTTGCACTTGTATTAGTGTGGAAAAACACTTTTTGCACTTGTGATAGTGTTGAAAAACCACTTTTCGCACATGTGTTAGTGTTGAAAAACCACTTTTCGCACTTGTGTTGGTGCAGGAAACCACTTTTGCACTTGTATTAGTGTGGAAAAACCACTTTTCACACTTGTGTTCGTGTTGAAAAACCACTTTTCGCACTTGTGTTAGTGTTGAAAAAACACTTTTCGCACTTGTGTTGGTGCAGGAAACCACTTTTGCACTTGTATTAGTGTGGAAAAAACCACTTTTCGCACTTGTGTTAGTGTTGAAAAACCACATTTCGCACTTGTGTTAGTGTTGAAAAACCACTTTTCGCACTTGTGTTGGTGCAGGAAACCACTTTTGCACTTGTATTAGTGTGGAAAATACACTTTTCGCACTTGTGTTAGTGTTGAAAAACCACTTTTCGCACTTGTGTTAGTGTTGAAAACCACTTTTCGCACTTGTGTTGGTGCAGGAAACCACTTTTGCACTTGTATTAGTGTGGAAAAAACACTTTTTGCACTTGTGATAGCGTTGAAAACCACTTTTCGCACTTGTGTTAGTGTTGAAAAACCACTTTTCGCACTTGTGTTGGTGCAGGAAACCACATTTGCACTTGTATTCGTGTGGAAAACCACTTTTCGCACTTGTTTTAGTGTTGAAAAACCACTTTTTGCACTTGTGTTAGTGTTCAAAAAACCACTTTTCGCACTTGTATTAGTGTGGAAAAACCACATTTCGCACTTGTGTTAGTTTGGAAAAACCACTTTTCGCACTTGTGTTAGTGTTGAAAAACCACTTTTCGCACTTGTGTTAGTGTTGAAAAACCACTTTTCGCACTTGTGTTGGTGCAGGAAACCACTTTTGCACTTGTATTAGTGTGGAAAAACCACTTTTTGCACTTGTGTTAGTGTTGAAAAACCACTTTTCGCACTTGTGTTAGTGTTGAAAAACCACTTTTCGCACTTGTGTTGGTGCAGGAAACCACTTTTGCACTTGTATTAGTGGGGAAAAACCACTTTTCGCACTTGTGTTAGTGTTGAAAAACCACTTTTCGCACTTGTGTTAGTGTTGAAAAACCACTTTTCGCACTTGTGTTAGTGTTGAAAAACCACTTTTCGCACTTGTGTTAGTGTTAAAAAACCACTTTTCGCACTTGTGTTGGTGCAGGAAACCACGTTTGCACTTATATTAGTGTGGAAAAACCACTTTTTGCACTTGTGATAGTGTTGAAAAACCACTTTTTGCACTTGTGTTGGTGCAGGAAACCACTTTTGCACTTGTATTAGTGTGAAAAAACACTTTTTGCACTTGTGTTAGTTTGGAAAAACCACTTTTCGCACTTGTGTTAGTGTTGAAAAACCACTTTTCGCACTTGTGTTAGTGTTGAAAAAACACTTTTTGCACTTGTGTTAGTGTTGTAAAACCACTTTTCGCACTTGTGTTGGTGCAGGAAACCACTTTTGCACTTGTATTAGTGTGGAAAAACTACTTTTCGCACTTGTGTTAGTGTTGAAAAACCACTTTTCGCACTTGTGTTTGTGTTGAAAAACCACTTTTCGCACTTGTGTTGGTGCAGGAAACCACTTTTGCACTTGTATTAGTGTGGAAAAACCACTTTTTGCACTTGTGTTAGTGTTGAAAAACCACTTTTCGCACTTGTGTTAGTGTTGAAAAACCACTTTTCGCACTTGTGTTGGTGCAGGAAACCACTTTTGCACTTGTATTAGTGTGGAAAAACCACTTTTCGCACTTGTGTTAGTGTTGAAAAACCACTTTTCGCACTTGTGTTAGTGTTGAAAAACCACTTTTCGCACTTGTGTTAGTGTTGAAAAACCACTTTTCGCACTTGTGTTAGTGTTAAAAAACCACTTTTCGCACTTGTGTTGGTGCAGGAAACCACGTTTGCACTTGTATTAGTGTGGAAAAACCACTTTTTGCACTTGTGATAGTGTTGAAAAACCACTTTTTGCACTTGTGTTGGTGCAGGAAACCACTTTTGCACTTGTATTAGTGTGAAAAAACACTTTTTGCACTTGTGTTAGTGTTGAAAAACCACTTTTCGCACTTGTGTTAGTGTTGAAAAAGCACTTTTCGCACTTGTGTTGGTGCAGGAAACCACTTTTGCACTTGTATTAGTGTGGAAAAACCACTTTTCGCACTTGTGTTAGTGTTGAAAAACCACTTTTCGCACCAGTGTTAGTGTTGAAAAACCACTTTTCGCACTTGTGTTAGTGTTAAAAAACCACTTTTCGCACTTGTGTTGGTGCAGGAAACCACATTTGCACTTGTATTAGTGTGGAATTACCACTTTTTGCACTTGTGATAGTGTTGAAAAACCACTTTTTGCACTTGTGTTGGTGCAGGAAACCACTTTTGCACTTGTATTAGTGTGAAAAAACACTTTTTGCACTTGTGATAGTGTTGAAAAACCACTTTTCGCACTTGTGTTAGTGTTGAAAAACCACTTTTCGCACTTGTGTTGGTGCAGGAAACCACTTTTGCACTTGTATTAGTGTGGAAAAAACACTTTTTGCACTTGTGATAGTGTTGAAAAACCACTTTTCGCACTTGTGTTAGTGTTGAAAAACCACTTTTCGCACTAGTGTTGGTGCAGGAAACCACTTTTGCACTTGTATTAGTAGGGAAAAAACACTTTTCGCACTTGTATTAGTGTGGAAAAACCACTTTTCGCACTTGTGTTAGTGTTGAAAAACCACTTTTCGCACTTGTGTTAGTGTTGTAAAACCACTTTTCGCACTTGTGTTAGTGTGGGAAAACCACTTTTCGCACTTGTGTTGGTGCAGGAAACCACTTTTGCACTTGTATTAGTGTGGAAAAAACACTTTTCGCACTTGTGTTAGTGTTGAAAAACCACTTTTCGCACTTGTGTTAGTGTTGAAAAACCACTTTTCGCACTTGTGTTGGTGCAGGAAACCACTTTTGCACTTGTATTAGTGTGGAAAAACACTTTTTGCACTTGTGATAGTGTTGAAAAACCACTTTTCGCACATGTGTTAGTGTTGAAAAACCACTTTTCGCACTTGTGTTGGTGCAGGAAACCACTTTTGCACTTGTATTAGTGTGGAAAAACCACTTTTCACACTTGTGGTCGTGTTGAAAAACCACTTTTCGCACTTGTGTTAGTGTTGAAAAAACACTTTTCGCACTTGTGTTGGGGTAGGAAACCACTTTTGCACTTGTATTAGTGTGGAAAAAACCACTTTTCGCACTTGTGTTAGTGTTGAAAAACCACATTTCGCACTTGTGTTAGTGTTGAAAAACCACTTTTCGCACTTGTGTTGGTGCAGGAAACCACTTTTGAACTTGTATTAGTGTGGAAAATACACTTTTCGCACTTGTGTTAGTGTTGAAAAACCACTTTTCGCACTTGTGTTAGTGTTGAAAACCACTTTTCGCACTTGTGTTGGTGCAGGAAACCACTTTTGCACTTGTATTAGTGTGGAAAAAACACTTTTTGCACTTGTGATAGCGTTGAAAAACCACTTTTCGCACTTGTGTTAGTGTTGAAAAACCACTTTTCGCACTTGTGTTGGTGCAGGAAACCACATTTGCACTTGTATTCGTGTGGAAAACCACTTTTCGCACTTGTTTTAGTGTTGAAAAACCACTTTTTGCACTTGTGTTAGTGTTCAAAAAACCACTTTTCGCACTTGTATTAGTGTGGAAAAACCACATTTCGCACTTGTGTTAGTTTGGAAAAACCACTTTTCGCACTTGTGTTAGTGTTGAAAAACCACTTTTCGCACTTGTGTTAGTGTTGAAAAAACACTTTTCGCACTTGTGTTAGTGTTGAAAAACCACTTTTCGCACTTGTGTTGGTGCAGGAAACCACTTTTGCACTTGTATTAGTGTGGCAAAACCACTTTTCGCACTTGTGTTAGTGTTGAAAAACCACTTTTCGCACTTGTGTTAGTGTTGAAATACCACTTTTCGCACTTGTGTTGGTGCAGGAAACCACTTTTGCACTTGTATTAGTGTGGAAAAACCACTTTTTGCACTTGTGTTAGTGTTGAAAAACCACTTTTCGCACTTGTGTTAGTGTTGAAAAACCACTTTTCGCACTTGTGTTGGTGCAGGAAACCACTTTTGCACTTGTATTAGTGTGGAAAAACCACTTTTCGCACTTGTGTTAGTGTTGAAAAACCACTTTTCGCACTTGTGTTAGTGTTGAAAAACCACTTTTCGCACTTGTGTTAGTGTTGAAAAACCACTTTTCGCACTTGTGTTAGTGTTAAAAAACCACTTTTCGCACTTGTGTTGGTGCAGGAAACCACGTTTGCACTTATATTAGTGTGGAAAAACCACTTTTTGCACTTGTGATAGTGTTGAAAAACCACTTTTTGCACTTGTGTTGGTGCAGGAAACCACTTTTGCACTTGTATTAGTGTGAAAAAACACTTTTTGCACTTGTGTTAGTGTTGAAAAACCACTTTTCGCACTTGTGTTAGTGTTGAAAAACCACTTTTCGCACTTGTGTTAGTGTTGAAAAACCACTTTTCGCACTTGTGTTGGTGCAGGAAACCACTTTTGCACTTGTATTAGTGTGGAAAAACCACTTTTCACACTTGTGTTCGTGTTGAAAAACCACTTTTCGCACTTGTGTTAGTGTTGAAAAAACACTTTTCGCACTTGTGTTGGTGCAGGAAACCACTTTTGCACTTGTATTAGTGTGGAAAAAACACTTTTTGCACTTGTGATAGTGTTGAAAAAACACTTTTTGCACTTGTGATAGTGTTGAAAAACCACTTTTCGCACTTGTGTTAGTGTTGAAAAACTACTTTTCGCACTTGTGTTGGTGCAGGAAACCACTTTTGCACTTGTATTAGTGTGGAAAAACCACTTTTCGCACTTGTGTTAGTGTTGAAAAACCACTTTTCGCACTTGTGTTAGTGTTGAAAAACCACTTTTCGCACTTGTGTTAGTGTTGAAAAACCACTTTTCGCACTTGTGTTGGTGCAGGAAACCACTTTTGCACTTGTATTGGTGTGGAAAAAACACTTTTCGCACTTGTGTTAGTGTTGAAAAACCACTTTTCGCACTTGTGTTAGTGTTGAAAAACCACTTTTCGCACTTGTGTTAGTGTTAAAAAACCACTTTTCGCACTTGTGTTGGTGCAGGAAACCACGTTTGCACTTGTATTAGTGTGGAAAACCACTTTTTGCACTTGTGATAGTGTTGAAAAACCACTTTTTGCACTTGTGTTGGTGCAGGAAACCACTTTTGCACTTGTATTAGTGTGAAAAAACACTTTTTGCACTTGTGTTAGTGTTGAAAAACCACTTTTCGCACTTGTGTTAGTGTTGAAAAAGCACTTTTCGCACTTGTGTTGGTGCAGGAAACCACTTTTGCACTTGTATTAGTGTGGAAAAACCACTTTTCGCACTTGTGTTAGTGTTGAAAAACCACTTTTCGCACCAGTGTTAGTGTTGAAAAACCACTTTTCGCACTTGTGTTAGTGTTAAAAAACCACTTTTCGCACTTGTGTTGGTGCAGGAAACCACATTTGCACTTGTATTAGTGTGGAAAAACCACTTTTTGCACTTGTGATAGTGTTGAAAAACCACTTTTTGCACTTGTGTTGGTGCAGGAAACCACTTTTGCACTTGTATTAGTGTGAAAAAACACTTTTTGCACTTGTGATAGTGTTGAAAAACCACTTTTCGCACTTGTGTTAGTGTTGAAAAACCACTTTTCGCACTTGTGTTGGTGCAGGAAACCACTTTTGCACTTGTATTAGTGTGGAAAAAACACTTTTTGCACTTGTGATAGTGTTGAAAAACCACTTTTCGCACTTGTGTTAGTGTTGAAAAACCACTTTTCGCACTAGTGTTGGTGCAGGAAACCACTTTTGCACTTGTATTAGTAGGGAAAAAACACTTTTCGCACTTGTATTAGTGTGGAAAAACCACTTTTCGCACTTGTGTTAGTGTTGAAAAACCACTTTTCGCACTTGTGTTAGTGTTGTAAAACCACTTTTCGCACTTGTGTTAGTGTGGGAAAACCACTTTTCGCACTTGTGTTGGTGCAGGAAACCACTTTTGCACTTGTATTAGTGTGGAAAAAACACTTTTCGCACTTGTGTTAGTGTTGAAAAACCACTTTTCGCACTTGTGTTAGTGTTGAAAAACCACTTTTCGCACTTGTGTTGGTGCAGGAAACCACTTTTGCACTTGTATTAGTGTGGAAAAACACTTTTTGCACTTGTGATAGTGTTGAAAAACCACTTTTCGCACATGTGTTAGTGTTGAAAAACCACTTTTCGCACTTGTGTTGGTGCAGGAAACCACTTTTGCACTTGTATTAGTGTGGAAAAACCACTTTTCACACTTGTGGTCGTGTTGAAAAACCACTTTTCGCACTTGTGTTAGTGTTGAAAAAACACTTTTCGCACTTGTGTTGGTGCAGGAAACCACTTTTGCACTTGTATTAGTGTGGAAAAAACCACTTTTCGCACTTGTGTTAGTGTTGAAAAACCACATTTCGCACTTGTGTTAGTGTTGAAAAACCACTTTTCGCACTTGTGTTGGTGCAGGAAACCACTTTTGCACTTGTATTAGTGTGGAAAATACACTTTTCGCACTTGTGTTAGTGTTGAAAAACCACTTTTCGCACTTGTGTTAGTGTTGAAAACCACTTTTCGCACTTGTGTTGGTGCAGGAAACCACTTTTGCACTTGTATTAGTGTGGAAAAAACACTTTTTGCACTTGTGATAGCGTTGAAAAACCACTTTTCGCACTTGTGTTAGTGTTGAAAAACCACTTTTCGCACTTGTGTTGGTGCAGGAAACCACATTTGCACTTGTATTCGTGTGGAAAACCACTTTTCGCACTTGTTTTAGTGTTGAAAAACCACTTTTTGCACTTGTGTTAGTGTTCAAAAAACCACTTTTCGCACTTGTATTAGTGTGGAAAAACCACATTTCGCACTTGTGTTAGTTTGGAAAAACCACTTTTCGCACTTGTGTTAGTGTTGAAAAACCACTTTTCGCACTTGTGTTAGTGTTGAAAAAACACTTTTCGCACTTGTGTTAGTGTTGAAAAACCACTTTTCGCACTTGTGTTGGTGCAGGAAACCACTTTTGCACTTGTATTAGTGTGGCAAAACCACTTTTCGCACTTGTGTTAGTGTTGAAAAACCACTTTTCGCACTTGTGTTAGTGTTGAAAAACCACTTTTCGCACTTGTGTTGGTGCAGGAAACCACTTTTGCACTTGTATTAGTGTGGAAAAACCACTTTTTGCACTTGTGTTAGTGTTGAAAAACCACTTTTCGCACTTGTGTTAGTGTTGAAAAACCACTTTTCGCACTTGTGTTGGTGCAGGAAACCACTTTTGCACTTGTATTAGTGTGGAAAAACCACTTTTCGCACTTGTGTTAGTGTTGAAAAACCACTTTTCGCACTTGTGTTAGTGTTGAAAAACCACTTTTCGCACTTGTGTTAGTGTTGAAAAACCACTTTTCGCACTTGTGTTAGTGTTAAAAAACCACTTTTCGCACTTGTGTTGGTGCAGGAAACCACGTTTGCACTTATATTAGTGTGGAAAAACCACTTTTTGCACTTGTGATAGTGTTGAAAAACCACTTTTTGCACTTGTGTTGGTGCAGGAAACCACTTTTGCACTTGTATTAGTGTGAAAAAACACTTTTTGCACTTGTGTTAGTGTTGAAAAACCACTTTTCGCACTTGTGTTAGTGTTGAAAAACCACTTTTCGCACTTGTGTTAGTGTTGAAAAACCACTTTTCGCACTTGTGTTGGTGCAGGAAACCACTTTTGCACTTGTATTAGTGTGGAAAAACCACTTTTCACACTTGTGTTCGTGTTGAAAAACCACTTTTCGCACTTGTGTTAGTGTTGAAAAAACACTTTTCGCACTTGTGTTGGTGCAGGAAACCACTTTTGCACTTGTATTAGTGTGGAAAAAACACTTTTTGCACTTGTGATAGTGTTGAAAAAACACTTTTTGCACTTGTGATAGTGTTGAAAAACCACTTTTCGCACTTGTGTTAGTGTTGAAAAACTACTTTTCGCACTTGTGTTGGTGCAGGAAACCACTTTTGCACTTGTATTAGTGTGGAAAAACCACTTTTCGCACTTGTGTTAGTGTTGAAAAACCACTTTTCGCACTTGTGTTAGTGTTGAAAAACCACTTTTCGCACTTGCGTTAGTGTTGAAAAACCACTTTTCGCACTTGTGTTGGTGCAGGAAACCACTTTTGCACTTGTATTGGTGTGGAAAAAACACTTTTCGCACTTGTGTTAGTGTTGAAAAACCACTTTTCGCAATTGTGTTAGTGTTGAAAAACCACTTTTCGCACTTGTGTTGGTGCAGGAAACCACTTTTGCACTTGAATTAGTGTGGAAAAACCACTTTTCGCACTTGTGTTATTGTTGAAAAACCACTTTTCGCACTTGTGTTAGTGTTGAAAAACCACTTTTCGCACTTGTGTTGGTGCAGGAAAACACTTTTGCACTTGTATTAGTGTGGAAAAACCACTTTTCGCACTTGTGTTAGTGTTGAAAAACCACTTTTCGCACTTGTGTTAGTGTTGAAAAAACACTTTCCGCACTTGTATTGGTGCAGGAAACCACTTTTGCACTTCTATTAGTGTGGAAAAAACACTTTTTGCACTTGTGATAGTGTTGAAAAACCACTTTTCGCACATGTGTTAGTGTTGAAAAACCACTTTTCGCACTTGTGTTGGTGCAGGAAACCACTTTTGCACTTGTATTAGTGTGGAAAAACCACTTTTCACACTTGTGTTCGTGTTGAAAAACCACTTTTCGCACTTGTGTTAGTGTTGAAAAAACACTTTTCGCACTTGTGTTGGTGCAGGAAACCACTTTTGCACTTGTATTAGTGTGGAAAAAACCACTTTTCGCACTTGTGTTAGTGTTGAAAAACCACTTTTCGCACTTGTGTTAGTGTTGAAAAACCACTTTTCGCACTTGTGTTGGTGCAGGAAACCACTTTTGCACTTGTATTAGTGTGGAAAATACACTTTTCGCACTTGTGTTAGTGTTGAAAAACCACTTTTCGCACTTGTGTTAGTGTTGAAAAACCACTTTTCGCACTTGTGTTGGTGCAGGAAACCACTTTTGCACTTGTATTAGTGTGGAAAAAACACTTTTTGCACTTGTGATAGTGTTGAAAAACCACTTTTCGCACTTGTGTTAGTGTTGAAAAACCACTTTTCGCACTTGTGTTGGTGCAGGAAACCACTTTTGCACTTGTATTAGTGTGAAAAAACACTTTTTGCACTTGTGTTAGTGTTGAAAAACCACTTTTCGCACTTGTGTTAGTGTTGAAAAACCACTTTTCGCACTTGTGTTAGTGTTGAAAAACCACTTTTCGCACTTGTGTTGGTGCAGGAAACCACTTTTGCACTTGTATTAGTGTGGAAAAACCACTTTTCACACTTGTGTTCGTGTTGAAAAACCACTTTTCGCACTTGTGTTAGTGTTGAAAAAACACTTTTCGCACTTGTGTTGGTGCAGGAAACCACTTTTGCACTTGTATTAGTGTGGAAAAAACACTTTTTGCACTTGTGATATTGTTGAAAAAACACTTTTTGCACTTGTGATAGTGTTGAAAAACCACTTTTCGCACTTGTGTTAGTGTTGAAAAACTACTTTTCGCACTTGTGTTGGTGCAGGAAACCACTTTTGCACTTGTATTAGTGTGGAAAAACCACTTTTCGCACTTGTGTTAGTGTTGAAAAACCACTTTTCGCACTTGTGTTAGTGTTGAAAAACCACTTTTCGCACTTGTGTTGGTGCAGGAAACCACTTTTGCACTTGTATTAGTGTGGAAAATACACTTTTCGCACTTGTGTTAGTGTTGAAAAACCACTTTTCGCACTTGTGTTAGTGTTGAAAACCACTTTTCGCACTTGTGTTGGTGCAGGAAACCACTTTTGCACTTGTATTAGTGTGGAAAAAACACTTTTTGCACTTGTGATAGCGTTGAAAAACCACTTTTCGCACTTGTGTTAGTGTTGAAAAACCACTTTTCGCACTTGTGTTGGTGCAGGAAACCACATTTGCACTTGTATTCGTGTGGAAAACCACTTTTCGCACTTGTTTTAGTGTTGAAAAACCACTTTTTGCACTTGTGTTAGTGTTCAAAAAACCACTTTTCGCACTTGTATTAGTGTGGAAAAACCACATTTCGCACTTGTGTTAGTTTGGAAAAACCACTTTTCGCACTTGTGTTAGTGTTGAAAAACCACTTTTCGCACTTGTGTTAGTGTTGAAAAAACACTTTTCGCACTTGTGTTAGTGTTGAAAAACCACTTTTCGCACTTGTGTTGGTGCAGGAAACCACTTTTGCACTTGTATTAGTGTGGCAAAACCACTTTTCGCACTTGTGTTAGTGTTGAAAAACCACTTTTCGCACTTGTGTTAGTGTTGAAAAACCACTTTTCGCACTTGTGTTGGTGCAGGAAACCACTTTTGCACTTGTATTAGTGTGGAAAAACCACTTTTTGCACTTGTGTTAGTGTTGAAAAACCACTTTTCGCACTTGTGTTAGTGTTGAAAAACCACTTTTCGCACTTGTGTTGGTGCAGGAAACCACTTTTGCACTTGTATTAGTGTGGAAAAACCACTTTTCGCACTTGTGTTAGTGTTGAAAAACCACTTTTCGCACTTGTGTTAGTGTTGAAAAACCACTTTTCGCACTTGTGTTAGTGTTGAAAAACCACTTTTCGCACTTGTGTTAGTGTTAAAAAACCACTTTTCGCACTTGTGTTGGTGCAGGAAACCACGTTTGCACTTATATTAGTGTGGAAAAACCACTTTTTGCACTTGTGATAGTGTTGAAAAACCACTTTTTGCACTTGTGTTGGTGCAGGAAACCACTTTTGCACTTGTATTAGTGTGAAAAAACACTTTTTGCACTTGTGTTAGTGTTGAAAAACCACTTTTCGCACTTGTGTTAGTGTTGAAAAACCACTTTTCGCACTTGTGTTAGTGTTGAAAAACCACTTTTCGCACTTGTGTTGGTGCAGGAAACCACTTTTGCACTTGTATTAGTGTGGAAAAACCACTTTTCACACTTGTGTTCGTGTTGAAAAACCACTTTTCGCACTTGTGTTAGTGTTGAAAAAACACTTTTCGCACTTGTGTTGGTGCAGGAAACCACTTTTGCACTTGTATTAGTGTGGAAAAAACACTTTTTGCACTTGTGATAGTGTTGAAAAAACACTTTTTGCACTTGTGATAGTGTTGAAAAACCACTTTTCGCACTTGTGTTAGTGTTGAAAAACTACTTTTCGCACTTGTGTTGGTGCAGGAAATCACTTTTGCACTTGTATTAGTGTGGAAAAACCACTTTTCGCACTTGTGTTAGTGTTGAAAAACCACTTTTCGCACTTGTGTTAGTGTTGAAAAACCACTTTTCGCACTTGTGTTAGTGTTGAAAAACCACTTTTCGCACTTGTGTTTGTGCAGGAAACCACTTTTGCACTTGTATTGGTGTGGAAAAAACACTTTTCGCACTTGTGTTAGTGTTGAAAAACCACTTTTCGCACTTGTGTTAGTGTTGAAAAACCACTTTTCGCACTTGTGTTAGTGTTAAAAAACCACTTTTCGCACTTGTGTTGGTGCAGGAAACCACGTTTGCACTTGTATTAGTGTGGAAAAACCACTTTTTGCACTTGTGATAGTGTTGAAAAACCACTTTTTGCACTTGTGTTGGTGCAGGAAACCACTTTTGCACTTGTATTAGTGTGAAAAAACACTTTTTGCACTTGTGTTAGTGTTGAAAAACCACTTTTCGCACTTGTGTTAGTGTTGAAAAAGCACTTTTCGCACTTGTGTTGGTGCAGGAAACCACTTTTGCACTTGTATTAGTGTGGAAAAACCACTCTTCGCACTTGTGTTAGTGTTGAAAAACCACTTTTCGCACCAGTGTTAGTGTTGAAAAACCACTTTTCGCACTTGTGTTAGTGTTAAAAAACCACTTTTCGCATTTGTGTTGGTGCAGGAAACCACATTTGCACTTGTATTAGTGTGGAAAAACCACTTTTTGCACTTGTGATAGTGTTGAAAAACCACTTTTTGCACTTGTGTTGGTGCAGGAAACCACTTTTGCACTTGTATTAGTGTGAAAAAACACTTTTGCACTTGTGATAGTGTTGAAAAACCACTTTTCGCACTTGTGTTAGTGTTGAAAAACCACTTTTCGCACTTGTGTTGGTGCAGGAAACCACTTTTGCACTTGTATTAGTGTGGAAAAAACACTTTTTGCACTTGTGATAGTGTTGAAAAACCACTTTTCGCACTTGTGTTAGTGTTGAAAAACCACTTTTCGCACTAGTGTTGGTGCAGGAAACCACTTTTGCACTTGTATTAGTAGGGAAAAAACACTTTTCGCACTTGTATTAGTGTGGAAAAACCACTTTTCGCACTTGTGTTAGTGTTGAAAAACCACTTTTCGCACTTGTGTTAGTGTTGTAAAACCACTTTTCGCACTTGTGTTAGTGTGGGAAAACCACTTTTCGCACTTGTGTTGGTGCAGGAAACCACTTTTGCACTTGTATTAGTGTGGAAAAAACACTTTTCGCACTTGTGTTAGTGTTGAAAAACCACTTTTCGCACTTGTGTTAGTGTTGAAAAACCACTTTTCGCACTTGTGTTGGTGCAGGAAACCACTTTTGCACTTGTATTAGTGTGGAAAAACACTTTTTGCACTTGTGATAGTGTTGAAAAACCACTTTTCGCACATGTGTTAGTGTTGAAAAACCACTTTTCGCACTTGTGTTGGTGCAGGAAACCACTTTTGCACTTGTATTAGTGTGGAAAAACCACTTTTCACACTTGTGGTCGTGTTGAAAAACCACTTTTCGCACTTGTGTTAGTGTTGAAAAAACACTTTTCGCACTTGTGTTGGTGCAGGAAACCACTTTTGCACTTGTATTAGTGTGGAAAAAACCACTTTTCGCACTTGTGTTAGTGTTGAAAAACCACATTTCGCACTTGTGTTAGTGTTGAAAAACCACTTTTCGCACTTGTGTTGGTGCAGGAAACCACTTTTGCACTTGTATTAGTGTGGAAAATACACTTTTCGCACTTGTGTTAGTGTTGAAAAACCACTTTTCGCACTTGTGTTAGTGTTGAAAACCACTTTTCGCACTTGTGTTGGTGCAGGAAACCACTTTTGCACTTGTATTAGTGTGGAAAAAACACTTTTTGCACTTGTGATAGCGTTGAAAAACCACTTTTCGCACTTGTGTTAGTGTTGAAAAACCACTTTTCGCACTTGTGTTGGTGCAGGAAACCACATTTGCACTTGTATTCGTGTGGAAAACCACTTTTCGCACTTGTTTTAGTGTTGAAAAACCACTTTTTGCACTTGTGTTAGTGTTCAAAAAACCACTTTTCGCACTTGTATTAGTGTGGAAAAACCACATTTCGCACTTGTGTTAGTTTGGAAAAACCACTTTTCGCACTTGTGTTAGTGTTGAAAAACCACTTTTCGCACTTGTGTTAGTGTTGAAAAAACACTTTTCGCACTTTTTTTTTTTTTTTTTTTTTTTTTTTTTTTTGTATACAATATCGAGGCTCGTGAAAGAGCGAACATTAATCACACAGAAAGACAAACCGACACATAAAACATAACATAGGGAGCGGTAGACAAGATGGGGAGAGAGGGGGAAGGACGGACACAAACACAACATTTGAGAGCAGGGACCGAGAGACATGGAGACATCGAGAGATCTGAGAGAGGGTGAGGGCTTTGGGGGGGGGGGCGTGGGAAGGGGGCAGTGGGAGAGGTATAAAACATATGGACACTGCCAGGACTTCCAGGAAAGAAGTTTGAATTTCAAACAAGGTGGATCTGGGGTGAATTAGCGGGGGTAGAAAAGATCAAGGTTTTGGATGGGGGAAGATAAGAGATGGTGGTGAACAGCTGTTTTAAAGACCTGGAGGGAGGAGTGGGATTGAAGGGAGTGAGGGAGTTTGTTCCAGAGGCGGGAGAAAAGAGGAATGAAAGAGTGAAGGTGAGCGGAGAGCCGAGATTTCGGCAGTTTAACCATCAGAGGGTTGCTGGCAGATCTTGTGCGACCTGTAGGAATATTTGGGGGACAGAGCACAGAGAGAGCTGGGGGTGCAAGGCCGGAGAGGAGTCGGTAGAAGACAGAAAGACCACCTACCTGCCTGCGGTGAGTGAGTGAAAGGCCCTCAGAGATAGCTTCATCGCGGGAGATTCCAATAATTCTGAAAGCTTTGGTTTCAACAGCGTGAAGCCGAGCTAGGTGTGAGGCAGGAGCACCGGCCCATAGGGGAGAACAGTATTCCATTGAGCTGCGGATGAAAGCCTTGTATGTGGTGAGGAGCTCAGGTGTGCCGAGGAAGGACTTCGCACGACGGAGGATGCCCAGTCGGCGACTGGCTTTGGAGGCCAGCTTGGAAATGTGGTTTTCCCAAGAAAGATCATGGCAGATAGTGAGACCCAAAATCTTGAGCGACAGAACTTCTTGGAGAGGATTGTTGAGAAAGTAGATGGGAGGGTTGTCCAGTCGATCTTTTCGGAGAGACAAAGTAAGAGTGTGAGATTTGTCAGGATTGAAAGACATGTTCCACTTGTTTGACCAGTCTGTGATTTTGTCCAGGTCTTCAGAGAGTGAGGAGGCAGCAGACTGCCGATCTGAGGGAAGAGGAATGGAGCGGCAGAGAGTGGAGTCATCAGCAAAGAGATAGAGAGGATTTTCGAGAGAGTCAGAGAGATCATTGATGAAGACCAGAAAAAGCACGGGGCCCAGAACACTGCCTTGGGGAACTCCAGCCTGAACAGGAAGAGGAGATGAGAGAAACCCATTCAGGGCCACACGTTGACGACGACTAGAGAGGAAGTCCGCCAGCCATGCGTGGAGATTTCCATGGATACCAAAGGAGGAGAGTTTGGTGAGCAGAGCCGGGTGCCAGACCGTGTCGAAGGCACGTGATATGTCGAGGGAGACAGCTCTAATTTCCTGTTTGGCATTGAGGACCTCCATCCATTGTTGAGACAGCAGAAGCAGCATGTCCAGAGTAGAGTGACCTGGTCTGAAACCAAATTGATGATCAGAGATCAAGCCATTGGAGAAGAGGAAAGATTTCATATCAGAAGCAATGATGGATTCCATGACTTTGCTGATAATTGGGAGAAGGCTGATTGGTCTGTAGTTGCTAGGATCTGTTTTTGCACCTTTTTTGTGCAAAGCGGTGATGTTGGCTGATTTCCAAGCAGATGGCAGTTGACCTTGAGCAAAAGAGAGGGTGAAGAGAACAGAGAGAGGGTGAGATAGAGCAGCAGAGCAGGATTTTAGGACCCGTGGGCTGATGCCGTCGGGTCCAGTTGCAGAATCAGAGTCGAGGGTTGAAAGAAACTTTTCCACCTTGTCAGGAGGAAAGGACACGGAGTCCAGAAGCAGCAGGGTACGACTGGGTATGGTGGGTACAGAGAGGGATGGGTTTGGGACACAAGATTTAGAGGCAAACACAGAGTTGAGGCATTCAGCTTTTTCACGTGCGGAGTCAGCTGTGTAGCCGTTTGAGGTAAGGGAGGGGATGGAGGGGGAACAAACACCAGAAACGGATTTGACCAGACGCCACCAGGATTTGGAAGAGGGAGACAGATAAGAGAGTTCGGTCTTGAGAACGGAGAGATATTGTTTCCTGGCTCTCCTGAGGGTGGACACACACTTGTTTCGGGCTTTGTGAAAGGAAATGAGATTTCCTTCCGTTGGATTTGCTTTCCAGGAGACGAAGGCAAGTTGTTTCTGGGCAACAGCCTCACCACAAGATTCCGTGTACCATGGACGGGAGGAAGGGTATGACAACTGAAGACGAGATGGGATAAATCTGTGCATGAGAGAGAGCAATTTACTTTGGAAGAATTCCCAGGATGAGTTGATGTCAGAGGTGGTAGAGATGGGAGACCAGTCCAGATGATTGATGGCTGCTTGAAGACCGTGCCAGTTGGCCTGAGTGAAATGCCAGACTCGTCGACGCTGAGCAGGCTCCCTGAGGATGGTCAGAGAGATGTCCACTTTAACAAGGACATGATCAGATGATCCGATCGGAGCAGAAGAAGAGCAGCAGACATTTTCAGGGAAGTTAGTCATAACCAAGTCCAGAAGAGAAGATGTTCCGTTGACTGAGATCCGGGTCGGGAAATTGACAGATTGTGTCAGTCCCAGTGAGTCGCAGAAGTCCTTTGCTGAGGAGCCATGGCTGGTGAGAGAGGTACCCACACCCAGCCAACTGGCATGATGACAGTTGAAATCACCACATATGAGGAAGAGAGAGTTGGGATGAGTAGATAGAAGTTGGTCCATATCATCAGACAGCGAGATGTAGATGGAGTCATCACTGTTTGGTGGACGGTACAACACACATATGAACAAGAGGTGGGAGCGAAGGGGAAGCCGTAGCCAGAGGTATTCCTGGGGGTGAGGTGGAGAGAGTGCAGTGCAGGGCGAGTGAGGAAGAGAGTTTTTGATAAAGATAGCAACCCCGCCTCCAGGACGAGGCTCAGGTCTATCATACCGGAGGAGGGAGTAGCCCGGGAGAGATACTATGGAATCAGAGACATCATAAAGGAGGAAAGTTTCTGTTAAGCAGATCACGTCTGGTTTGACAGAAGCAACCTGTATGGAGAGATCAGTTAAGTTTGAACGAAGGCCCCGGATGTTTGAGGTCCATACCGTTAATGAAGAGGAAGGGGGAGCATCAGATACAGAACAGGGGGGAGGAGAGGTAGGGTAAGATGTGGAAGAGGTGGAAGAGGTAGGGAGAGCTGTTGAAGGTGTGTCAGAGATTTCAGAATAGCTCGGAGAAAGGGAAGGATGGGGCGGACAAAAGGTTTGATGGTGATTGGGTGAGCCACAATGAGGTGTTATTTGAGGAGGGGGAAGAGCGAGGCAGAAGGTTGGGGGAGATGGAGGTGAGAGTTTGAAGGGGGAAGAAGCGGGGAGGACGCTTTGAGGAGGGGGAGTGAGAGGGGGGAAATTGAGAAGCAATGAGGGTGGGGAGATTTGAAGGGGAGGGGTGAGGGGGGAGTTTGGGAGGGAAGGGACAAGGGGAGGGATTTGAAAGGGATGGGATATGGGGGAGATTTGGAGGGGAGGGGTGAGGCAGGAGTCTAGGAGGGGAGGGGCGAGGGGGCGTTTTGGCGGGGAGGGGTGAGGGGGTAGTTTAGGAGGGAGGGGGCAAGGGGGGAGATTTGAAAGGGATGGGTGATGGGGAAGATTTGGAGGGGAGGGGTGATGGGGAAGATTTGGAGGGGAGGGGTTATGGGGAAGATTTGGAGGGGAGGGGTGAGATTGGATTTTTGAAAGTGTACGATTTATGGGAAACGAACATTTATTGCAAAATGAGTTTCTTGTGACCTTCGAGTTAAAAATACGTTTAAGGACGCTGGATGGAGGATGGAGTGCAGGAGAGTTTAGGGAATGTAGAAAAAAGGCACTATAGGAGATGGATATTTTTTTTGGGATGAATTGATTTGGTGAGCAAGTCGAAAGCAGCCTTTTAAAGAAGAAGAAGAAAAAGGTGTTATAAAATATGACGGAATACATAACGCACTTGTGTTAGTGTTGAAAAACCACTTTTCGCACTTGTGTTGGTGCAGGAAACCACTTTTGCACTTGTATTAGTGTGGCAAAACCACTTTTCGCACTTGTGTTAGTGTTGAAAAACCACTTTTCGCACTTGTGTTAGTGTTGAAAAACCACTTTTCGCACTTGTGTTGGTGCAGGAAACCACTTTTGCACTTGTATTAGTGTGGAAAAACCACTTTTTGCACTTGTGTTAGTGTTGAAAAACCACTTTTCGCACTTGTGTTAGTGTTGAAAAACCACTTTTTGCACTTGTGTTGGTGCAGGAAACCACTTTTGCACTTGTATTAGTGTGGAAAAACCACTTTTCGCACTTGTGTTAGTGTTGAAAAACCACTTTTCGCACTTGTGTTAGTGTTGAAAAACCACTTTTCGCACTTGTGTTAGTGTTGAAAAACCACTTTTCGCACTTGTGTTAGTGTTAAAAAACCACTTTTCGCACTTGTGTTGGTGCAGGAAACCACGTTTGCACTTATATTAGTGTGGAAAAACCACTTTTTGCACTTGTGATAGTGTTGAAAAACCACTTTTTGCACTTGTGTTGGTGCAGGAAACCACTTTTGCACTTGTATTAGTGTGAAAAAACACTTTTTGCACTTGTGTTAGTGTTGAAAAACCACTTTTCGCACTTGTGTTAGTGTTGAAAAACCACTTTTCGCACTTGTGTTAGTGTTGAAAAACCACTTTTCGCACTTGTGTTGGTGCAGGAAACCACTTTTGCACTTGTATTAGTGTGGAAAAACCACTTTTCACACTTGTGTTCGTGTTGAAAAACCACTTTTCGCACATGTGTTAGTGTTGAAAAAACACTTTTCGCACTTGTGTTGGTGCAGGAAACCACTTTTGCACTTGTATTAGTGTGGAAAAAACACTTTTTGCACTTGTGATAGTGTTGAAAAAACACTTTTTGCACTTGTGATAGTGTTGAAAAACCACTTTTCGCACTTGTGTTAGTGTTGAAAAACTACTTTTCGCACTTGTGTTGGTGCAGGAAACCACTTTTGCACTTGTATTAGTGTGGAAAAACCACTTTTCGCACTTGTGTTAGTGTTGAAAAACCACTTTTCGCACTTGTGTTAGTGTTGAAAAACCACTTTTCGCACTTGTGTTAGTGTTGAAAAACCACTTTTCGCACTTGTGTTGGTGCAGGAAACCACTTTTGCACTTGTATTGGTGTGGAAAAAACACTTTTCGCACTTGTGTTAGTGTTGAAAAACCACTTTTCGCAATTGTGTTAGTGTTGAAAAACCACTTTTCGCACTTGTGTTGGTGCAGGAAACCACTTTTGCACTTGTATTAGTGTGGAAAAACCACTTTTCGCACTTGTGTTATTGTTGAAAAACCACTTTTCGCACTTGTGTTAGTGTTGAAAAACCACTTTTCGCACTTGTGTTGGTGCAGGAAAACACTTTTGCACTTGTATTAGTGTGGAAAAACCACTTTTCGCACTTGTGTTAGTGTTGAAAAACCACTTTTCGCACTTGTGTTAGTGTTGAAAAAACACTTTCCGCACTTGTATTGGTGCAGGAAACCACTTTTGCACTTCTATTAGTGTGGAAAAAACACTTTTTGCACTTGTGATAGTGTTGAAAAACCACTTTTCGCACATGTGTTAGTGTTGAAAAACCACTTTTCGCACTTGTGTTGGTGCAGGAAACCACTTTTGCACTTGTATTAGTGTGGAAAAACCACTTTTCACACTTGTGTTCGTGTTGAAAAACCACTTTTCGCACTTGTGTTAGTGTTGAAAAAACACTTTTCGCACTTGTGTTGGTGCAGGAAACCACTTTTGCACTTGTATTAGTGTGGAAAAAACCACTTTTCGCACTTGTGTTAGTGTTGAAAAACCACTTTTCGCACTTGTGTTAGTGTTGAAAAACCACTTTTCGCACTTGTGTTGGTGCAGGAAACCACTTTTGCACTTGTATTAGTGTGGAAAATACACTTTTCGCACTTGTGTTAGTGTTGAAAAACCACTTTTCGCACTTGTGTTAGTGTTGAAAAACCACTTTTCGCACTTGTGTTGGTGCAGGAGACCACTTTTGCACTTGTATTAGTGTGGAAAAAACACTTTTTGCACTTGTGATAGTGTTGAAAAACCACTTTTCGCACTTGTGTTAGTGTTGAAAAACCACTTTTCGCACTTGTGTTGGTGCAGGAAACCACTTTTGCACTTGTATTAGTGTGAAAAAACACTTTTTGCACTTGTGTTAGTGTTGAAAAACCACTTTTCGCACTTGTGTTAGTGTTGAAAAACCACTTTTCGCACTTGTGTTAGTGTTGAAAAACCACTTTTCGCACTTGTGTTGGTGCAGGAAACCACTTTTGCACTTGTATTAGTGTGGAAAAACCACTTTTCACACTTGTGTTCGTGTTGAAAAACCACTTTTCGCACTTGTGTTAGTGTTGAAAAAACACTTTTCGCACTTGTGTTGGTGCAGGAAACCACTTTTGCACTTGTATTAGTGTGGAAAAAACACTTTTTGCACTTGTGATAGTGTTGAAAAAACACTTTTTGCACTTGTGATAGTGTTGAAAAACCACTTTTCGCACTTGTGTTAGTGTTGAAAAACTACTTTTCGCACTTGTGTTGGTGCAGGAAACCACTTTTGCACTTGTATTAGTGTGGAAAAACCACTTTTCGCACTTGTGTTAGTGTTGTAAAACCACTTTTCGCACTTGTGTTAGTGTTGAAAAACCACTTTTCGCACTTGTGTTAGTGTTGAAAAACCACTTTTCGCACTTGTGTTGGTGCAGGAAACCACTTTTGCACTTGTATTGGTGTGGAAAAAACACTTTTCGCACTTGCGTTAGTGTTGAAAAACCACTTTTCGCACTTGTGTTAGTGTTGAAAAACCACTTTTCGCACTTGTGTTAGTGTTAAAAAACCACTTTTCGCACTTGTGTTGGTGCAGGAAACCACGTTTGCACTTGTATTAGTGTGGAAAAACCACTTTTTGCACTTGTGATAGTGTTGAAAAACCACTTTTTGCACTTGTGTTGGTGCAGGAAACCACTTTTGCACTTGTATTAGTGTGAAAAAACACTTTTTGCACTTGTGTTAGTGTTGAAAAACCACTTTTCGCACTTGTGTTAGTGTTGAAAAAGCACTTTTCGCACTTGTGTTGGTGCAGGAAACCACTTTTGCACTTGTATTAGTGTGGAAAAACCACTTTTCGCACTTGTGTTAGTGTTGAAAAACCACTTTTCGCACCAGTGTTAGTGTTGAAAAACCACTTTTCGCACTTGTGTTAGTGTTAAAAAACCACTTTTCGCACTTGTGTTGGTGCAGGAAACCACATTTGCACTTGTATTAGTGTGGAAAAACCACTTTTTGCACTTGTGATAGTGTTGAAAAACCACTTTTTGCACTTGTGTTGGTGCAGGAAACCACTTTTGCACTTGTATTAGTGTGAAAAAACACTTTTTGCACTTGTGATAGTGTTGAAAAACCACTTTTCGCACTTGTGTTAGTGTTGAAAAACCACTTTTCGCACTTGTGTTGGTGCAGGAAACCACTTTTGCACTTGTATTAGTGTGGAAAAAACACTTTTTGCACTTGTGATAGTGTTGAAAAACCACTTTTCGCACTTGTGTTAGTGTTGAAAAACCACTTTTCGCACTAGTGTTGGTGCAGGAAACCACTTTTGCACTTGTATTAGTAGGGAAAAAACACTTTTCGCACTTGTATTAGTGTGGAAAAACCACTTTTCGCACTTGTGTTAGTGTTGAAAAACCACTTTTCGCACTTGTGTTAGTGTTGTAAAACCACTTTTCGCACTTGTGTTAGTGTGGGAAAACCACTTTTCGCACTTGTGTTGGTGCAGGAAACCACTTTTGCACTTGTATTAGTGTGGAAAAAACACTTTTCGCACTTGTGTTAGTGTTGAAAAACCACTTTTCGCACTTGTGTTAGTGTTGAAAAACCACTTTTCGCACTTGTGTTGGTGCAGGAAACCACTTTTGCACTTGTATTAGTGTGGAAAAACACTTTTTGCACTTGTGATAGTGTTGAAAAACCACTTTTCGCACATGTGTTAGTGTTGAAAAACCACTTTTCGCACTTGTGTTGGTGCAGGAAACCACTTTTGCACTTGTATTAGTGTGGAAAAACCACTTTTCACACTTGTGGTCATGTTGAAAAACCACTTTTCGCACTTGTGTTAGTGTTGAAAAAACACTTTTCGCACTTGTGTTGGTGCAGGAAACCACTTTTGCACTTGTATTAGTGTGGAAAAAACCACTTTTCGCACTTGTGTTAGTGTTGAAAAACCACATTTCGCACTTGTGTTAGTGTTGAAAAACCACTTTTCGCACTTGTGTTGGTGCAGGAAACCACTTTTGCACTTGTATTAGTGTGGAAAATACACTTTTCGCACTTGTGTTAGTGTTGAAAAACCACTTTTCGCACTTGTGTTAGTGTTGAAAACCACTTTTCGCACTTGTGTTGGTGCAGGAAACCACTTTTGCACTTGTATTAGTGTGGAAAAAACACTTTTTGCACTTGTGATAGCGTTGAAAAACCACTTTTCGCACTTGTGTTAGTGTTGAAAAACCACTTTTCGCACTTGTGTTGGTGCAGGAAACCACATTTGCACTTGTATTCGTGTGGAAAACCACTTTTCGCACTTGTTTTAGTGTTGAAAAACCACTTTTTGCACTTGTGTTAGTGTTCAAAAAACCACTTTTCGCACTTGTATTAGTGTGGAAAAACCACATTTCGCACTTGTGTTAGTTTGGAAAAACCACTTTTCGCACTTGTGTTAGTGTTGAAAAACCACTTTTCGCACTTGTGTTAGTGTTGAAAAAACACTTTTCGCACTTGTGTTAGTGTTGAAAAACCACTTTTCGCACTTGTGTTGGTGCAGGAAACCACTTTTGCACTTGTATTAGTGTGGCAAAACCACTTTTCGCACTTGTGTTAGTGTTGAAAAACCACTTTTCGCACTTGTGTTAGTGTTGAAAAACCACTTTTCGCACTTGTGTTGGTGCAGGAAACCACTTTTGCACTTGTATTAGTGTGGAAAAACCACTTTTTGCACTTGTGTTAGTGTTGAAAAACCACTTTTCGCACTTGTGTTAGTGTTGAAAAACCACTTTTCGCACTTGTGTTGGTGCAGGAAACCACTTTTGCACTTGTATTAGTGTGGAAAAACCACTTTTCGCACTTGTGTTAGTGTTGAAAAACCACTTTTCGCACTTGTGTTAGTGTTGAAAAACCACTTTTCGCACTTGTGTTAGTGTTGAAAAACCACTTTTCGCACTTGTGTTAGTGTTAAAAAACCACTTTTCGCACTTGTGTTGGTGCAGGAAACCACGTTTGCACTTATATTAGTGTGGAAAAACCACTTTTTGCACTTGTGATAGTGTTGAAAAACCACTTTTTGCACTTGTGTTGGTGCAGGAAACCACTTTTGCACTTGTATTAGTGTGAAAAAACACTTTTTGCACTTGTGTTAGTGTTGAAAAACCACTTTTCGCACTTGTGTTAGTGTTGAAAAACCACTTTTCGCACTTGTGTTAGTGTTGAAAAACCACTTTTCGCACTTGTGTTGGTGCAGGAAACCACTTTTGCACTTGTATTAGTGTGGAAAAACCACTTTTCACACTTGTGTTCGTGTTGAAAAACCACTTTTCGCACTTGTGTTAGTGTTGAAAAAACACTTTTCGCACTTGTGTTGGTGCAGGAAACCACTTTTGCACTTGTATTAGTGTGGAAAAAACACTTTTTGCACTTGTGATAGTGTTGAAAAAACACTTTTTGCACTTGTGATAGTGTTGAAGAACCACTTTTCGCACTTGTGTTAGTGTTGAAAAACTACTTTTCGCACTTGTGTTGGTGCAGGAAACCACTTTTGCACTTGTATTAGTGTGGAAAAACCACTTTTCGCACTTGTGTTAGTGTTGAAAAACCACTTTTCGCACTTGTGTTAGTGTTGAAAAACCACTTTTCACACTTGTGTTAGTGTTGAAAAACCACTTTTCGCACTTGTGTTGGTGCAGGAAACCACTTTTGCACTTGTATTGGTGTGGAAAAAACACTTTTCGCACTTGTGTTAGTGTTGAAAAACCACTTTTCGCAATTGTGTTAGTGTTGAAAAACCACTTTTCGCACTTGTGTTGGTGCAGGAAACCACTTTTGCACTTGTATTAGTGTGGAAAAACCACTTTTCGCACTTGTGTTATTGTTGAAAAACCACTTTTCGCACTTGTGTTAGTGTTGAAAAACCACTTTTCGCACTTGTGTTGGTGCAGGAAAACACTTTTGCACTTGTATTAGTGTGGAAAAACCACTTTTCGCACTTGTGTTAGTGTTGAAAAACCACTTTTCGCACTTGTGTTAGTGTTGAAAAAACACTTTCCGCACTTGTATTGGTGCAGGAAACCACTTTTGCACTTCTATTAGTGTGGAAAAAACACTTTTTGCACTTGTGATAGTGTTGAAAAACCACTTTTCGCACATGTGTTAGTGTTGAAAAACCACTTTTCGCACTTGTGTTGGTGCAGGAAACCACTTTTGCACTTGTATTAGTGTGGAAAAACCACTTTTCACACTTGTGTTCGTGTTGAAAAACCACTTTTCGCACTTGTGTTAGTGTTGAAAAAACACTTTTCGCACTTGTGTTGGTGCAGGAAACCACTTTTGCACTTGTATTAGTGTGGAAAAAACCACTTTTCGCACTTGTGTTAGTGTTGAAAAACCACTTTTCGCACTTGTGTTAGTGTTGAAAAACCACTTTTCGCACTTGTGTTGGTGCAGGAAACCACTTTTGCACTTGTATTAGTGTGGAAAATACACTTTTCGCACTTGTGTTAGTGTTGAAAAACCACTTTTCGCACTTGTGTTAGTGTTGAAAAACCACTTTTCGCACTTGTGTTGGTGCAGGAAACCACTTTTGCACTTGTATTAGTGTGGAAAAAACACTTTTTGCACTTGTGATAGTGTTGAAAAACCACTTTTCGCACTTGTGTTAGTGTTGAAAAACCACTTTTCGCACTTGTGTTGGTGCAGGAAACCACTTTTGCACTTGTATTCGTGTGGAAAACCACTTTTCGCACTTGTGTTATTGTTGAAAAACCACTTTTCGCACTTATGTTAGTGTTGAAAAACCACTTGTCGCACTTGTGTTGGTGCAGGAAACCACTTTTCCACTTGTATTAGTGTGGAAAAAACACTTTTTGCACTTGTGATAGCGTTGAAAAACCACTTTTCGCACTTGTGTTAGTGTTGAAAAACCACTTTTCGCACTAGTGTTGGTGCAGGAAACCACTTTTGCACTTGTATTAGTAGGGAAAAAACACTTTTCGCACTTGTATTAGTGTGGAAAAACCACTTTTCGCACTTGTGTTAGTGTTGAAAAACCACTTTTCGCACTTGTGTTAGTGTTGTAAAACCACTTTTCGCACTTGTGTTAGTGTGGGAAAACCACTTTTCGCACTTGTGTTGGTGCAGGAAACCACTTTTGCACTTGTATTAGTGTGGAAAAAACACTTTTCGCACTTGTGTTAGTGTTGAAAAACCACTTTTCGCACTTGTGTTAGTGTTGAAAAACCACTTTTCGCACTTGTGTTGGTGCAGGAAACCACTTTTGCACTTGTATTAGTGTGGAAAAACACTTTTTGCACTTGTGATAGTGTTGAAAAACCACTTTTCGCACATGTGTTAGTGTTGAAAAACCACTTTTCGCACTTGTGTTGGTGCAGGAAACCACTTTTGCACTTGTATTAGTGTGGAAAAACCACTTTTCACACTTGTGGTCGTGTTGAAAAACCACTTTTCGCACTTGTGTTAGTGTTGAAAAAACACTTTTCGCACTTGTGTTGGTGCAGGAAACCACTTTTGCACTTGTATTAGTGTGGAAAAAACCACTTTTCGCACTTGTGTTAGTGTTGAAAAACCACATTTCGCACTTGTGTTAGTGTTGAAAAACCACTTTTCGCACTTGTGTTGGTGCAGGAAACCACTTTTGCACTTGTATTAGTGTGGAAAATACACTTTTCGCACTTGTGTTAGTGTTGAAAAACCACTTTTCGCACTTGTGTTAGTGTTGAAAACCACTTTTCGCACTTGTGTTGGTGCAGGAAACCACTTTTGCACTTGTATTAGTGTGGAAAAAACACTTTATGCACTTGTGATAGCGTTGAAAAACCACTTTTCGCACTTGTGTTAGTGTTGAAAAACCACTTTTCGCACTTGTGTTGGTGCAGGAAACCACATTTGCACTTGTATTCGTGTGGAAAACCACTTTTCGCACTTGTTTTAGTGTTGAAAAACCACTTTTTGCACTTGTGTTAGTGTTCAAAAAACCACTTTTCGCACTTGTATTAGTGTGGAAAAACCACATTTCGCACTTGTGTTAGTTTGGAAAAACCACTTTTCGCACTTGTGTTAGTGTTGAAAAACCACTTTTCGCACTTGTGTTAGTGTTGAAAAAACACTTTTCGCACTTGTGTTAGTGTTGAAAAACCACTTTTCGCACTTGTGTTGGTGCAGGAAACCACTTTTGCACTTGTATTAGTGTGGCAAAACCACTTTTCGCACTTGTGTTAGTGTTGAAAAACCACTTTTCGCACTTGTGTTAGTGTTGAAAAACCACTTTTCGCACTTGTGTTGGTGCAGGAAACCACTTTTGCACTTGTATTAGTGTGGAAAAACCACTTTTTGCACTTGTGTTAGTGTTGAAAAACCACTTTTCGCACTTGTGTTAGTGTTGAAAAACCACTTTTCGCACTTGTGTTGGTGCAGGAAACCACTTTTGCACTTGTATTAGTGTGGAAAAACCACTTTTCGCACTTGTGTTAGTGTTGAAAAACCACTTTTCGCACTTGTGTTAGTGTTGAAAAACCACTTTTCGCACTTGTGTTAGTGTTGAAAAACCACTTTTCGCACTTGTGTTAGTGTTAAAAAACCACTTTTCGCACTTGTGTTGGTGCAGGAAACCACGTTTGCACTTATATTAGTGTGGAAAAACCACTTTTTGCACTTGTGATAGTGTTGAAAAACCACTTTTTGCACTTGTGTTGGTGCAGGAAACCACTTTTGCACTTGTATTAGTGTGAAAAAACACTTTTTGCACTTGTGTTAGTGTTGAAAAACCACTTTTCGCACTTGTGTTAGTGTTGAAAAACCACTTTTCGCACTTGTGTTAGTGTTGAAAAACCACTTTTCGCACTTGTGTTGGTGCAGGAAACCACTTTTGCACTTGTATTAGTGTGGAAAAACCACTTTTCACACTTGTGTTCGTGTTGAAAAACCACTTTTCGCACTTGTGTTAGTGTTGAAAAAACACTTTTCGCACTTGTGTTGGTGCAGGAAACCACTTTTGCACTTGTATTAGTGTGGAAAAAACACTTTTTGCACTTGTGATAGTGTTGAAAAAACACTTTTTGCACTTGTGATAGTGTTGAAAAACCACTTTTCGCACTTGTGTTAGTGTTGAAAAACTACTTTTCGCACTTGTGTTGGTGCAGGAAACCACTTTTGCACTTGTATTAGTGTGGAAAAACCACTTTTCGCACTTGTGTTAGTGTTGAAAAACCACTTTTCGCACTTGTGTTAGTGTTGAAAAACCACTTTTCGCACTTGTGTTAGTGTTGAAAAACCACTTTTCGCACTTGTGTTGGTGCAGGAAACCACTTTTGCACTTGTATTGGTGTGGAAAAAACACTTTTCGCACTTGTGTTAGTGTTGAAAAACCACTTTTCGCAATTGTGTTAGTGTTGAAAAACCACTTTTCGCACTTGTGTTGGTGCAGGAAACCACTTTTGCACTTGTATTAGTGTGGAAAAACCACTTTTCGCACTTGTGTTATTGTTGAAAAACCACTTTTCGCACTTGTGTTAGTGTTGAAAAACCACTTTTCGCACTTGTGTTGGTGCAGGAAAACACTTTTGCACTTGTATTAGTGTGGAAAAACCACTTTTCGCACTTGTGTTAGTGTTGAAAAACCACTTTTCGCACTTGTGTTAGTGTTGAAAAAACACTTTCCGCACTTGTATTGGTGCAGGAAACCACTTTTGCACTTCTATTAGTGTGGAAAAAACACTTTTTGCGCTTGTGATAGTGTTGAAAAACCACTTTTCGCACATGTGTTAGTGTTGAAAAACCACTTTTTGCACTTGTGTTGGTGCAGGAAACCACTTTTGCACTTGTATTAGTGTGGAAAAACCACTTTTCACACTTGTGTTCGTGTTGAAAAACCACTTTTCGCACTTGTGTTAGTGTTGAAAAAACACTTTTCGCACTTGTGTTGGTGCAGGAAACCACTTTTGCACTTGTATTAGTGTGGAAAAAACCACTTTTCGCACTTGTGTTAGTGTTGAAAAACCACTTTTCGCACTTGTATTAGTGTTGAAAAACCACTTTTCGCACTTGTGTTGGTGCAGGAAACCACTTTTGCACTTGTATTAGTGTGGAAAATACACTTTTCGCACTTGTGTTAGTGTTGAAAAACCACTTTTCGCACTTGTGTTAGTGTTGAAAAACCACTTTTCGCACTTGTGTTGGTGCAGGAAACCACTTTTGCACTTGTATTAGTGTGGAAAAAAGACTTTTTGCACTTGTGATAGTGTTGAAAAACCACTTTTCGCACTTGTGTTAGTGTTGAAAAACCACTTTTCGCACTTGTGTTGGTGCAGGAAACCACTTTTGCACTTGTATTCGTGTGGAAAACCACTTTTCGCACTTGTGTTATTGTTGAAAAACCACTTTTCGCACTTATGTTAGTGTTGAAAAACCACTTGTCGCACTTGTGTTGGTGCAGGAAACCACTTTTCCACTTGTATTAGTGTGGAAAAAACACTTTTTGCACTTGTGATAGCGTTGAAAAACCACTTTTCGCACTTGTGTTAGTGTTGAAAAACCACTTTTCGCACTTGTGTTGGTGCAGGAAACCACACTTGCACTTGTATTCGTGTGGAAAACCACTTTTCGCACTTGTTTTAGTGTTGAAAAACCACTTTTTGCACTTGTGTTAGTGTTCAAAAAACCACTTTTCGCACTTGTATTAGTGTGGAAAAACCACATTTCGCACTTGTGTTAGTTTGGAAAAACCACTTTTCGCACTTGTGTTAGTGTTGAAAAACCACTTTTCGCACTTGTGTTAGTGTTGAAAAAACACTTTTCGCACTTGTGTTAGTGTTGAAAAACCACTTTTCGCACTTGTGTTGGTGCAGGAAACCACTTTTGCACTTGTATTAGTGTGGAAAAACCACTTTTCGCACTTGTGTTAGTGTTGAAAAACCACTTTTCGCACTTGTGTTAGTGTTGAAAAACCACTTTTCGCACTTGTGTTGGTGCAGGAAACCACTTTTGCACTTGTATTAGTGTGGAAAAACCACTTTTTGCACTTGTGTTAGTGTTGAAAAACCACTTTTCGCACTTGTGTTAGTGTTGAAAAACCACTTTTCGCACTTGTGTTGGTGCAGGAAACCACTTTTGCACTTGTATTAGTGTGGAAAAACCACTTTTCGCACTTGTGTTAGTGTTGAAAAACCACTTTTCGCACTTGTGTTAGTGTTGAAAAACCACTTTTCGCACTTGTGTTAGTGTTGAAAAACCACTTTTCGCACTTGTGTTAGTGTTAAAAAACCACTTTTCGCACTTGTGTTGGTGCAGGAAACCACGTTTGCACTTATATTAGTGTGGAAAAACCACTTTTTGCACTTGTGATAGTGTTGAAAAACCACTTTTTGCACTTGTGTTGGTGCAGGAAACCACTTTTGCACTTGTATTAGTGTGAAAAAACACTTTTTGCACTTGTGTTAGTGTTGAAAAACCACTTTTCGCACTTGTGTTAGTGTTGAAAAACCACTTTTCGCACTTGTGTTAGTGTTGAAAAACCACTTTTCGCACTTGTGTTGGTGCAGGAAACCACTTTTGCACTTGTATTAGTGTGGAAAAACCACTTTTCACACTTGTGTTCGTGTTGAAAAACCACTTTTCGCACTTGTGTTAGTGTTGAAAAAACACTTTTCGCACTTGTGTTGGTGCAGGAAACCACTTTTGCACTTGTATTAGTGTGGAAAAAACACTTTTTGCACTTGTGATAGTGTTGAAAAACCACTTTTCGCACTTGTGTTAGTGTTGAAAAACCACTTTTCGCACTTGTGTTAGTGTTGAAAAAACACTTTTTGCACTTGTGTTGGTGCAGGAAACCACTTTTGCACTTGTATTAGTGTGGAAAAAACACTTTTTGCACTTGTGATAGTGTTGAAAAACCACTTTTCGCACTTGTGTTAGTGTTGAAAAACCACTTTTTGCACTTGTGATAGTGTTGAAAAACCACTTTTTGCACTTGTGTTGGTGCAGGAAACCACTTTTGCACTTGTATTAGTGTGAAAAAACACTTTTTGCACTTGTGTTAGTGTTGAAAAACCACTTTTTGCACTTGTGTTAGTGTTGAAAAACCACTTTTCGCACTTGTGTTAGTGTTGAAAAACCACTTTTCGCACTTGTGTTGGTGCAGGAAACCACTTTTGCACTTGTATTAGTGTGGGAAAACCACTTTTCACACTTGTGTTCGTGTTGAAAAACCACTTTTCGCACTTGTGTTAGTGTTGAAAAAACACTTTTCGCACTTGTGTTGGTGCAGGAAACCACTTTTGCACTTGTATTAGTGTGGAAAAAACACTTTTTGCACTTGTGATAGTGTTGAAAAACCACTTTTCGCACTTGTGTTAGTGTTGAAAAACCACTTTTCGCACTTGTGTTAGTGTTGAAAAAACACTTTTCGCACTTGTGTTGGTGCAGGAAACCACTTTTGCACTTGTATTAGTGTGGAAAAACCACTTTTCGCACTTGTGTTAGTGTTGAAAAACCACTTTTCGCACTTGTGTTAGTGTTGAAAAACCACTTTTCGCACATGTGTTAGTGTTGAAAAACCACTTTTCGCACTTGTGTTGGTGCAGGAAACCACTTTTGCACTTGTATTAGTGTGGAAAAAACACTTTTCGCACTTGTGTTAGTGTTGAAAAACCACTTTTCGCACTTGTGTTAGTGTTGAAAACCACTTTTCGCACTGGTGTTGGTGCAGGAAACCACTTTTGCACTTGTATTAGTGTGGAAAAAACACTTTTTGCACTTGTGATAGTGTTGAAAAACCACTTTTCGCACTTGTGTTAGTGTTGAAAAACTACTTTTCGCACTTGTGTTGGTGCAGGAAACCACTTTTGCACTTGTATTAGTGTGGAAAAACCACTTTTCGCACTTGTGTTAGTGTTGAAAAACCACTTTTCGCACTTGTGTTAGTGTTGAAAAACCACTTTTCGCACATGTGTTAGTGTTGAAAAACCACTTTTCGCACTTGTGTTGGTGCAGGAAACCACTTTTGCACTTGTATTAGTGTGGAAAAAACACTTTTCGCACTTGTGTTAGTGTTGAAAAACCACTTTTCGCACTTGTGTTAGTGTTGAAAACCACTTTTCGCACTTGTGTTGGTGCAGGAAACCACTTTTGCACTTGTATTAGTGTGGAAAAAACACTTTTTGCACTTGTGATAGCGTTGAAAAACCACTTTTCGCACTTGTGTTAGTGTTGAAAAACCACTTTTCGCACTTGTGTTGGTGCAGGAAACCACATGTGCACTTGTATTCGTGTGGAAAACCACTTTTCGCACTTGTTTTAGTGTTGAAAAACCACTTTTTGCACTTGTGTTAGTGTTCAAAAAACCACTTTTCGCACTTGTATTAGTGTGGAAAAACCACATTTCGCACTTGTGTTAGTTTGGAAAAACCACTTTTCGCACTTGTGTTAGTGTTGAAAAACCACTTTTCGCACTTGTGTTAGTGTTGAAAACCACTTTTCGCACTGGTGTTGGTGCAGGAAACCACTTTTGCACTTGTATTAGTGTGGAAAAAACACTTTTTGCACTTGTGATAGTGTTGAAAAACCACTTTTCGCACTTGTGTTAGTGTTGAAAAACTACTTTTCGCACTTGTGTTGGTGCAGGAAACCACTTTTGCACTTGTATTAGTGTGGAAAAACCACTTTTCGCACTTGTGTTAGTGTTGAAAAACCACTTTTCGCACTTGTGTTAGTGTTGAAAAACCACTTTTCGCACATGTGTTAGTGTTGAAAAACCACTTTTCGCACTTGTGTTGGTGCAGGAAACCACTTTTGCACTTGTATTAGTGTGGAAAAAACACTTTTCGCACTTGTGTTAGTGTTGAAAAACCACTTTTCGCACTTGTGTTAGTGTTGAAAACCACTTTTCGCACTTGTGTTGGTGCAGGAAACCACTTTTGCACTTGTATTAGTGTGGAAAAAACACTTTTTGCACTTGTGATAGCGTTGAAAAACCACTTTTCGCACTTGTGTTAGTGTTGAAAAACCACTTTTCGCACTTGTGTTGGTGCAGGAAACCACATTTGCACTTGTATACGTGTGGAAAACCACTTTTCGCACTTGTTTTAGTGTTGAAAAACCACTTTTTGCACTTGTGTTAGTGTTCAAAAAACCACTTTTCGCACTTGTATTAGTGTGGAAAAACCACATTTCGCACTTGTGTTAGTTTGGAAAAACCACTTTTCGCACTTGTGTTAGTGTTGAAAAACCACTTTTCGCACTTGTGTTAGTGTTGAAAAAACACTTTTCGCACTTGTGTTAGTGTTGAAAAACCACTTTTCGCACTTGTGTTGGTGCAGGAAACCACTTTTGCACTTGTATTAGTGTGGCAAAACCACTTTTCGCACTTGTGTTAGTGTTGAAAAACCACTTTTCGCACTTGTGTTAGTGTTGAAAAACCACTTTTCGCACTTGTGTTGGTGCAGGAAACCACTTTTGCACTTGTATTAGTGTGGAAAAACCACTTTTTGCACTTGTGTTAGTGTTGAAAAACCACTTTTCGCACTTGTGTTAGTGTTGAAAAACCACTTTTCGCACTTGTGTTGGTGCAGGAAACCACTTTTGCACTTGTATTAGTGTGGAAAAACCACTTTTCGCACTTGTGTTAGTGTTGAAAAACCACTTTTCGCACTTGTGTTAGTGTTGAAAAACCACTTTTCGCACTTGTGTTAGTGTTGAAAAACCACTTTTCGCACTTGTGTTAGTGTTAAAAAACCACTTTTCGCACTTGTGTTGGTGCAGGAAACCACGTTTGCACTTATATTAGTGTGGAAAAACCACTTTTTGCACTTGTGATAGTGTTGAAAAACCACTTTTCGCACTTGTGTTAGTGTTGAAAAACCACTTTTCGCACTTGTGTTGGTGCAGGAAAACACTTTTGCACTTGTATTAGTGTGGAAAAACCACTTTTCGCACTTGTGTTAGTGTTGAAAAACCACTTTTCGCACTTGTGTTAGTGTTGAAAAAACACTTTCCGCACTTGTATTGGTGCAGGAAACCACTTTTGCACTTGTATTAGTGTGGAAAAAACACTTTTTGCACTTGTGATAGTGTTGAAAAACCACTTTTCGCACTTGTGTTAGTGTTGAAAAACCACTTTTCGCACTTGTGTTGGTGCAGGAAACCACTTTTGCACTTGTATTCGTGTGGAAATCCACTTTTCGCACTTGTGTTATTGTTGAAAAACCACTTTTCGCACTTATGTTAGTGTTGAAAAACCACTTGTCGCACTTGTGTTGGTGCAGGAAACCACTTTTCCACTTGTATTAGTGTGGAAAAAACACTTTTTGCACTTGTGATAGCGTTGAAAAACCACTTTTCGCACTTGTGTTAGTGTTGAAAAACCACTTTTCGCACTTGTGTTGGTGCAGGAAACCACACTTGCACTTGTATTCGTGTGGAAAACCACTTTTCGCACTTGTTTTAGTGTTGAAAAACCACTTTTTGCACTTGTGTTAGTGTTCAAAAAACCACTTTTCGCACTTGTATTAGTGTGGAAAAACCACATTTCGCACTTGTGTTAGTTTGGAAAAACCACTTTTCGCACGTGTGTTAGTGTTGAAAAACCACTTTTCGCACTTGTGTTAGTGTTGAAAAAACACTTTTCGCACTTGTGTTAGTGTTGAAAAACCACTTTTCGCACTTGTGTTGGTGCAGGAAACCACTTTTGCACTTGTATTAGTGTGGAAAAACCACTTTTCGCACTTGTGTTAGTGTTGAAAAACCACTTTTCGCACTTGTGTTAGTGTTGAAAAACCACTTTTCGCACTTGTGTTGGTGCAGGAAACCACTTTTGCACTTGTATTAGTGTGGAAAAACCACTTTTTGCACTTGTGTTAGTGTTGAAAAACCACTTTTCGCACTTGTGTTAGTGTTGAAAAACCACTTTTCGCACTTGTGTTGGTGCAGGAAACCACTTTTGCACTTGTATTAGTGTGGAAAAACCACTTTTCGCACTTGTGTTAGTGTTGAAAAACCACTTTTCGCACTTGTGTTAGTGTTGAAAAACCACTTTTCGCACTTGTGTTAGTGTTGAAAAACCACTTTTCGCACTTGTGTTAGTGTTAAAAAACCACTTTTCGCACTTGTGTTGGTGCAGGAAACCACGTTTGCACTTATATTAGTGTGGAAAAACCACTTTTTGCACTTGTGATAGTGTTGAAAAACCACTTTTTGCACTTGTGTTGGTGCAGGAAACCACTTTTGCACTTGTATTAGTGTGAAAAAACACTTTTTGCACTTGTGTTAGTGTTGAAAAACCACTTTTCGCACTTGTGTTAGTGTTGAAAAACCACTTTTCGCACTTGTGTTAGTGTTGAAAAACCACTTTTCGCACTTGTGTTGGTGCAGGAAACCACTTTTGCACTTGTATTAGTGTGGAAAAACCACTTTTCACACTTGTGTTCGTGTTGAAAAACCACTTTTCGCACTTGTGTTAGTGTTGAAAAAACACTTTTCGCACTTGTGTTGGTGCAGGAAACCACTTTTGCACTTGTATTAGTGTGGAAAAAACACTTTTTGCACTTGTGATAGTGTTGAAAAACCACTTTTCGCACTTGTGTTAGTGTTGAAAAACTACTTTTCGCACTTGTGTTAGTGTTGAAAAAACACTTTTCGCACTGGTGTTGGTGCAGGAAACCACTTTTGCACTTGTATTAGTGTGGAAAAAACACTTTTTGCACTTGTGATATTGTTGAAAAACCACTTTTCGCACTTGTGTTAGTGTTGAAAAACTACTTTTCGCACTTGTGTTGGTGCAGGAAACCACTTTTGCACTTGTATTAGTGTGGAAAAACCACTTTTCGCACTTGTGTTAGTGTTGAAAAACCACTTTTCGCACTTGTGTTAGTGTTGAAAAACCACTTTTCGCACATGTGTTAGTGTTGAAAAACCACTTTTCGCACTTGTGTTGGTGCAGGAAACCACTTTTGCACTTGTATTAGTGTGGAAAAAACACTTTTCGCACTTGTGTTAGTGTTGAAAAACCACTTTTCGCACTTGTGTTAGTGTTGAAAACCACTTTTCGCACTTGTGTTGGTGCAGGAAACCACTTTTGCACTTGTATTAGTGTGGAAAAAACACTTTTTGCACTTGTGATAGCGTTGAAAAACCACTTTTCGCACTTGTGTTAGTGTTGAAAAACCACTTTTCGCACTTGTGTTGGTGCAGGAAACCACATTTGCACTTGTATTCGTGTGGAAAACCACTTTTCGCACTTGTTTTAGTGTTGAAAAACCACTTTTTGCACTTGTGTTAGCACTTTTCGCACTTGTATTAGTGTGGAAAAACCACATTTCGCACTTGTGTTAGTTTGGAAAAACCACTTTTCGCACTTGTGTTAGTGTTGAAAAACCACTTTTCGCACTTGTGTTAGTGTTGAAAAAACACTTTTCGCACTTGTGTTAGTGTTGAAAAACCACTTTTCGCACTTGTGTTGGTGCAGGAAACCACTTTTGCACTTGTATTAGTGTGGCAAAACCACTTTTCGCACTTGTGTTAGTGTTGAAAAACCACTTTTCGCACTTGTGTTAGTGTTGAAAAACCACTTTTCGCACTTGTGTTGGTGCAGGAAACCACTTTTGCACTTGTATTAGTGTGGAAAAACCACTTTTTGCACTTGTGTTAGTGTTGAAAAACCACTTTTCGCACTTGTGTTAGTGTTGAAAAACCACTTTTCGCACTTGTGTTGGTGCAGGAAACCACTTTTGCACTTGTATTAGTGTGGAAAAACCACTTTTCGCACTTGTGCTAGTGTTGAAAAACCACTTTTCGCACTTGTGTTAGTGTTGAAAAACCACTTTTCGCACTTGTGTTAGTGTTGAAAAACCACTTTTCGCACTTGTGTTAGTGTTAAAAAACCACTTTTCGCACTTGTGTTGGTGCAGGAAACCACGTTTGCACTTATATTAGTGTGGAAAAACCACTTTTTGCACTTGTGATAGTGTTGAAAAACCACTTTTTGCACTTGTGTTGGTGCAGGAAACCACTTTTGCACTTGTATTAGTGTGAAAAAACACTTTTTGCACTTGTGTTAGTGTTGAAAAACCACTTTTCGCACTTGTGTTAGTGTTGAAAAACCACTTTTCGCACTTGTGTTAGTGTTGAAAAACCACTTTTCGCACTTGTGTTGGTGCAGGAAACCACTTTTGCACTTGTATTAGTGTGGAAAAACCACTTTTCACACTTGTGTTCGTGTTGAAAAACCACTTTTCGCACTTGTGTTAGTGTTGAAAAAACACTTTTCGCACTTGTGTTGGTGCAGGAAACCACTTTTGCACTTGTATTAGTGTGGAAAATACACTTTTTGCACTTGTGATAGTGTTGAAAAAACACTTTTTGCACTTGTGATAGTGTTGAAAAACCACTTTTCGCACTTGTGTTAGTGTTGAAAAACTACTTTTCGCACTTGTGTTGGTGCAGGAAACCACTTTTGCACTTGTATTAGTGTGGAAAAACCACTTTTCGCACTTGTGTTAATGTTGAAAAACCACTTTTCGCACTTGTGTTAGTGTTGAAAAACCACTTTTCGCACTTGTGTTAGTGTTGAAAAACCACTTTTCGCACTTGTGTTGGTGCAGGAAACCACTTTTGCAGTTGTATTGGTGTAGAAAAAACACTTTTCGCACTTGTGTTAGTGTTGAAAACCACTTTTCGCAATTGTGTTAGTGTTGAAAAACCACTTTTCGCACTTGTGTTGGTGCAGGAAACCACTTTTGCACTTGTATTAGTGTGGAAAACCACTTTTCGCACTTGTGTTATTGTTGAAAAACCACTTTTCGCACTTGTGTTAGTGTTGAAAAACCACTTTTCGCACTTGTGTTGGTGCAGGAAAACACTTTTGCACTTGTATTAGTGTGGAAAAACCACTTTTCGCACTTGTGTTAGTGTTGAAAAACCACTTTTCGCACTTGTGTTAGTGTTGAAAAAACACTTTCCGCACTTGTATTGGTGCAGGAAACCACTTTTGCACTTCTATTAGTGTGGAAAAAACACTTTTTGCACTTGTGATAGTGTTGAAAAACCACTTTTCGCACATGTGTTAGTGTTGAAAAACCACTTTTCGCACTTGTGTTCTTTTGCACTTGTATTAGTGTGGAAAAACCACTTTTCACACTTTGTGTTCGTGTTGAAAAACCACTTTTCGCAACTTGTGTTAGTGTTGAAAAAACACTTTTCGCACTTGTGTTGGTGCAGGAAACCACTTTTGCACTTGTATTAGTGTGGAAAAAACCACTTTTCGCACTTGTGTTAGTGTTGAAAAACCACTTTTCGCACTTGTGTTAGTGTTGAAAAACCACTTTTCGCACTTGTGTTGGTGCAGGAAACCACTTTTTGCACTTGTATTAGTGTGGAAAATACACTTTTCGCACTTGTGTTAGTGTTGAAAAACCACTTTTCGCACTTGTGTTAGTGTTGAAAAACCACTTTTCGCACTTGTGTTGGTGCAGGAAACCACTTTTGCACTTGTATTAGTGTGGAAAAAACACTTTTTGCACTTGTGATAGTGTTGATAAAACCACTTTTCGCACTTGTGTTAGTGTGTGAAAAACCACTTTTCGCACTTGTGTTGGTGCAGGAAACCACTTTTGCACTTGTATTCGTGTGGAAAACCACTTTTCGCACTTGTTTTAGTGTTGAAAAAACCACTTTTTGCACTTGTGTTAGTGTTCAAAAACCACTTTTCGCACTTGTATTAGTGTGGAAAAACCACATTTCGCACTTGTGTTAGTTTGGAAAAAACCACTTTTCGCACTTGTGTTAGTGTTGAAAAACCACTTTTCGCACTTGTGTTAGTGTTGAAAAACCACTTTTCGCACTTGTGTTAGTGTTGAACATAACCACTTTTCGCACTTGTGTTGGTGCAGGAAACCACTTTTGCACTTGTATTAGTGTGGAAAAACCACTTTTGGCACTGTGTGTTAGTGTTGAAAAAACCACTTTTCGCACTTGTGTTAGTGTTGAAAAACCACTTTTCGCACTTGTGTTGGTGCAGAGAAACCACTTTTTGCACTTGTATTAGTGTGGAAAAACACTTTTCGCACTTGTGTTAGTGTTGAAAAACCACTTTCTCGCACTTGTGTTAGTGTTGAAAAACCACTTTTCGCACTTGTGTTAGTGTTGAAAAACCACTTTTCGCACTTGTGTTAGTGTTAAAAAACCACTTTTCGCACTTGTGTTGGTGCAGGAAACCACGTTTGCACTTATATTAAGTGTGGAAAAAACCACTTTTTGCACTTGTGATAGTGTTGAAAAACCACTTTTTTGCACTTGTGTTGGTGCAGGAAACCACTTTTGCACTTGTATTAGTGTGAAAAAACACTTTTTGCACTTGTGTTAGTGTTGAAAAAACCACTTTTCGCACTTGTGTTAGTGTTGAAAAACCACTTTTCGCACTTGTGTTAGTGTTGAAAAACACTCTTTTCGCACTTGTGTTGGTGCAGGAAACCACTTTTGCACTTGTATTAGTGTGGAAAAACCACTTTTCACACTTGTGTTCGTGTTGAAAAACCACTTTTCGCTACTTGTGTTAGTGTTGAAAAAACACTTTTCGCACTTGTGTTGGTGCAGGAAACCACTTTTACACTTGTATTAGTGTGGAAAAAAACACTTTTTGCACTTGTGATAGTGTTGAAAAACCACTTTTCGCACTTGTGTTAGTGTTGAAAAACCACTTTTCGCACTTGTGTTAGTGTTGAAAAAACACTTTTCGCACTTGTGTTGGTGCAGGAAACCACGTTTGCACTTATATTAGTGTGGAAAAGACCAACTTTTTGCACTTGTGATAGTGTTGAAAAAACCACTTTTCGCACTTGTGTTAGTGTTGAAAAAACCACTTTTCGCACTTGTGTTGGTGCAGGAAAACACTTTTGCACTTGTATTAGTGTGGAAAAACCACTTTTTCGCACTTGTGTTAGTGTTTGAAAAACCACTTTTCGCACTTGTGTTAGTGTTTGAAAAAACACTTTCCGCACTTGTATTGGTGCAGGAAACCACTTTTGCACTTCTATTAGTGTGGAAAAAAACACTTTTTGCACTTGTGATAGTGTTGAAAAACCACTTTTCGCACATGTGTTAGTGTTGAAAAACCACTTTTCGCACTTGTGTTAGTGCAGGAAACCACTTTTGCACTTGTATTTTTTTTTTTTTTTTTTTTTTTTTTTTGTATACAATATCGAGGCTCGTGAAAGAGCGAACATTAATCACACAGAAAGACAAACCGACACATAAAACATATAACATAGGGAGCGGTAGACAAGATGTGGGAGAGAGGGGGAAGGACACAAGACACAACATTTGAGAGCAGGGACCGAGAGACATGGAGACATCGAGAGATCTGAGAGAGGGCGAGGGCTTTGGGGGGGGGGGGGCGTGGGAAGGGGGCAGTGGGAGAGGTATAAAACATATGGACACTGCCAGGACTTCCAGGAAAGAAGTTGGAATTTCAAACAAGGTGGATCTGGGGTGAATTAGCGGGGGTAGAAAGATCAAGGTTTTGGATGGGGGAAGATAAGAGATGGTGGTGAACTCTCTGAAGACCTGGACAAAATCACAGACTGGTCAAACAAGTGGAACATGTCTTTCAATCCTGACAAATCTCACACTCTTACCACTTGTATACTTGTATTTGCAGCTTGTATTAGCAGTGTGGAAAAAACCACTTTTCACACTTGTGTTCGTGTTGAAAAAACCACTTTTCGCACTTGTGTTAGTGTTGAAAAAACACTTTTCGCACTTGTGTTGGTGCAGGAAACCACTTTTGCACTTGTATTAGTGTGGAAAAAACCACTTTTCGCACTTGTGTTAGTGTTGAAAAACCACTTTTCGCACTTGTGTTAGTGTTGAAAAACCACTTTTCGCACTTGTGTTGGTGCAGGAAACCACTTTTGCACTTGTATTAGTGTGGAAAATACACTTTTCGCACTTGTGTTAGTGTTGAAAAACCACTTTTCGCACTTGTGTTAGTGTTGAAAAACCACTTTTCGCACTTGTGTTGGTGCAGGAAACCACTTTTGCACTTGTATTAGTGTGGAAAAAACACTTTTTGCACTTGTGATAGTGTTGAAAAACCACTTTTCGCACTTGTGTTAGTGTTGAAAAACCACTTTTCGCACTTGTGTTGGTGCAGGAAACCACTTTTGCACTTGTATTCGTGTGGAAAACCACTTTTCGCACTTGTGTTATTTTTGAAAAACCACTTTTCGCACTTATGTTAGTGTTGAAAAACCACTTGTCGCACTTGTGTTGGTGCAGGAAACCACTTTTCCACTTGTATTAGTGTGGAAAAAACACTTTTTGCACTTGTGATAGCGTTGAAAAACCACTTTTCGCACTTGTGTTAGTGTTGAAAAACCACTTTTCGCACTTGTGTTGGTGCAGGAAACCACACTTGCACTTGTATTCGTGTGGAAAACCACTTTTCGCACTTGTTTTAGTGTTGAAAAACCACTTTTTGCACTTGTGTTAGTGTTCAAAAAAACCACTTTTCGCACTTGTATTAGTGTGGAAAAACCACATTTCGCACTTGTGTTAGTTTGGAAAAACCACTTTTCGCACTTGTGTTAGTGTTGAAAAACCACTTTTCGCACTTGTGTTAGTGTTGAAAAAACACTTTTCGCACTTGTGTTAGTGTTGAAAAACCACTTTTCGCACTTGTGTTGGTGCAGGAAACCACTTTTGCACTTGTATTAGTGTGGAAAAACCACTTTTCGCACTTGTGTTAGTGTTGAAAAACCACTTTTCGCACTTGTGTTAGTGTTGAAAAACCACTTTTCGCACTTGTGTTAGTGTTGAAAAACCACTTTTCGCACTTGTGTTAGTGTTGAAAAACCACTTTTCGCACTTGTGTTGGTGCAGGAAACCACTTTTGCACTTGTATTAGTGTGGAAAAACCACTTTTTGCACTTGTGTTAGTGTTGAAAAACCACTTTTCGCACTTGTGTTAGTGTTGAAAAACCACTTTTCGCACTTGTGTTGGTGCAGGAAACCACTTTTGCACTTGTATTAGTGTGGAAAAACCACTTTTCGCACTTGTGTTAGTGTTGAAAAACCACTTTTCGCACTTGTGTTAGTGTTGAAAAACCACTTTTCGCACTTGTGTTAGTGTTGAAAAACCACTTTTCGCACTTGTGTTAGTGTTAAAAAACCACTTTTCGCACTTGTGTTGGTGCAGGAAACCACGTTTGCACTTATATTAGTGTGGAAAAACCACTTTTTGCACTTGTGATAGTGTTGAAAAACCACTTTTTGCACTTGTGTTGGTGCAGGAAACCACTTTTGCACTTGTATTAGTGTGAAAAAACACTTTTTGCACTTGTGTTAGTGTTGAAAAACCACTTTTCGCACTTGTGTTAGTGTTGAAAAACCACTTTTCGCACTTGTGTTAGTGTTGAAAAACCACTTTTCGCACTTGTGTTGGTGCAGGAAACCACTTTTGCACTTGTATTAGTGTGGAAAAACCACTTTTCACACTTGTGTTCGTGTTGAAAAACCACTTTTCGCACTTGTGTTAGTGTTGAAAAAACACTTTTCGCACTTGTGTTGGTGCAGGAAACCACGTTTGCACTTATATTAGTGTGGGAAAACCACTTTTTGCACTTGTGATAGTGTTGAAAAACCACTTTTCGCACTTGTGTTAGTGTTGAAAAACCACTTTTCGCACTTGTGTTGGTGCAGGAAAACACTTTTGCACTTGTATTAGTGTGGAAAAACCACTTTTCGCACTTGTGTTAGTGTTGAAAAACCACTTTTCGCACTTGTGTTAGTGTTGAAAAAACACTTTCCGCACTTGTATTGGTGCAGGAAACCACTTTTGCACTTCTATTAGTGTGGAAAAAACACTTTTTGCACTTGTGATAGTGTTGAAAAACCACTTTTCGCACATGTGTTAGTGTTGAAAAACGACTTTTCGCACTTGTGTTAGTGCAGGAAACCACTTTTGCACTTGTATTTTTTTTTTTTTTTTTTTTTTTTTTTTTTGTTTTTGTATACAATATCGAGGCTCGTGAAAGAGCGAACATTAATCACACAGAAAGACAAACCGACACATAAAACATATAACATAGGGAGCGGTAGACAAGATGGGGAGAGAGGGGGAAGGACACAAACACAACATTTGAGAGCAGGGACCGAGAGACATGGAGACATCGAGAGATCTGAGAGAGGGCGAGGGCTTTGGGGGGGGAGGGGGGCGTGGGAAGGGGGCAGTGGGAGAGGTATAAAACATATGGACACTGCCAGGACTTCCAGGAAAGAAGTTGGAATTTCAAACAAGGTGGATCTGGGGTGAATTAGCGGGGGTAGAAAAGATCAAGGTTTTGGATGGGGGAAGATAAGAGATGGTGGTGAACTCTCTGAAGACCTGGACAAAATCACAGACTGGTCAAACAAGTGGAACATCTCTTTCAATCCTGACAAATCTCACACTCTTACCACTTGTATACTTGTATTTGCACTTGTATTAGCAGTGTGGAAAAAACCACTTTTCACACTTGTGTTCGTGTTGAAAAACCACTTTTCGCACTTGTGTTAGTGTTGAAAAAACACTTTTCGCACTTGTGTTGGTGCAGGAAACCACTTTTGCACTTGTATTAGTGTGGAAAAAACCACTTTTCGCACTTGTGTTAGTGTTGAAAAACCACTTTTCGCACTTGTGTTAGTGTTGAAAAACCACTTTTCGCACTTGTGTTGGTGCAGGAAACCACTTTTGCACTTGTATTAGTGTGGAAAATACACTTTTCGCACTTGTGTTAGTGTTGAAAAACCACTTTTCGCACTTGTGTTAGTGTTGAAAAACCACTTTTCGCACTTGTGTTGGTGCAGGAAACCACTTTTGCACTTGTATTAGTGTGGAAAAAACACTTTTTGCACTTGTGATAGTGTTGAAAAACCACTTTTCGCACTTGTGTTAGTGTTGAAAAACCACTTTTCGCACTTGTGTTGGTGCAGGAAACCACTTTTGCACTTGTATTCGTGTGGAAAACCACTTTTCGCACTTGTGTTATTGTTGAAAAACCACTTTTCGCACTTATGTTAGTGTTGAAAAACCACTTGTCGCACTTGTGTTGGTGCAGGAAACCACTTTTCCACTTGTATTAGTGTGGAAAAAACACTTTTTGCACTTGTGATAGCGTTGAAAAACCACTTTTCGCACTTGTGTTAGTGTTGAAAAACCACTTTTCGCACTTGTGTTGGTGCAGGAAACCACACTTGCACTTGTATTCGTGTGGAAAACCACTTTTCGCACTTGTTTTAGTGTTGAAAAACCACTTTTTGCACTTGTGTTAGTGTTCAAAAAACCACTTTTCGCACTTGTATTAGTGTGGAAAAACCACATTTCGCACTTGTGTTAGTTTGGAAAAACCACTTTTCGCACTTGTGTTAGTGTTGAAAAACCACTTTTCGCACTTGTGTTAGTGTTGAAAAAACACTTTTCGCACTTGTGTTAGTGTTGAAAAACCACTTTTCGCACTTGTGTTGGTGCAGGAAACCACTTTTGCACTTGTATTAGTGTGGAAAAACCACTTTTCGCACTTGTGTTAGTGTTGAAAAACCACTTTTCGCACTTGTGTTAGTGTTGAAAAACCACTTTTCGCACTTGTGTTGGTGCAGGAAACCACTTTTGCACTTGTATTAGTGTGGAAAAACCACTTTTTGCACTTGTGTTAGTGTTGAAAAACCACTTTTCGCACTTGTGTTAGTGTTGAAAAACCACTTTTCGCACTTGTGTTGGTGCAGGAAACCACTTTTGCACTTGTATTAGTGTGGAAAAACCACTTTTCGCACTTGTGTTAGTGTTGAAAAACCACTTTTCGCACTTGTGTTAGTGTTGAAAAACCACTTTTCGCACTTGTGTTAGTGTTGAAAAACCACTTTTCGCACTTGTGTTAGTGTTAAAAAACCACTTTTCGCACTTGTGTTGGTGCAGGAAACCACGTTTGCACTTATATTAGTGTGGAAAAACCACTTTTTGCACTTGTGATAGTGTTGAAAAACCACTTTTTGCACTTGTGTTGGTGCAGGAAACCACTTTTGCACTTGTATTAGTGTGAAAAAACACTTTTTGCACTTGTGTTAGTGTTGAAAAACCACTTTTCGCACTTGTGTTAGTGTTGAAAAACCACTTTTCGCACTTGTGTTAGTGTTGAAAAACCACTTTTCGCACTTGTGTTGGTGCAGGAAACCACTTTTGCACTTGTATTAGTGTGGAAAAACCACTTTTCACACTTGTGTTCGTGTTGAAAAACCACTTTTCGCACTTGTGTTAGTGTTGAAAAAACACTTTTCGCACTTGTGTTGGTGCAGGAAACCACTTTTGCACTTGTATTAGTGTGGAAAAAACACTTTTTGCACTTGTGATAGTGTTGAAAAACCACTTTTCGCACTTGTGTTAGTGTTGAAAAACCACTTTTCGCACTTGTGTTAGTGTTGAAAAAACACTTTTCGCACTGGTGTTGGTGCAGGAAACCACTTTTCGCACTTGTGTTGGTGCAGGAAACCACATTTGCACTTGTATTCGTGTGGAAAACCACTTTTCGCACTTGTTTTAGTGTTGAAAAACCACTTTTTGCACTTGTGTTAGTGTTCAAAAAACCACTTTTCGCACTTGTATTAGTGTGGAAAAACCACATTTCGCACTTGTGTTAGTTTGGAAAAACCACTTTTCGCACGTGTGTTAGTGTTGAAAAACCACTTTTCGCACTTGTGTTAGTGTTGAAAAAACACTTTTCGCACTTGTGTTAGTGTTGAAAAACCACTTTTCGCACTTGTGTTGGTGCAGGAAACCACTTTTGCACTTGTATTAGTGTGGCAAAACCACTTTTCGCACTTGTGTTAGTGTTGAAAAACCACTTTTCGCACTTGTGTTAGTGTTGAAAAACCACTTTTCGCACTTGTGTTGGTGCAGGAAACCACTTTTGCACTTGTATTAGTGTGGAAAAACCACTTTTTGCACTTGTGTTAGTGTTGAAAAACCACTTTTCGCACTTGTGTTAGTGTTGAAAAACCACTTTTCGCACTTGTGTTGGTGCAGGAAACCACTTTTGCACTTGTATTAGTGTGGAAAAACCACTTTTCGCACTTGTGTTAGTGTTGAAAAACCACTTTTCGCACTTGTGTTAGTGTTGAAAAACCACTTTTCGCACTTGTGTTAGTGTTGAAAAACCACTTTTCGCACTTGTGTTAGTGTTAAAAAACCACTTTTCGCACTTGTGTTGGTGCAGGAAACCACGTTTGCACTTATATTAGTGTGGAAAAACCACTTTTTGCACTTGTGATAGTGTTGAAAAACCACTTTTCGCACTTGTGTTAGTGTTGAAAAACCACTTTTCGCACTTGTGTTGGTGCAGGAAAACACTTTTGCACTTGTATTAGTGTGGAAAAACCACTTTTCGCACTTGTGTTAGTGTTGAAAAAACACTTTTCGCACTTGTGTTAGTGTTGAAAAAACACTTTCCGCACTTGTATTGGTGCAGGAAACCACTTTTGCACTTCTATTAGTGTGGAAAAAACACTTTTTGCACTTGTGATAGTGTTGAAAAACCACTTTTCGCACATGTGTTAGTGTTGAAAAACCACTTTTCGCACTTGTGTTAGTGCAGGAAACCACTTTTGCACTTGTATTAGTGTGGAAAAACCACTTTTCACACTTGTGTTCGTGTTGAAAAACCACTTTTCGCACTTGTGTTAGTGTTGAAAAAACACTTTTCGCACTTGTGTTGGTGCAGGAAACCACTTTTGCACTTGTATTAGTGTGGAAAAAACCACTTTTCGCACTTGTGTTAGTGTTGAAAAACCACTTTTCGCACTTGTGTTAGTGTTGAAAAACCACTTTTCGCACTTGTGTTGGTGCAGGAAACCACTTTTGCACTTGTATTAGTGTGGAAAATACACTTTTCGCACTTGTGTTAGTGTTGAAAAACCACTTTTTCGCACTTGTGTTAGTGTTGAAAAACCACTTTTCGCACTTGTGTTGGTGCAGGAAACCACTTTTGCACTTGTATTAGTGTGGAAAAAACACTTTTTGCACTTGTGATAGTGTTGAAAAACCACTTTTCGCACTTGTGTTAGTGTTGAAAAACCACTTTTCGCACTTGTGTTGGTGCAGGAAACCACTTTTGCACTTGTATTCGTGTGGAAAACCACTTTTCGCACTTGTGTTATTGTTGAAAAAACCACTTTTCGCACTTATGTTAGTGTTGAAAAACCACTTGTCGCACTTGTGTTGGTGCAGGAAACCACTTTTCCACTTGTATTAGTGTGGAAAAAACACTTTTTGCACTTGTGATAGCGTTGAAAAACCACTTTTCGCACTTGTGTTAGTGTTGAAAAACCACTTTTCGCACTTGTGTTGGTGCAGGAAACCACACTTGCACTTGTATTCGTGTGGAAAACCACTTTTCGCACTTGTTTTAGTGTTGAAAAACCACTTTTTGCACTTGTGTTAGTGTTCAAAAAACCACTTTTCGCACTTGTATTAGTGTGGAAAAACCACATTTCGCACTTGTGTTAGTTTGGAAAAACCACTTTTCGCACTTGTGTTAGTGTTGAAAAACCACTTTTCGCACTTGTGTTAGTGTTGAAAAAACACTTTTCGCACTTGTGTTAGTGTTGAAAAACCACTTTTCGCACTTGCGTTGGTGCAGGAAACCACTTTTGCACTTGTATTAGTGTGGAAAAACCACTTTTCGCACTTGTGTTAGTGTTGAAAAACCACTTTTCGCACTTGTGTTAGTGTTGAAAAACCACTTTTCGCACTTGTGTTGGTGCAGGAAACCACTTTTGCACTTGTATTAGTGTGGAAAAACCACTTTTTGCACTTGTGTTAGTGTTGAAAAACCACTTTTCGCACTTGTGTTAGTGTTGAAAAACCACTTTTCGCACTTGTGTTGGTGCAGGAAACCACTTTTGCACTTGTATTAGTGTGGAAAAACCACTTTTCGCACTTGTGTTAGTGTTGAAAAACCACTTTTCGCACTTGTGTTAGTGTTGAAAAACCACTCTTCGCACTTGTGTTGGTGCAGGAAACCACACTTGCACTTGTATTCGTGTGGAAAACCACTTTTCGCACTTGTTTTAGTGTTGAAAAACCACTTTTTGCACTTGTGTTAGTGTTCAAAAAACCACTTTTCGCACTTGTATTAGTGTGGAAAAAACCACATTTCGCACTTGTGTTAGTTTGGAAAAACCACTTTTCGCACTTGTGTTAGTGTTGAAAAACCACTTTTCGCACTTGTGTTAGTGTTGAAAAAACACTTTTCGCACTTGTGTTAGTGTTGAAAAACCACTTTTCGCACTTGTGTTGGTGCAGGAAACCACTTTTGCACTTGTATTAGTGTGGAAAAACCACTTTTCGCACTTGTGTTAGTGTTGAAAAACCACTTTTCGCACTTGTGTTAGTGTTGAAAAACCACTTTTCGCACTTGTGTTGGTGCAGGAAACCACTTTTGCACTTGTATTAGTGTGGAAAAACCACTTTTTGCACTTGTGTTAGTGTTGAAAAACCACTTTTCGCACTTGTGTTAGTGTTGAAAAACCACTTTTCGCACTTGTGTTGGTGCAGGAAACCACTTTTCTTGTATTAGTGTCGAAAAACCCACTTTTCGCACTTGTGTTAGTGTTGAAAAACCACTTTTCGCACACTGTGTTAGTGTTTGAAAAACCACTTTTCGCACTTGTGTAAGTGTTGAAAAACCACTTTTCGCACTAGTGTTGGTGCAGGAAACCACTTTTGCACTTGTATTAGTGTGGAAAAAACACTTTTTGCACTTGTGTTAGTGTTGAAACAACACTTTTCGCACTTGTTAGTGTTGAAAAAACCACTTTTCGCACTTGTGTTGGTGCAGGAAACCACTTTTGCACTTGTATTAGTGTGGAAAATACACTTTTCGCACTTGTGTTAGTGTTGAAAAACCACTTTTCGCACTTGTGTTAGTGTTGAAAAACCACTTTTCCCACTTGTGTTAGGGTTGAAAAACCACTTTTCGCACTTGTATTAGTGTGGAAAACCACTTTTCGCACTTGTGTTAGTGTTGAAAAAACACTTTTCGCACTTGTGTTAGTCTTGAAAAACCACTTTTCGCACTTGTGTTAGTGTTGAAAAAACACTTTTCGCACTTGTGTTGGTGCAGGAAACCACTTTTGCACTTGTATTAGTGTGGAAAAAACACTTTTTGCACTTGTGATAGTGTTGAAAAACCACTTTCGCACTTGTGTTAGTGTTGAAAAACCCACTTTTCGCACTTGTGTTAGTGTTGAAAAAACACTTTCGCACTGGTGTTGGTGCAGGAAACCACTTTTCGCACTTGTGTTGGTGCAGGAAACCACATTTGCACTTGTATTCGTGTGGAAAACCACTTTTCGCACTTGTTTTAGTGTTGAAAAACCACTTTTTGCACTTGTGTTAGTGTTCAAAAAACCACTTTTCGCACTTGTATTAGTGTGGAAAAACCACATTTCGCACTTGTGTTAGTTTGGAAAAACCACTTTTCGCACGTGTGTTAGTGTTGAAAAACCACTTTTCGCACTTGTGTTAGTGTTGAAAAAACACTTTTCGCACTTGTGTTAGTGTTGAAAAACCACTTTTCGCACTTGTGTTGGTGCAGGAAACCACTTTTGCACTTGTATTAGTGTGGCAAAACCACTTTTCGCACTTGTGTTAGTGTTGAAAAACCACTTTTCGCACTTGTGTTAGTGTTGAAAAACCACTTTTCGCACTTGTGTTGGTGCAGGAAACCACTTTTGCACTTGTATTAGTGTGGAAAAACCACTTTTTGCACTTGTGTTAGTGTTGAAAAACCACTTTTCGCACTTGTGTTAGTGTTGAAAAACCACTTTTCGCACTTGTGTTGGTGCAGGAAACCACTTTTGCACTTGTATTAGTGTGGAAAAACCACTTTTCGCACTTGTGTTAGTGTTGAAAAACCACTTTTCGCACTTGTGTTAGTGTTGAAAAACCACTTTTCGCACTTGTGTTAGTGTTGAAAAACCACTTTTCGCACTTGTGTTAGTGTTAAAAAACCACTTTTCGCACTTGTGTTGGTGCAGGAAACCACGTTTGCACTTATATTAGTGTGGAAAAACCACTTTTTGCACTTGTGATAGTGTTGAAAAACCACTTTTCGCACTTGTGTTAGTGTTGAAAAACCACTTTTCGCACTTGTGTTGGTGCAGGAAAACACTTTTGCACTTGTATTAGTGTGGAAAAACCACTTTTCGCACTTGTGTTAGTGTTGAAAAACCACTTTTCGCACTTGTGTTAGTGTTGAAAAAACACTTTCCGCACTTGTATTGGTGCAGGAAACCACTTTTGCACTTCTATTAGTGTGGAAAAAACACTTTTTGCACTTGTGATAGTGTTGAAAAACCACTTTTCGCACATGTGTTAGTGTTGAAAAACCACTTTTCGCACTTGTGTTAGTGCAGGAAACCACTTTTGCACTTGTATTAGTGTGGAAAAACCACTTTTCACATTTGTGTTCGTGTTGAAAAACCACTTTTCGCACTTGTGTTGGTGCAGGAAACCACTTTTGCACTTGTATTAGTGTGGAAAAAACCACTTTTCGCACTTGTGTTAGTGTTGAAAAACCACTTTTCGCACTTGTGTTAGTGTTGAAAAACCACTTTTCGCACTTGTGTTGGTGCAGGAAACCACTTTTGCACTTGTATTAGTGTGGAAAATACACTTTTCGCACTTGTGTTAGTGTTGAAAAACCACTTTTCGCACTTGTGTTAGTGTTGAAAAACCACTTTTCGCACTTGTGTTGGTGCAGGAAACCACTTTTGCACTTGTATTAGTGTGGAAAAAACACTTTTTGCACTTGTGATAGTGTTGAAAAACCACTTTTCGCACTTGTGTTAGTGTTGAAAAACCACTTTTCACACTTGTGTTGGTGCAGGAAACCACTTTTGCACTTGTATTCGTGTGGAAAACCACTTTTCGCACTTGTGTTATTGTTGAAAAACCACTTTTCGCACTTATGTTAGTGTTGAAAAACCACTTGTCGCACTTGTGTTGGTGCAGGAAACCACTTTTCCACTTGTATTAGTGTGGAAAAAACACTTTTTGCACTTGTGATAGCGTTGAAAAAACCACTTTTCGCACTTGTGTTAGTGTTGAAAAACCACTTTTCGCACTTGTGTTGGTGCAGGAAACCACACTTGCACTTGTATTCGTGTGGAAAACCACTTTTCGCACTTGTTTTAGTGTTGAAAAACCACTTTTTGCACTTGTGTTAGTGTTCAAAAAACCACTTTTCGCACTTGTATTAGTGTGGAAAAACCACATTTCGCACTTGTGTTAGTTTGGAAAAACCACTTTTCGCACTTGTGTTAGTGTTGAAAAACCACTTTTCGCACTTGTGTTAGTGTTGAAAAAACACTTTTTGCACTTGTGTTAGTGTTGAAAAAACACTTTTCGCACTTGTGTTAGTGTTGAAAAACCACTTTTCGCACTTGTGTTGGTGCAGGAAACCACTTTTGCACTTGTATTAGTGTGGAAAAACCACTTTTCGCACTTGTGTTAGTGTTGAAAAACCACTTTTCGCACTTGTGTTAGTGTTGAAAAACCACTTTTCGCACTTGTGTTGGTGCAGGAAACCACTTTTGCACTTGTATTAGTGTGGAAAAACCACTTTTTGCACTTGTGTTAGTGTTGAAAAACCACTTTTCGCACTTGTGTTAGTGTTGAAAAACCACTTTTCGCACTTGTGTTGGTGCAGGAAACCACTTTTGCACTTGTATTAGTGTGGAAAAACCACTTTTCGCACTTGTGTTAGTGTTGAAAAACCACTTTTCGCACTTGTGTTAGTGTTGAAAAACCACTTTTCGCACTTGTGTTAGTGTTGAAAAACCACTTTTCGCACTTGTTTTAGTGTTGAAAAACCACTTTTCGCACTTGTGTTGGTGCAGGAAACCACGTTTGCACTTATATTAGTGTGGAAAAAGCACTTTTTGCACTTGTGATAGTGTTGAAAAACCACTTTTTGCACTTGTGTTGGTGCAGGAAACCACTTTTGCACTTGTATTAGTGTGAAAAAACACTTTTTGCACTTGTGTTAGTGTTGAAAAACCACTTTTCGCACTTGTGTTAGTGTTGAAAAACCACTTTTCGCACTTGTGTTAGTGTTGAAAAACCACTTTTCGCACTTGTGTTGGTGCAGGAAACCACTTTTGCACTTGTATTAGTGTGGAAAAACCACTTTTCACACTTGTGTTCGTGTTGAAAAACCACTTTTCGCACTTGTGTTAGTGTTGAAAAAACACTTTTCGCACTTGTGTTGGTGCAGGAAACCACTTTTGCACTTGTATTAGTGTGGAAAAAACACTTTTTGCACTTGTGATAGTGTTGAAAAACCACTTTTCGCACTTGTGTTAGTGTTGAAAAACCACTTTTCGCACTTGTGTTAGTGTTGAAAAAACACTTTTCGCACTGGTGTTGGTGCAGGAAACCACTTTTGCACTTGTATTAGTGTGGAAAAAACACTTTTTGCACTTGTGATAGTGTTGAAAAACCACTTTTCGCACTTGTGTTAGTGTTGAAAAACTACTTTTCGCACTTGTGTTGGTGCAGGAAACCACTTTTGCACTTGTATTAGTGTGGAAAAACCACTTTTCGCACTTGTGTTAGTGTTGAAAAACCACTTTTCGCACTTGTGTTAGTGTTGAAAAACCACTTTTCGCACATGTGTTAGTGTTGAAAAACCACTTTTCGCACTTGTGTTGGTGCAGGAAACCACTTTTGCACTTGTATTAGTGTGGAAAAAACACTTTTCGCACTTGTGTTAGTGTTGAAAAACCACTTTTCGCACTTGTGTTAGTGTTGAAAACCACTTTTCGCACTTGTGTTGGTGCAGGAAACCACTTTTGCACTTGTATTAGTGTGGAAAAAACACTTTTTGCACTTGTGATAGCGTTGAAAAACCACTTTTCGCACTTGTGTTAGTGTTGAAAAACCACTTTTCGCACTTGTGTTGGTGCAGGAAACCACATTTGCACTTGTATTCGTGTGGAAAACCACTTTTCGCACTTGTTTTAGTGTTGAAAAACCACTTTTTGCACTTGTGTTAGTGTTCAAAAAACCACTTTTCGCACTTGTATTAGTGTGGAAAAACCACATTTCGCACTTGTGTTAGTTTGGAAAAACCACTTTTCGCACTTGTGTTAGTGTTGAAAAACCACTTTTCGCACTTGTGTTAGTGTTGAAAAAACACTTTTCGCACTTGTGTTAGTGTTGAAAAACCACTTTTCGCACTTGTGTTGGTGCAGGAAACCACTTTTGCACTTGTATTAGTGTGGCAAAACCACTTTTCGCACTTGTGTTAGTGTTGAAAAACCACTTTTCGCACTTGTGTTAGTGTTGAAAAACCACTTTTCGCACTTGTGTTGGTGCAGGAAACCACTTTTGCACTTGTATTAGTGTGGAAAAACCACTTTTTGCACTTGTGTTAGTGTTGAAAAAACACTTTTCGCACTTGTGTTAGTGTTGAAAAACCACTTTTCGCACTTGTGTTGGTGCAGGAAACCACTTTTGCACTTGTATTAGTGTGGAAAAACCACTTTTCGCACTTGTGCTAGTGTTGAAAAACCACTTTTCGCACTTGTGTTAGTGTTGAAAAACCACTTTTCGCACTTGTGTTAGTGTTGAAAAACCACTTTTCGCACTTGTGTTAGTGTTGAAAAACCACTTTTCGCACTTGTGTTAGTGTTAAAAAACCACTTTTCGCACTTGTGTTGGTGCAGGAAACCACGTTTGCACTTATATTAGTGTGGAAAAACCACTTTTTGCACTTGTGATAGTGTTGAAAAACCACTTTTTGCACTTGTGTTGGTGCAGGAAACCACTTTTGCACTTGTATTAGTGTGAAAAAACACTTTTTGCACTTGTGTTAGTGTTGAAAAACCACTTTTCGCACTTGTGTTAGTGTTGAAAAACCACTTTTCGCACTTGTGTTAGTGTTGAAAAACCACTTTTCGCACTTGTGTTGGTGCAGGAAACCACTTTTGCACTTGTATTAGTGTGGAAAAACCACTTTTCACACTTGTGTTCGTGTTGAAAAACCACTTTTCGCACTTGTGTTAGTGTTGAAAAAACACTTTTCGCACTTGTGTTGGTGCAGGAAACCACTTTTGCACTTGTATTAGTGTGGAAAATACACTTTTTGCACTTGTGATAGTGTTGAAAAAACACTTTTTGCACTTGTGATAGTGTTGAAAAACCACTTTTCGCACTTGTGTTAGTGTTGAAAAACTACTTTTCGCACTTGTGTTGGTGCAGGAAACCACTTTTGCACTTGTATTAGTGTGGAAAAACCACTTTTCGCACTTGTGTTAATGTTGAAAAACCACTTTTCGCACTTGTGTTAGTGTTGAAAAACCACTTTTCGCACTTGTGTTAGTGTTGAAAAACCACTTTTCGCACTTGTGTTGGTGCAGGAAACCACTTTTGCACTTGTATTGGTGTGGAAAAAACACTTTTCGCACTTGTGTTAGTGTTGAAAAACCACTTTTCGCAATTGTGTTAGTGTTGAAAAACCACTTTTCGCACTTGTGTTGGTGCAGGAAACCACTTTTGCACTTGTATTAGTGTGGAAAAACCACTTTTCGCACTTGTGTTATTGTTGAAAAACCACTTTTCGCACTTGTGTTAGTGTTGAAAAACCACTTTTCGCACTTGTGTTGGTGCAGGAAAACACTTTTGCACTTGTATTAGTGTGGAAAAACCACTTTTCGCACTTGTGTTAGTGTTGAAAAACCACTTTTCGCACTTGTGTTAGTGTTGAAAAAACACTTTCCGCACTTGTATTGGTGCAGGAAACCACTTTTGCACTTCTATTAGTGTGGAAAAAACACTTTTTGCACTTGTGATAGTGTTGAAAAACCACTTTTCGCACATGTGTTAGTGTTGAAAAACCACTTTTCGCACTTGTGTTGGTGCAGGAAACCACTTTTGCACTTGTATTAGTGTGGAAAAACCACTTTTCACACTTGTGTTCGTGTTGAAAAACCACTTTTCGCACTTGTGTTAGTGTTGAAAAAACACTTTTCGCACTTGTGTTGGTGCAGGAAACCACTTTTGCACTTGTATTAGTGTGGAAAAAACCACTTTTCGCACTTGTGTTAGTGTTGAAAAACCACTTTTCGCACTTGTGTTAGTGTTGAAAAACCACTTTTCGCACTTGTGTTGGTGCAGGAAACCACTTTTGCACTTGTATTAGTGTGGAAAAACCACTTTTTGCACTTGTGTTAGTGTTGAAAAACCACTTTTCGCACTTGTGTTAGTGTTGAAAAACCACTTTTCGCACTTGTGTTGGTGCAGGAAACCACTTTTGCACTTGTATTAGTGTGGAAAAACCACTTTTCGCACTTGTGTTAGTGTTGAAAAACCACTTTTCGCACTTGTGTTAGTGTTGAAAAACCACTTTTCGCACTTGTGTTAGTGTTGAAAAACCACTTTTCGCACTTGTGTTAGTGTTAAAAAACCACTTTTCGCACTTGTGTTGGTGCAGGAAACCACGTTTGCACTTATATTAGTGTGGAAAAACCACTTTTTGCACTTGTGATAGTGTTGAAAAACCACTTTTCGCACTTGTGTTAGTGTTGAAAAACCACTTTTCGCACTTGTGTTGGTGCAGGAAAACACTTTTGCACTTGTATTAGTGTGGAAAAACCACTTTTCGCACTTGTGTTAGTGTTGAAAAACCACTTTTCGCACTTGTGTTAGTGTTGAAAAAACACTTTCCGCACTTGTATTGGTGCAGGAAACCACTTTTGCACTTCTATTAGTGTGGAAAAAACACTTTTTGCACTTGTGATAGTGTTGAAAAACCACTTTTCGCACATGTGTTAGTGTTGAAAAACCACTTTTCGCACTTGTGTTAGTGCAGGAAACCACTTTTGCACTTGTATTAGTGTGGAAAAACCACTTTTCACATTTGTGTTCGTGTTGAAAAACCACTTTTCGCACTTGTGTTGGTGCAGGAAACCACTTTTGCACTTGTATTAGTGTGGAAAAAACCACTTTTCGCACTTGTGTTAGTGTTGAAAAACCACTTTTCGCACTTGTGTTAGTGTTGAAAAACCACTTTTCGCACTTGTGTTGGTGCAGGAAACCACTTTTGCACTTGTATTAGTGTGGAAAATACACTTTTCGCACTTGTGTTAGTGTTGAAAAACCACTTTTCGCACTTGTGTTAGTGTTGAAAAACCACTTTTCGCACTTGTGTTGGTGCAGGAAACCACTTTTGCACTTGTATTAGTGTGGAAAAAACACTTTTTGCACTTGTGATAGTGTTGAAAAACCACTTTTCGCACTTGTGTTAGTGTTGAAAAACCACTTTTCGCACTTGTGTTGGTGCAGGAAACCACTTTTGCACTTGTATTCGTGTGGAAAACCACTTTTCGCACTTGTGTTATTGTTGAAAAACCACTTTTCGCACTTATGTTAGTGTTGAAAAACCACTTGTCGCACTTGTGTTGGTGCAGGAAACCACTTTTCCACTTGTATTAGTGTGGAAAAAACACTTTTTGCACTTGTGATAGCGTTGAAAAAACCACTTTTCGCACTTGTGTTAGTGTTGAAAAACCACTTTTCGCACTTGTGTTGGTGCAGGAAACCACACTTGCACTTGTATTCGTGTGGAAAACCACTTTTCGCACTTGTTTTAGTGTTGAAAAACCACTTTTTGCACTTGTGTTAGTGTTCAAAAAACCACTTTTCGCACTTGTATTAGTGTGGAAAAACCACATTTCGCACTTGTGTTAGTTTGGAAAAACCACTTTTCGCACTTGTGTTAGTGTTGAAAAACCACTTTTCGCACTTGTGTTAGTGTTGAAAAAACACTTTTTGCACTTGTGTTAGTGTTGAAAAAACACTTTTCGCACTTGTGTTAGTGTTGAAAAACCACTTTTCGCACTTGTGTTGGTGCAGGAAACCACTTTTGCACTTGTATTAGTGTGGAAAAACCACTTTTCGCACTTGTGTTAGTGTTGAAAAACCACTTTTCGCACTTGTGTTAGTGTTGAAAAACCACTTTTCGCACTTGTGTTGGTGCAGGAAACCACTTTTGCACTTGTATTAGTGTGGAAAAACCACTTTTTGCACTTGTGTTAGTGTTGAAAAACCACTTTTCGCACTTGTGTTAGTGTTGAAAAACCACTTTTCGCACTTGTGTTGGTGCAGGAAACCACTTTTGCACTTGTATTAGTGTGGAAAAACCACTTTTCGCACTTGTGTTAGTGTTGAAAAACCACTTTTCGCACTTGTGTTAGTGTTGAAAAACCACTTTTCGCACTTGTGTTAGTGTTGAAAAACCACTTTTCGCACTTGTTTTAGTGTTGAAAAACCACTTTTCGCACTTGTGTTGGTGCAGGAAACCACGTTTGCACTTATATTAGTGTGGAAAAAGCACTTTTTGCACTTGTGATAGTGTTGAAAAACCACTTTTTGCACTTGTGTTGGTGCAGGAAACCACTTTTGCACTTGTATTAGTGTGAAAAAACACTTTTTGCACTTGTGTTAGTGTTGAAAAACCACTTTTCGCACTTGTGTTAGTGTTGAAAAACCACTTTTCGCACTTGTGTTAGTGTTGAAAAACCACTTTTCGCACTTGTGTTGGTGCAGGAAACCACTTTTGCACTTGTATTAGTGTGGAAAAACCACTTTTCACACTTGTGTTCGTGTTGAAAAACCACTTTTCGCACTTGTGTTAGTGTTGAAAAAACACTTTTCGCACTTGTGTTGGTGCAGGAAACCACTTTTGCACTTGTATTAGTGTGGAAAAAACACTTTTTGCACTTGTGATAGTGTTGAAAAACCACTTTTCGCACTTGTGTTAGTGTTGAAAAACCACTTTTCGCACTTGTGTTAGTGTTGAAAAAACACTTTTCGCACTGGTGTTGGTGCAGGAAACCACTTTTGCACTTGTATTAGTGTGGAAAAAACACTTTTTGCACTTGTGATAGTGTTGAAAAACCACTTTTCGCACTTGTGTTAGTGTTGAAAAACTACTTTTCGCACTTGTGTTGGTGCAGGAAACCACTTTTGCACTTGTATTAGTGTGGAAAAACCACTTTTCGCACTTGTGTTAGTGTTGAAAAACCACTTTTCGCACTTGTGTTAGTGTTGAAAAACCACTTTTCGCACATGTGTTAGTGTTGAAAAACCACTTTTCGCACTTGTGTTGGTGCAGGAAACCACTTTTGCACTTGTATTAGTGTGGAAAAAACACTTTTCGCACTTGTGTTAGTGTTGAAAAACCACTTTTCGCACTTGTGTTAGTGTTGAAAACCACTTTTCGCACTTGTGTTGGTGCAGGAAACCACTTTTGCACTTGTATTAGTGTGGAAAAAACACTTTTTGCACTTGTGATAGCGTTGAAAAACCACTTTTCGCACTTGTGTTAGTGTTGAAAAACCACTTTTCGCACTTGTGTTGGTGCAGGAAACCACATTTGCACTTGTATTCGTGTGGAAAACCACTTTTCGCACTTGTTTTAGTGTTGAAAAACCACTTTTTGCACTTGTGTTAGTGTTCAAAAAACCACTTTTCGCACTTGTATTAGTGTGGAAAAACCACATTTCGCACTTGTGTTAGTTTGGAAAAACCACTTTTCGCACTTGTGTTAGTGTTGAAAAACCACTTTTCGCACTTGTGTTAGTGTTGAAAAAACACTTTTCGCACTTGTGTTAGTGTTGAAAAACCACTTTTCGCACTTGTGTTGGTGCAGGAAACCACTTTTGCACTTGTATTAGTGTGGCAAAACCACTTTTCGCACTTGTGTTAGTGTTGAAAAACCACTTTTCGCACTTGTGTTAGTGTTGAAAAACCACTTTTCGCACTTGTGTTGGTGCAGGAAACCACTTTTGCACTTGTATTAGTGTGGAAAAACCACTTTTTGCACTTGTGTTAGTGTTGAAAAACCACTTTTCGCACTTGTGTTAGTGTTGAAAAACCACTTTTCGCACTTGTGTTGGTGCAGGAAACCACTTTTGCACTTGTATTAGTGTGGAAAAACCACTTTTCGCACTTGTGCTAGTGTTGAAAAACCACTTTTCGCACTTGTGTTAGTGTTGAAAAACCACTTTTCGCACTTGTGTTAGTGTTGAAAAACCACTTTTCGCACTTGTGTTAGTGTTGAAAAACCACTTTTCGCACTTGTGTTAGTGTTAAAAAACCACTTTTCGCACTTGTGTTGGTGCAGGAAACCACGTTTGCACTTATATTAGTGTGGAAAAACCACTTTTTGCACTTGTGATAGTGTTGAAAAACCACTTTTTGCACTTGTGTTGGTGCAGGAAACCACTTTTGCACTTGTATTAGTGTGAAAAAACACTTTTTGCACTTGTGTTAGTGTTGAAAAACCACTTTTCGCACTTGTGTTAGTGTTGAAAAACCACTTTTCGCACTTGTGTTAGTGTTGAAAAACCACTTTTCGCACTTGTGTTGGTGCAGGAAACCACTTTTGCACTTGTATTAGTGTGGAAAAACCACTTTTCACACTTGTGTTCGTGTTGAAAAACCACTTTTCGCACTTGTGTTAGTGTTGAAAAAACACTTTTCGCACTTGTGTTGGTGCAGGAAACCACTTTTGCACTTGTATTAGTGTGGAAAATACACTTTTTGCACTTGTGATAGTGTTGAAAAAACACTTTTTGCACTTGTGATAGTGTTGAAAAACCACTTTTCGCACTTGTGTTAGTGTTGAAAAACTACTTTTCGCACTTGTGTTGGTGCAGGAAACCACTTTTGCACTTGTATTAGTGTGGAAAAACCACTTTTCGCACTTGTGTTAATGTTGAAAAACCACTTTTCGCACTTGTGTTAGTGTTGAAAAACCACTTTTCGCACTTGTGTTAGTGTTGAAAAACCACTTTTCGCACTTGTGTTGGTGCAGGAAACCACTTTTGCACTTGTATTGGTGTGGAAAAAACACTTTTCGCACTTGTGTTAGTGTTGAAAAACCACTTTTCGCAATTGTGTTAGTGTTGAAAAACCACTTTTCGCACTTGTGTTGGTGCAGGAAACCACTTTTGCACTTGTATTAGTGTGGAAAAACCACTTTTCGCACTTGTGTTATTGTTGAAAAACCACTTTTCGCACTTGTGTTAGTGTTGAAAAACCACTTTTCGCACTTGTGTTGGTGCAGGAAAACACTTTTGCACTTGTATTAGTGTGGAAAAACCACTTTTCGCACTTGTGTTAGTGTTGAAAAACCACTTTTCGCACTTGTGTTAGTGTTGAAAAAACACTTTCCGCACTTGTATTGGTGCAGGAAACCACTTTTGCACTTCTATTAGTGTGGAAAAAACACTTTTTGCACTTGTGATAGTGTTGAAAAACCACTTTTCGCACATGTGTTAGTGTTGAAAAACCACTTTTCGCACTTGTGTTGGTGCAGGAAACCACTTTTGCACTTGTATTAGTGTGGAAAAACCACTTTTCACACTTGTGTTCGTGTTGAAAAACCACTTTTCGCACTTGTGTTAGTGTTGAAAAAACACTTTTCGCACTTGTGTTGGTGCAGGAAACCACTTTTGCACTTGTATTAGTGTGGAAAAAACCACTTTTCGCACTTGTGTTAGTGTTGAAAAACCACTTTTCGCACTTGTGTTAGTGTTGAAAAACCACTTTTCGCACTTGTGTTGGTGCAGGAAACCACTTTTGCACTTGTATTAGTGTGGAAAATACACTTTTCGCACTTGTGTTAGTGTTGAAAAACCACTTTTCGCACTTGTGTTAGTGTTGAAAAACCACTTTTCGCACTTGTGTTGGTGCAGGAAACCACTTTTGCACTTGTATTAGTGTGGAAAAAACACTTTTTGCACTTGTGATAGTGTTGAAAAACCACTTTTCGCACTTGTGTTAGTGTTGAAAAACCACTTTTCGCACTTGTGTTGGTGCAGGAAACCACTTTTGCACTTGTATTCGTGTGGAAAACCACTTTTCGCACTTGTGTTATTGTTGAAAAACCACTTTTCGCACTTATGTTAGTGTTGAAAAACCACTTGTCGCACTTGTGTTGGTGCAGGAAACCACTTTTGCACTTGTATTAGTGTGGAAAAAACACTTTTTGCACTTGTGATAGCGTTGAAAAACCACTTTTCGCACTTGTGTTAGTGTTGAAAAACCACTTTTCGCACTTATGTTGGTGCAGGAAACCACATTTGCACTTGTATTCGTGTGGAAAACCACTTTTCGCACTTGTTTTAGTGTTGAAAAACCACTTTTTGCACTTGTGTTAGTGTTCAAAAAACCACTTTTCGCACTTGTATTAGTGTGGAAAAACCACATTTCGCACTTGTGTTAGTTTGGAAAAACCACTTTTCGCACTTGTGTTAGTGTTGAAAAACCACTTTTCGCACTTGTGTTAGTGTTGAAAAACCACTTTTCGCACTTGTGTTAGTGTTGAAAAACCACTTTTCGCACTTGTGTTGGTGCAGGAAACCACTTTTGCACTTGTATTAGTGTGGAAAAACCACTTTTTGCACTTGTGTTAGTGTTGAAAAACCACTTTTCGCACTTGTGTTAGTGTTGAAAAACCACTTTTCGAACTTGTGTTGGTGCAGGAAACCACTTTTGCACTTGTATTAGTGTGGAAAAACCACTTTTCGCACTTGTGTTAGTGTTGAAAAACCACTTTTCGCACTTGTGTTAGTGTTGAAAAACCACTTTTCGCACTTGTGTTAGTGTTGAAAAACCACTTTTCGCACTTGTGTTAGTGTTAAAAAACCACTTTTCGCACTTGTGTTGGTGCAGGAAACCACGTTTGCACTTATATTAGTGTGGAAAAACCACTTTTTGCACTTGTGATAGTGTTGAAAAACCACTTTTTGCACTTGTGTTGGTGCAGGAAACCACTTTTGCACTTGTATTAGTGTGAAAAAACACTTTTTGCACTTGTGTTAGTGTTGAAAAACCACTTTTCGCACTTGTGTTAGTGTTGAAAAACCACTTTTCGCACTTGTGTTAGTGTTGAAAAACCACTTTTCGCACTTGTGTTGGTGCAGGAAACCACTTTTGCACTTGTATTAGTGTGGAAAAACCACTTTTCACACTTGTGTTCGTGTTGAAAAACCACTTTTCGCACTTGTGTTAGTGTTGAAAAAACACTTTTCGCACTGGTGTTGGTGCAGGAAACCACTTTTGCACTTGTATTAGTATGGAAAAAACACTTTTTGCACTTGTGATAGTGTTGAAAAACCACTTTTCGCACTTGTGTTAGTGTTGAAAAACCACTTTTCGCACTTGTGTTAGTGTTGAAAAAACACTTTTCGCACTTGTGTTGGTGCAGGAAACCACGTTTGCACTTATATTAGTGTGGAAAAACCACTTTTTGCACTTGTGATAGTGTTGAAAAAACACTTTTCGCACTTGTGTTAGTGTTGAAAAACCACTTTTCGCACTTGTGTTGGTGCAGGAAAACACTTTTGCACTTGTATTAGTGTGGAAAAACCACTTTTCGCACTTGTGTTAGTGTTGAAAAACCACTTTTCGCACTTGTGTTAGTGTTGAAAAAACACTTTCCGCACTTGTATTGGTGCAGGAAACCACTTTTGCACTTCAATTAGTGTGGAAAAAACACTTTTTGCACTTGTGATAGTGTTGAAAAACCACTTTTCGCACATGTGTTAGTGTTGAAAAACCACTTTTCGCACTTGTGTTAGTGCAGGAAACCACTTTTGCACTTGTATTAGTGTGGAAAAACCACTTTTCACACTTGTGTTCGTGTTGAAAAACCACTTTTCGCACTTGTGTTAGTGTTGAAAAAACACTTTTCGCACTTGTGTTGGTGCAGGAAACCACTTTTGCACTTGTATTAGTGTGGAAAAAACCACTTTTCGCACTTGTGTTAGTGTTGAAAAACCACTTTTCGCACTTGTGTTAGTGTTGAAAAACCACTTTTCGCACTTGTGTTGGTGCAGGAAACCACTTTTGCACTTGTATTAGTGTGGAAAATACACTTTTCGCACTTGTGTTAGTGTTGAAAAACCACTTTTCGCACTTGTGTTAGTGTTGAAAAACCACTTTTCGCACTTGTGTTGGTGCAGGAAACCACTTTTGCACTTGTATTAGTGTGGAAAAAACACTTTTTGCACTTGTGATAGTGTTGAAAAACCACTTTTCGCACTTGTGTTAGTGTTGAAAAACCACTTTTCGCACTTGTGTTGGTGCAGGAAACCACTTTTGCACTTGTATTCGTGTGGAAAACCACTTTTCGCACTTGTGTTATTGTTGAAAAACCACTTTTCGCACTTATGTTAGTGTTGAAAAACCACTTGTCGCACTTGTGTTGGTGCAGGAAACCACTTTTCCACTTGTATTAGTGTGGAAAAAACACTTTTTGCACTTGTGATAGCGTTGAAAAACCACTTTTCGCACTTGTGTTAGTGTTGAAAAACCACTTTTCGCACTTGTGTTGGTGCAGGAAACCACACTTGCACTTGTATTCGTGTGGAAAACCACTTTTCGCACTTGTTTTAGTGTTGAAAAACCACTTTTTGCACTTGTGTTAGTGTTCAAAAAACCACTTTTCGCACTTGTATTAGTGTGGAAAAACCACATTTCGCACTTGTGTTAGTTTGGAAAAACCACTTTTCGCACTTGTGTTAGTGTTGAAAAACCACTTTTCGCACTTGTGTTAGTGTTGAAAAAACACTTTTCGCACTTGTGTTAGTGTTGAAAAACCACTTTTCGCACTTGTGTTGGTGCAGGAAACCACTTTTGCACTTGTATTAGTGTGGAAAAACCACTTTTCGCACTTGTGTTAGTGTTGAAAAACCACTTTTCGCACTTGTGTTAGTGTTGAAAAACCACTTTTCGCACTTGTGTTGGTGCAGGAAACCACTTTTGCACTTGTATTAGTGTGGAAAAACCACTTTTTGCACTTGTGTTAGTGTTGAAAAACCACTTTTCGCACTTGTGTTAGTGTTGAAAAACCACTTTTCGCACTTGTGTTGGTGCAGGAAACCACTTTTGCACTTGTATTAGTGTGGAAAACCACTTTTCGCACTTGTGTTAGTGTTGAAAAACCACTTTTCGCACTTGTGTTAGTGTTGAAAAACCACTTTTCGCACTTGTGTTAGTGTTGAAAAACCACTTTTCGCACTTGTGTTAGTGTTAAAAAAACACTTTTCGCACTTGTGTTGGTGCAGGAAACCACGTTTGCACTTATATTAGTGTGGAAAAACCACTTTTTGCACTTGTGATAGTGTTGAAAAACCACTTTTTGCACTTGTGTTGGTGCAGGAAACCACTTTTGCACTTGTATTAGTGTGAAAAAACACTTTTTGCACTTGTGTTAGTGTTGAAAAACCACTTTTCGCACTTGTGTTAGTGTTGAAAAACCACTTTTCGCACTTGTGTTAGTGTTGAAAAACCACTTTTCGCACTTGTGTTGGTGCAGGAAACCACTTTTGCACTTGTATTAGTGTGGAAAAACCACTTTTCACACTTGTGTTCGTGTTGAAAAACCACTTTTCGCACTTGTGTTAGTGTTGAAAAAACACTTTTCGAACTTGTGTTGGTGCAGGAAACCACTTTTGCACTTGTATTAGTGTGGAAAAAACACTTTTTGCACTTGTGATAGTGTTGAAAAACCACTTTTCGCACTTGTGTTAGTGTTGAAAAACCACTTTTCGCACTTGTGTTAGTGTTGAAAAAACACTTTTCGCACTGGTGTTGGTGCAGGAAACCACTTTTGCACTTGTATTAGTGTGGAAAAAACACTTTTTGCACTTGTGATAGTGTTGAAAAACCACTTTTCGCACTTGTGTTAGTGTTGAAAAACTACTTTTCGCACTTGTGTTGGTGCAGGAAACCACTTTTGCACTTGTATTAGTGTGGAAAAACCACTTTTCGCACTTGTGTTAGTGTTGAAAAACCACTTTTCGCACTTGTGTTAGTGTTGAAAAACCACTTTTCGCACATGTGTTAGTGTTGAAAAACCACTTTTCGCACTTGTGTTGGTGCAGGAAACCACTTTTGCACTTGTATTAGTGTGGAAAAAACACTTTTCGCACTTGTGTTAGTGTTGAAAAACCACTTTTCGCACTTGTGTTAGTGTTGAAAACCACTTTTCGCACTTGTGTTGGTGCAGGAAACCACTTTTGCACTTGTATTAGTGTGGAAAAAAACACTTTTTGCACTTGTGATAGCGTTGAAAAACCACTTTTCGCACTTGTGTTAGTGTTGAAAAACCACTTTTCGCACTTGTGTTGGTGCAGGAAACCACATTTGCACTTGTATTCGTGTGGAAAACCACTTTTCGCACTTGTTTTAGTGTTGAAAAACCACTTTTTGCACTTGTGTTAGTGTTCAAAAACCACTTTTCGCACTTGTATTAGTGTGGAAAAACCACATTTCGCACTTGTGTTAGTTTGGAAAACCACTTTTCGCACTTGAGTTAGTGTTGAAAAACCACTTTTCGCACTTGTGTTAGTGTTGAAAAAACACTTTTCGCACTTGTGTTAGTGTTGAAAAACCACTTTTCGCACTTGTGTTGGTGCAGGAAACCACTTTTGCACTTGTATTAGTGTGGCAAAACCACTTTTCGCACTTGTGTTAGTGTTGAAAAACCACTTTTCGCACTTGTGTTAGTGTTGAAAAACCACTTTTCGCACTTGTGTTGGTGCAGGAAACCACTTTTGCACTTGTATTAGTGTGGAAAAACCACTTTTTGCACTTGTGTTAGTGTTGAAAAACCACTTTTCGCACTTGTGTTAGTGTTGAAAAACCACTTTTCGCACTTGTGTTGGTGCAGGAAACCACTTTTGCACTTGTATTAGTGTGGAAAAACCACTTTTCGCACTTGTGCTAGTGTTGAAAAACCACTTTTCGCACTTGTGTTAGTGTTGAAAAACCACTTTTCGCACTTGTGTTAGTGTTGAAAAACCACTTTTCGCACTTGTGTTAGTGTGGAAAAACCACTTTTTGCACTTGTGTTAGTGTTGAAAAACCACTTTTCGCACTTGTGTTAGTGTTGAAAAACCACTTTTCGAACTTGTGTTGGTGCAGGAAACCACTTTTGCACTTGTATTAGTGTGGAAAAACCACTTTTCGCACTTGTGTTAGTGTTGAAAAACCACTTTTCGCACTTGTGTTAGTGTTGAAAAACCACTTTTCGCACTTGTGTTAGTGTTGAAAAACCACTTTTCGCACTTGTGTTAGTGTTAAAAAACCACTTTTCGCACTTGTGTTGGTGCAGGAAACCACGTTTGCACTTATATTAGTGTGGAAAAACCACTTTTTGCACTTGTGATAGTGTTGAAAAACCACTTTTTGCACTTGTGTTGGTGCAGGAAACCACTTTTGCACTTGTATTAGTGTGAAAAAACACTTTTTGCACTTGTGTTAGTGTTGAAAAACCACTTTTCGCACTTGTGTTAGTGTTGAAAAACCACTTTTCGCACTTGTGTTAGTGTTGAAAAACCACTTTTCGCACTTGTGTTGGTGCAGGAAACCACTTTTGCACTTGTATTAGTGTGGAAAAACCACTTTTCACACTTGTGTTCGTGTTGAAAAACCACTTTTCACACTTGTGTTAGTGTTGAAAAAACACTTTTCGCACTTGTGTTGGTGCAGGAAACCACTTTTGCACTTGTATTAGTGTGGAAAAAACACTTTTTGCACTTGTGATAGTGTTGAAAAACCACTTTTCGCACTTGTGTTAGTGTTGAAAAACCACTTTTCGCACTTGTGTTAGTGTTGAAAAAACACTTTTCGCACTTGTGTTGGTGCAGGAAACCACTTTTGCACTTGTATTAGTGTGGAAAAAACCACTTTTCGCACTTGTGTTAGTGTTGAAAAACCACTTTTCGCACTTGTGTTAGTGTTGAAAAACCACTTTTCGCACTTGTGTTGGTGCAGGAAACCACTTTTGCACTTGTATTAGTGTGGAAAATACACTTTTCGCACTTGTGTTAGTGTTGAAAAACCACTTTTCGCACTTGTGTTAGTGTTGAAAAACCACTTTTCGCACTTGTGTTGGTGCAGGAAACCACTTTTGCACTTGTATTAGTGTGGAAAAAACACTTTTTGCACTTGTGATAGTGTTGAAAAACCACTTTTCGCACTTGTGTTAGTGTTGAAAAACCACTTTTCGCACTTGTGTTGGTGCAGGAAACCACTTTTGCACTTGTATTCGTGTGGAAAACCACTTTTCGCACTTGTGTTATTGTTGAAAAACCACTTTTCGCACTTATGTTAGTGTTGAAAAACCACTTGTCGCACTTGTGTTGGTGCAGGAAACCACTTTTCCACTTGTATTAGTGTGGAAAAAACACTTTTTGCACTTGTGATAGCGTTGAAAAACCACTTTTCGCACTTGTGTTAGTGTTGAAAAACCACTTTTCGCACTTGTGTTGGTGCAGGAAACCACACTTGCACTTGTATTCGTGTGGAAAACCACTTTTCGCACTTGTTTTAGTGTTGAAAAACCACTTTTTGCACTTGTGTTAGTGTTCAAAAAACCACTTTTCGCACTTGTATTAGTGTGGAAAAACCACATTTCGCACTTGTGTTAGTTTGGAAAAACCACTTTTCGCACTTGTGTTAGTGTTGAAAAACCACTTTTCGCACTTGTGTTAGTGTTGAAAAAACACTTTTCGCACTTGTGTTAGTGTTGAAAAACCACTTTTCGCACTTGTGTTGGTGCAGGAAACCACTTTTGCACTTGTATTAGTGTGGAAAAACCACTTTTCGCACTTGTGTTAGTGTTGAAAAACCACTTTTCGCACTTGTGTTAGTGTTGAAAAACCACTTTTCGCACTTGTGTTGGTGCAGGAAACCACTTTTGCACTTGTATTAGTGTGGAAAAACCACTTTTTGCACTTGTGTTAGTGTTGAAAAACCACTTTTCGCACTTGTGTTAGTGTTGAAAAACCACTTTTCGCACTTGTGTTGGTGCAGGAAACCACTTTTGCACTTGTATTAGTGTGGAAAAACCACTTTTCGCACTTGTGTTAGTGTTGAAAAACCACTTTTCGCACTTGTGTTAGTGTTGAAAAACCACTTTTCGCACTTGTGTTAGTATTGAAAAACCACTTTTCGCACTTGTGTTAGTGTTAAAAAAACACTTTTCGCACTTGTGTTGGTGCAGGAAACCACGTTTGCACTTATATTAGTGTGGAAAAACCACTTTTTGCACTTGTGATAGTGTTGAAAAACCACTTTTTGCACTTGTGTTGGTGCAGGAAACCACTTTTGCACTTGTATTAGTGTGAAAAAACACTTTTTGCACTTGTGTTAGTGTTGAAAAACCACTTTTCGCACTTGTGTTAGTGTTGAAAAACCACTTTTCGCACTTGTGTTAGTGTTGAAAAACCACTTTTCGCACTTGTGTTGGTGCAGGAAACCACTTTTGCACTTGTATTAGTGTGGAAAAACCACTTTTCACACTTGTGTTCGTGTTGAAAAACCACTTTTCGCACTTGTGTTAGTGTTGAAAAAACACTTTTCGCACTTGTGTTGGTGCAGGAAACCACTTTTGCACTTGTATTAGTGTGGAAAAAACACTTTTTGCACTTGTGATAGTGTTGAAAAACCACTTTTCGCACTTGTGTTAGTGTTGAAAAACCACTTTTCGCACTTGTGTTAGTGTTGAAAAAACACTTTTCGCACTGGTGTTGGTGCAGGAAACCACTTTTGCACTTGTATTAGTGTGGAAAAAACACTTTTTGCACTTGTGATAGTGTTGAAAAACCACTTTTCGCACTTGTGTTAGTGTTGAAAAACTACTTTTCGCACTTGTGTTGGTGCAGGAAACCACTTTTGCACTTGTATTAGTGTGGAAAAACCACTTTTCGCACTTGTGTTAGTGTTGAAAAACCACTTTTCGCACTTGTGTTAGTGTTGAAAAACCACTTTTCGCACATGTGTTAGTGTTGAAAAACCACTTTTCGCACTTGTGTTGGTGCAGGAAACCACTTTTGCACTTGTATTAGTGTGGAAAAAACACTTTTCGCACTTGTGTTAGTGTTGAAAAACCACTTTTCGCACTTGTGTTAGTGTTGAAAACCACTTTTCGCACTTGTGTTGGTGCAGGAAACCACTTTTGCACTTGTATTAGTGTGGAAAAAACACTTTTTGCACTTGTGATAGCGTTGAAAAACCACTTTTCGCACTTGTGTTAGTGTTGAAAAACCACTTTTCGCACTTGTGTTGGTGCAGGAAACCACATTTGCACTTGTATTCGTGTGGAAAACCACTTTTCGCACTTGTTTTAGTGTTGAAAAACCACTTTTTGCACTTGTGTTAGTGTTCAAAAAACCACTTTTCGCACTTGTATTAGTGTGGAAAAACCACATTTCGCACTTGTGTTAGTTTGGAAAAACCACTTTTCGCACTTGAGTTAGTGTTGAAAAACCACTTTTCGCACTAGTGTTAGTGTTGAAAAAACACTTTTCGCACTTGTGTTAGTGTTGAAAAACCACTTTTCGCACTTGTGTTGGTGCAGGAAACCACTTTTGCACTTGTATTAGTGTGGCAAAACCACTTTTCGCACTTGTGTTAGTGTTGAAAAACCACTTTTCGCACTTGTGTTAGTGTTGAAAAACCACTTTTCGCACTTGTGTTGGTGCAGGAAACCACTTTTGCACTTGTATTAGTGTGGAAAAACCACTTTTTGCACTTGTGTTAGTGTTGAAAAACCACTTTTCGCACTTGTGTTAGTGTTGAAAAACCACTTTTCGCACTTGTGTTGGTGCAGGAAACCACTTTTGCACTTGTATTAGTGTGGAAAAACCACTTTTCGCACTTGTGCTAGTGTTGAAAAACCACTTTTCGCACTTGTGTTAGTGTTGAAAAACCACTTTTCGCACTTGTGTTAGTGTTGAAAAACCACTTTTCGCACTTGTGTTAGTGTTAAAAAACCACTTTTCGCACTTGTGTTGGTGCAGGAAACCACGTTTGCACTTATATTAGTGTGGAAAAACCACTTTTTGCACTTGTGATAGTGTTGAAAAACCACTTTTTGCACTTGTGTTGGTGCAGGAAACCACTTTTGCACTTGTATTAGTGTGAAAAAACACTTTTTGCACTTGTGTTAGTGTTGAAAAACCACTTTTCGCACTTGTGTTAGTGTTGAAAAACCACTTTTCGCACTTGTGTTAGTGTTGAAAAACCACTTTTCGCACTTGTGTTGGTGCAGGAAACCACTTTTGCACTTGTATTAGTGTGGAAAAACCACTTTTCACACTTGTGTTCGTGTTGAAAAACCACTTTTCGCACTTGCGTTAGTGTTGAAAAAACACTTTTCGCACTTGTGTTGGTGCAGGAAACCACTTTTGCACTTGTATTAGTGTGGAAAATACACTTTTTGCACTTGTGATAGTGTTGAAAAAACACTTTTTGCACTTGTGATAGTGTTGAAAAACCACTTTTCGCACTTGTGTTAGTGTTGAAAAACTACTTTTCGCACTTGTGTTGGTGCAGGAAACCACTTTTGCACTTGTATTAGTGTGGAAAAACCACTTTTCGCACTTGTGTTAATGTTGAAAAACCACTTTTCGCACTTGTGTTAGTGTTGAAAAACCACTTTTCGCACTTGTGTTAGTGTTGAAAAACCACTTTTCGCACTTGTGTTGGTGCAGGAAACCACTTTTGCACTTGTATTGGTGTGGAAAAAACACTTTTCGCACTTGTGTTAGTGTTGAAAAACCACTTTTCGCAATTGTGTTAGTGTTGAAAAACCACTTTTCGCACTTGTGTTGGTGCAGGAAACCACTTTTGCACTTATATTAGTGTGGAAAAACCACTTTTCGCACTTGTGTTATTGTTGAAAAACCACTTTTCGCACTTGTGTTAGTGTTGAAAAACCACTTTTCGCACTTGTGTTGGTGCAGGAAACCACTTTTGCACTTATATTAGTGTGGAAAAAACCACTTTTTGCACTTGTGATAGTGTTGAAAAACCACTTTTTGCACTTGTGTTGGTGCAGGAAACCACTTTTGCACTTGTATTAGTGTGAAAAAACACTTTTTGCACTTGTGTTAGTGTTGAAAAACCACTTTTCGCACTTGTGTTAGTGTTGAAAAACCACTTTTCGCACTTGTGTTAGTGTTGAAAAACCACTTTTCGCACTTGTGTTGGTGCAGGAAACCACTTTTGCACTTGTATTAGTGTGGAAAAACCACTTTTCACACTTGTGTTCGTGTTGAAAAACCACTTTTCGCACTTGTGTTAGTGTTGAAAAAACACTTTTCGCACTTGTGTTGGTGCAGGAAACCACTTTTGCACTTGTATTAGTGTGGAAAAAACACTTTTTGCACTTGTGATAGTGTTGAAAAACCACTTTTCGCACTTGTGTTAGTGTTGAAAAACCACTTTTCGCACTTGTGTTAGTGTTGAAAAAACACTTTTCGCACTGGTGTTGGTGCAGGAAACCACTTTTGCACTTGTATTAGTGTGGAAAAAACACTTTTTGCACTTGTGATAGTGTTGAAAAACCACTTTTCGCACTTGTGTTAGTGTTGAAAAACTACTTTTCGCACTTGTGTTGGTGCAGGAAACCACTTTTGCACTTGTATTAGTGTGGAAAAACCACTTTTCGCACTTGTGTTAGTGTTGAAAAACCACTTTTCGCACTTGTGTTAGTGTTGAAAAACCACTTTTCGCACATGTGTTAGTGTTGAAAAACCACTTTTCGCACTTGTGTTGGTGCAGGAAACCACTTTTGCACTTGTATTAGTGTGGAAAAAACACTTTTCGCACTTGTGTTAGTGTTGAAAAACCACTTTTCGCACTTGTGTTAGTGTTGAAAACCACTTTTCGCACTTGTGTTGGTGCAGGAAACCACTTTTGCACTTGTATTAGTGTGGAAAAAACACTTTTTGCACTTGTGATAGCGTTGAAAAACCACTTTTCGCACTTGTGTTAGTGTTGAAAAACCACTTTTCGCACTTGTGTTGGTGCAGGAAACCACATTTGCACTTGTATTCGTGTGGAAAACCACTTTTCGCACTTGTTTTAGTGTTGAAAAACCACTTTTTGCACTTGTGTTAGTGTTCAAAAAACCACTTTTCGCACTTGTATTAGTGTGGAAAAACCACATTTCGCACTTGTGTTAGTTTGGAAAAACCACTTTTCGCACTTGAGTTAGTGTTGAAAAACCACTTTTCGCACTTGTGTTAGTGTTGAAAAAACACTTTTCGCACTTGTGTTAGTGTTGAAAAACCACTTTTCGCACTTGTGTTGGTGCAGGAAACCACTTTTGCACTTGTATTAGTGTGGCAAAACCACTTTTCGCACTTGTGTTAGTGTTGAAAAACCACTTTTCGCACTTGTGTTAGTGTTGAAAAACCACTTTTCGCACTTGTGTTGGTGCAGGAAACCACTTTTGCACTTGTATTAGTGTGGAAAAACCACTTTTTGCACTTGTGTTAGTGTTGAAAAACCACTTTTCGCACTTGTGTTAGTGTTGAAAAACCACTTTTCGCACTTGTGTTGGTGCAGGAAACCACTTTTGCACTTGTATTAGTGTGGAAAAACCACTTTTCGCACTTGTGCTAGTGTTGAAAAACCACTTTTCGCACTTGTGTTAGTGTTGAAAAACCACTTTTCGCACTTGTGTTAGTGTTGAAAAACCACTTTTCGCACTTGTGTTAGTGTGGAAAAACCACTTTTTGCACTTGTGTTAGTGTTGAAAAACCACTTTTCGCACTTGTGTTAGTGTTGAAAAACCACTTTTCGAACTTGTGTTGGTGCAGGAAACCACTTTTGCACTTGTATTAGTGTGGAAAAACCACTTTTCGCACTTGTGTTAGTGTTGAAAAACCACTTTTCGCACTTGTGTTAGTGTTGAAAAACCACTTTTCGCACTTGTGTTAGTGTTGAAAAACCACTTTTCGCACTTGTGTTAGTGTTAAAAAACCACTTTTCGCACTTGTGTTGGTGCAGGAAACCACGTTTGCACTTATATTAGTGTGGAAAAACCACTTTTTGCACTTGTGATAGTGTTGAAAAACCACTTTTTGCACTTGTGTTGGTGCAGGAAACCACTTTTGCACTTGTATTAGTGTGAAAAAACACTTTTTGCACTTGTGTTAGTGTTGAAAAACCACTTTTCGCACTTGTGTTAGTGTTGAAAAACCACTTTTCGCACTTGTGTTAGTGTTGAAAAACCACTTTTCGCACTTGTGTTGGTGCAGGAAACCACTTTTGCACTTGTATTAGTGTGGAAAAACCACTTTTCACACTTGTGTTCGTGTTGAAAAACCACTTTTCACACTTGTGTTAGTGTTGAAAAAACACTTTTCGCACTTGTGTTGGTGCAGGAAACCACTTTTGCACTTGTATTAGTGTGGAAAAAACACTTTTTGCACTTGTGATAGTGTTGAAAAACCACTTTTCGCACTTGTGTTAGTGTTGAAAAACCACTTTTCGCACTTGTGTTAGTGTTGAAAAAACACTTTTCGCACTTGTGTTGGTGCAGGAAACCACGTTTGCACTTATATTAGTGTGGAAAAACCACTTTTTGCACTTGTGATAGTGTTGAAAAAACACTTTTCGCACTTGTGTTAGTGTTGAAAAACCACTTTTCGCACTTGTGTTGGTGCAGGAAAACACTTTTGCACTTGTATTAGTGTGGAAAAACCACTTTTCGCACTTGTGTTAGTGTTGAAAAACCACTTTTCGCACTTGTGTTAGTGTTGAAAAAACACTTTCCGCACTTGTATTGGTGCAGGAAACCACTTTTGCACTTCTATTAGTGTGGAAAAAACACTTTTTGCACTTGTGATAGTGTTGAAAAACCACTTTTCGCACATGTGTTAGTGTTGAAAAACCACTTTTTGCACTTGTGTTAGTGCAGGAAACCACTTTTGCACTTGTATTAGTGTGGAAAAACCACTTTTCACACTTGTGTTCGTGTTGAAAAACCACTTTTCGCACTTGTGTTAGTGTTGAAAAAACACTTTTCGCACTTGTGTTGGTGCAGGAAACCACTTTTGCACTTGTATTAGTGTGGAAAAAACCACTTTTCGCACTTGTGTTAGTGTTGAAAAACCACTTTTCGCACTTGTGTTAGTGTTGAAAAACCACTTTTCGCACTTGTGTTGGTGCAGGAAACCACTTTTGCACTTGTATTAGTGTGGAAAATACACTTTTCGCACTTGTGTTAGTGTTGAAAAACCACTTTTCGCACTTGTGTTAGTGTTGAAAAACCACTTTTCGCACTTGTGTTGGTGCAGGAAACCACTTTTGCACTTGTATTAGTGTGGAAAAAACACTTTTTGCACTTGTGATAGTGTTGAAAAACCACTTTTCGCACTTGTGTTAGTGTTGAAAAACCACTTTTCGCACTTGTGTTGGTGCAGGAAACCACTTTTGCACTTGTATTCGTGTGGAAAACCACTTTTCGCACTTGTGTTATTGTTGAAAAACCACTTTTCGCACTTATGTTAGTGTTGAAAAACCACTTGTCGCACTTGTGTTGGTGCAGGAAACCACTTTTCCACTTGTATTAGTGTGGAAAAAACACTTTTTGCACTTGTGATAGCGTTGAAAAACCACTTTTCGCACTTGTGTTAGTGTTGAAAAACCACTTTTCGCACTTGTGTTGGTGCAGGAAACCACACTTGCACTTGTATTCGTGTGGAAAACCACTTTTCGCACTTGTTTTAGTGTTGAAAAACCACTTTTTGCACTTGTGTTAGTGTTCAAAAAACCACTTTTCGCACTTGTATTAGTGTGGAAAAACCACATTTCGCACTTGTGTTAGTTTGGAAAAACCACTTTTCGCACTTGTGTTAGTGTTGAAAAACCACTTTTCGCACTTGTGTTAGTGTTGAAAAAACACTTTTCGCACTTGTGTTAGTGTTGAAAAACCACTTTTCGCACTTGTGTTGGTGCAGGAAACCACTTTTGCACTTGTATTAGTGTGGAAAAACCACTTTTCGCACTTGTGTTAGTGTTGAAAAACCACTTTTCGCACTTGTGTTAGTGTTGAAAAACCACTTTTCGCACTTGTGTTGGTGCAGGAAACCACTTTTGCACTTGTATTAGTGTGGAAAAACCACTTTTTGCACTTGTGTTAGTGTTGAAAAACCACTTTTCGCACTTGTGTTAGTGTTGAAAAACCACTTTTCGCACTTGTGTTGGTGCAGGAAACCACTTTTGCACTTGTATTAGTGTGGAAAAACCACTTTTCGCACTTGTGTTAGTGTTGAAAAACCACTTTTCGCACTTGTGTTAGTGTTGAAAAACCACTTTTCGCACTTGTGTTAGTGTTGAAAAACCACTTTTCGCACTTGTGTTAGTGTTAAAAAACCACTTTTCGCACTTGTGTTGGTGCAGGAAACCACGTTTGCACTTATATTAGTGTGGAAAAACCACTTTTTGCACTTGTGATAGTGTTGAAAAACCACTTTTTGCACTTGTGTTGGTGCAGGAAACCACTTTTGCACTTGTATTAGTGTGAAAAAACACTTTTTGCACTTGTGTTAGTGTTGAAAAACCACTTTTCGCACTTGTGTTAGTGTTGAAAAACCACTTTTCGCACTTGTGTTAGTGTTGAAAAACCACTTTTCGCACTTGTGTTGGTGCAGGAAACCACTTTTGCACTTGTATTAGTGTGGAAAAACCACTTTTCACACTTGTGTTCGTGTTGAAAAACCACTTTTCGCACTTGTGTTAGTGTTGAAAAAACACTTTTCGCACTTGTGTTGGTGCAGGAAACCACTTTTGCACTTGTATTAGTGTGGAAAAAACACTTTTTGCACTTGTGATAGTGTTGAAAAACCACTTTTCGCACTTGTGTTAGTGTTGAAAAACCACTTTTCGCACTTGTGTTAGTGTTGAAAAAACACTTTTCGCACTGGTGTTGGTGCAGGAAACCACTTTTGCACTTGTATTAGTGTGGAAAAAACACTTTTTGCACTTGTGATAGTGTTGAAAAACCACTTTTCGCACTTGTGTTAGTGTTGAAAAACTACTTTTCGCACTTGTGTTGGTGCAGGAAACCACTTTTGCACTTGTATTAGTGTGGAAAAACCACTTTTCGCACTTGTGTTAGTGTTGAAAAACCACTTTTCGCACTTGTGTTAGTGTTGAAAAACCACTTTTCGCACATGTGTTAGTGTTGAAAAACCACTTTTCGCACTTGTGTTGGTGCAGGAAACCACTTTTGCACTTGTATTAGTGTGGAAAAAACACTTTTCGCACTTGTGTTAGTGTTGAAAAACCACTTTTCGCACTTGTGTTAGTGTTGAAAACCACTTTTCGCACTTGTGTTGGTGCAGGAAACCACTTTTGCACTTGTATTAGTGTGGAAAAAACACTTTTTGCACTTGTGATAGCGTTGAAAAACCACTTTTTGCACTTGTGTTAGTGTTGAAAAACCACTTTTCGCACTTGTGTTGGTGCAGGAAACCACATTTGCACTTGTATTCGTGTGGAAAACCACTTTTCGCACTTGTTTTAGTGTTGAAAAACCACTTTTTGCACTTGTGTTAGTGTTCAAAAAACCACTTTTCGCACTTGTATTAGTGTGGAAAAACCACATTTCGCACTTGTGTTAGTTTGGAAAAACCACTTTTCGCACTTGAGTTAGTGTTGAAAAACCACTTTTCGCACTAGTGTTAGTGTTGAAAAAACACTTTTCGCACTTGTGTTAGTGTTGAAAAACCACTTTTCGCACTTGTGTTGGTGCAGGAAACCACTTTTGCACTTGTATTAGTGTGGCAAAACCACTTTTCGCACTTGTGTTAGTGTTGAAAAACCACTTTTCGCACTTGTGTTAGTGTTGAAAAACCACTTTTCGCACTTGTGTTGGTGCAGGAAACCACTTTTGCACTTGTATTAGTGTGGAAAAACCACTTTTTGCACTTGTGTTAGTGTTGAAAAACCACTTTTCGCACTTGTGTTAGTGTTGAAAAACCACTTTTCGCACTTGTGTTGGTGCAGGAAACCACTTTTGCACTTGTATTAGTGTGGAAAAACCACTTTTCGCACTTGTGCTAGTGTTGAAAAACCACTTTTCGCACTTGTGTTAGTGTTGAAAAACCACTTTTCGCACTTGTGTTAGTGTTGAAAAACCACTTTTCGCACTTGTGTTAGTGTTAAAAAACCACTTTTCGCACTTGTGTTGGTGCAGGAAACCACGTTTGCACTTATATTAGTGTGGAAAAACCACTTTTTGCACTTGTGATAGTGTTGAAAAACCACTTTTTGCACTTGTGTTGGTGCAGGAAACCACTTTTGCACTTGTATTAGTGTGAAAAAACACTTTTTGCACTTGTGTTAGTGTTGAAAAACCACTTTTCGCACTTGTGTTAGTGTTGAAAAACCACTTTTCGCACTTGTGTTAGTGTTGAAAAACCACTTTTCGCACTTGTGTTGGTGCAGGAAACCACTTTTGCACTTGTATTAGTGTGGAAAAACCACTTTTCACACTTGTGTTCGTGTTGAAAAACCACTTTTCGCACTTGTGTTAGTGTTGAAAAAACACTTTTCGCACTTGTGTTGGTGCAGGAAACCACTTTTGCACTTGTATTAGTGTGGAAAATACACTTTTTGCACTTGTGATAGTGTTGAAAAAACACTTTTTGCACTTGTGATAGTGTTGAAAAACCACTTTTCGCACTTGTGTTAGTGTTGAAAAACTACTTTTCGCACTTGTGTTGGTGCAGGAAACCACTTTTGCACTTGTATTAGTGTGGAAAAACCACTTTTCGCACTTGTGTTAATGTTGAAAAACCACTTTTCGCACTTGTGTTAGTGTTGAAAAACCACTTTTCGCACTTGTGTTAGTGTTGAAAAACCACTTTTCGCACTTGTGTTGGTGCAGGAAACCACTTTTGCACTTGTATTGGTGTGGAAAAAACACTTTTCGCACTTGTGTTAGTGTTGAAAAACCACTTTTCGCAATTGTGTTAGTGTTGAAAAACCACTTTTCGCACTTGTGTTGGTGCAGGAAACCACTTTTGCACTTATATTAGTGTGGAAAAACCACTTTTCGCACTTGTGTTATTGTTGAAAAACCACTTTTCGCACTTGTGTTAGTGTTGAAAAACCACTTTTCGCACTTGTGTTGGTGCAGGAAAACACTTTTGCACTTGTATTAGTGTGGAAAAACCACTTTTCGCACTTGTGTTAGTGTTGAAAAACCACTTTTCGCACTTGTGTTAGTGTTGAAAAAACACTTTCCGCACTTGTATTGGTGCAGGAAACCACTTTTGCACTTCTATTAGTGTGGAAAAAACACTTTTTGCACTTGTGATAGTGTTGAAAAACCACTTTTCGCACATGTGTTAGTGTTGAAAAACCACTTTTCGCACTTGTGTTGGTGCAGGAAACCACTTTTGCACTTGTATTAGTGTGGAAAAACCACTTTTCACACTTGTGTTCGTGTTGAAAAACCACTTTTCGCACTTGTGTTAGTGTTGAAAAAACACTTTTCGCACTTGTGTTGGTGCAGGAAACCACTTTTGCACTTGTATTAGTGTGGAAAAAACCACTTTTCGCACTTGTGTTAGTGTTGAAAAACCACTTTTCGCACTTGTGTTAGTGTTGAAAAACCACTTTTCGCACTTGTGTTGGTGCAGGAAACCACTTTTGCACTTGTATTAGTGTGGAAAATACACTTTTCGCACTTGTGTTAGTGTTGAAAAACCACTTTTCGCACTTGTGTTAGTGTTGAAAAACCACTTTTCGCACTTGTGTTGGTGCAGGAAACCACTTTTGCACTTGTATTAGTGTGGAAAAAACACTTTTTGCACTTGTGATAGTGTTGAAAAACCACTTTTCGCACTTGTGTTAGTGTTGAAAAACCACTTTTCGCACTTGTGTTGGTGCAGGAAACCACTTTTGCACTTGTATTCGTGTGGAAAACCACTTTTCGCACTTGTGTTATTGTTGAAAAACCACTTTTCGCACTTATGTTAGTGTTGAAAAACCACTTGTCGCACTTGTGTTGGTGCAGGAAACCACTTTTGCACTTGTATTAGTGTGGAAAAAACACTTTTTGCACTTGTGATAGCGTTGAAAAACCACTTTTCGCACTTGTGTTAGTGTTGAAAAACCACTTTTCGCACTTGTGTTGGTGCAGGAAACCACTTTTGCACTTGTATTAGTGTGGAAAAACCACTTTTCGCACTTGTGCTAGTGTTGAAAAACCACTTTTCGCACTTGTGTTAGTGTTGAAAAACCACTTTTCGCACTTGTGTTAGTGTTGAAAAACCACTTTTCGCACTTGTGTTAGTGTTAAAAAACCACTTTTCGCACTTGTGTTGGTGCAGGAAACCACGTTTGCACTTATATTAGTGTGGAAAAACCACTTTTTGCACTTGTGATAGTGTTGAAAAACCACTTTTTGCACTTGTGTTGGTGCAGGAAACCACTTTTGCACTTGTATTAGTGTGAAAAAACACTTTTTGCACTTGTGTTAGTGTTGAAAAACCACTTTTCGCACTTGTGTTAGTGTTGAAAAACCACTTTTCGCACTTGTGTTAGTGTTGAAAAACCACTTTTCGCACTTGTGTTGGTGCAGGAAACCACTTTTGCACTTGTATTAGTGTGGAAAAACCACTTTTCACACTTGTGTTCGTGTTGAAAAACCACTTTTCGCACTTGTGTTAGTGTTGAAAAAACACTTTTCGCACTTGTGTTGGTGCAGGAAACCACTTTTGCACTTGTATTAGTGTGGAAAATACACTTTTTGCACTTGTGATAGTGTTGAAAAAACACTTTTTGCACTTGTGATAGTGTTGAAAAACCACTTTTCGCACTTGTGTTAGTGTTGAAAAACTACTTTTCGCACTTGTGTTGGTGCAGGAAACCACTTTTGCACTTGTATTAGTGTGGAAAAACCACTTTTCGCACTTGTGTTAATGTTGAAAAACCACTTTTCGCACTTGTGTTAGTGTTGAAAAACCACTTTTCGCACTTGTGTTAGTGTTGAAAAACCACTTTTCGCACTTGTGTTGGTGCAGGAAACCACTTTTGCACTTGTATTGGTGTGGAAAAAACACTTTTCGCACTTGTGTTAGTGTTGAAAAACCACTTTTCGCAATTGTGTTAGTGTTGAAAAACCACTTTTCGCACTTGTGTTGGTGCAGGAAACCACTTTTGCACTTGTATTAGTGTGGAAAAACCACTTTTCGCACTTGTGTTATTGTTGAAAAACCACTTTTCGCACTTGTGTTAGTGTTGAAAAACCACTTTTCGCACTTGTGTTGGTGCAGGAAAACACTTTTGCACTTGTATTAGTGTGGAAAAACCACTTTTCGCACTTGTGTTAGTGTTGAAAAACCACTTTTCGCACTTGTGTTAGTGTTGAAAAAACACTTTCCGCACTTGTATTGGTGCAGGAAACCACTTTTGCACTTCTATTAGTGTGGAAAAAACACTTTTTGCACTTGTGATAGTGTTGAAAAACCACTTTTCGCACATGTGTTAGTGTTGAAAAACCACTTTTCGCACTTGTGTTGGTGCAGGAAACCACTTTTGCACTTGTATTAGTGTGGAAAAACCACTTTTCACACTTGTGTTCGTGTTGAAAAACCACTTTTCGCACTTGTGTTAGTGTTGAAAAAACACTTTTCGCACTTGTGTTGGTGCAGGAAACCACTTTTGCACTTGTATTAGTGTGGAAAAAACCACTTTTCGCACTTGTGTTAGTGTTGAAAAACCACTTTTCGCACTTGTGTTAGTGTTGAAAAACCACTTTTCGCACTTGTGTTGGTGCAGGAAACCACTTTTGCACTTGTATTAGTGTGGAAAATACACTTTTCGCACTTGTGTTAGTGTTGAAAAACCACTTTTCGCACTTGTGTTAGTGTTGAAAAACCACTTTTCGCACTTGTGTTGGTGCAGGAAACCACTTTTGCACTTGTATTAGTGTGGAAAAAACACTTTTTGCACTTGTGATAGTGTTGAAAAACCACTTTTCGCACTTGTGTTAGTGTTGAAAAACCACTTTTCGCACTTGTGTTGGTGCAGGAAACCACTTTTGCACTTGTATTCGTGTGGAAAACCACTTTTCGCACTTGTGTTATTGTTGAAAAACCACTTTTCGCACTTATGTTAGTGTTGAAAAACCACTTGTCGCACTTGTGTTGGTGCAGGAAACCACTTTTGCACTTGTATTAGTGTGGAAAAAACACTTTTTGCACTTGTGATAGCGTTGAAAAACCACTTTTCGCACTTGTGTTAGTGTTGAAAAACCACTTTTCGCACTTGTGTTGGTGCAGGAAACCACATTTGCACTTGTATTCGTGTGGAAAACCACTTTTCGCACTTGTTTTAGTGTTGAAAAACCACTTTTTGCACTTGTGTTAGTGTTCAAAAAACCACTTTTCGCACTTGTATTAGTGTGGAAAAACCACATTTCGCACTTGTGTTAGTTTGGAAAAACCACTTTTCGCACTTGTGTTAGTGTTGAAAAACCACTTTTCGCACTTGTGTTAGTGTTGAAAAACCACTTTTCGCACTTGTGTTAGTGTTGAAAAACCACTTTTCGCACTTGTGTTGGTGCAGGAAACCACTTTTGCACTTGTATTAGTGTGGAAAAACCACTTTTTGCACTTGTGTTAGTGTTGAAAAACCACTTTTCGCACTTGTGTTAGTGTTGAAAAACCACTTTTCGCACTTGTGTTGGTGCAGGAAACCACTTTTGCACTTGTATTAGTGTGGAAAAACCACTTTTCGCACTTGTGTTAGTGTTGAAAAACCACTTTTCGCACTTGTGTTAGTGTTGAAAAACCACTTTTCGCACTTGTGTTAGTGTTGAAAAACCACTTTTCGCACTTGTGTTAGTGTTAAAAAACCACTTTTCGCACTTGTGTTGGTGCAGGAAACCACGTTTGCACTTATATTAGTGTGGAAAAACCACTTTTTGCACTTGTGATAGTGTTGAAAAACCACTTTTTGCACTTGTGTTGGTGCAGGAAACCACTTTTGCACTTGTATTAGTGTGAAAAAACACTTTTTGCACTTATGTTAGTGTTGAAAAACCACTTTTCGCACTTGTGTTAGTGTTGAAAAACCACTTTTCGCACTTGTGTTAGTGTTGAAAAACCACTTTTCGCACTTGTGTTGGTGCAGGAAACCACTTTTGCACTTGTATTAGTGTGGAAAAACCACTTTTCACACTTGTGTTCGTGTTGAAAAACCACTTTTCGCACTTGTGTTAGTGTTGAAAAAACACTTTTCGCACTTGTGTTGGTGCAGGAAACCACTTTTGCACTTGTATTAGTGTGGAAAAAACACTTTTTGCACTTGTGATAGTGTTGAAAAACCACTTTTCGCACTTGTGTTAGTGTTGAAAAACCACTTTTCGCACTTGTGTTAGTGTTGAAAAAACACTTTTCGCACTTGTGTTGGTGCAGGAAACCACGTTTGCACTTATATTAGTGTGGAAAAACCACTTTTTGCACTTGTGATAGTGTTGAAAAACCACTTTTCGCACTTGTGTTAGTGTTGAAAAACCACTTTTCGCACTTGTGTTGGTGCAGGAAAACACTTTTGCACTTGTATTAGTGTGGAAAAACCACTTTTCGCACTTGTGTTAGTGTTGAAAAACCACTTTTCGCACTTGTGTTAGTGTTGAAAAAACACTTTCCGCACTTGTATTGGTGCAGGAAACCACTTTTGCACTTCTATTAGTGTGGAAAAAACACTTTTTGCACTTGTGATAGTGTTGAAAAACCACTTTTCGCACATGTGTTAGTGTTGAAAAACCACTTTTCGCACTTGTGTTAGTGCAGGAAACCACTTTTGCACTTGTATTAGTGTGGAAAAACCACTTTTCACACTTGTGTTCGTGTTGAAAAACCACTTTTCGCACTTGTGTTAGTGTTGAAAAACCACTTTTCGCACTTGTGTTGGTGCAGGAAACCACTTTTGCACTTGTATTAGTGTGGAAAATACACTTTTCGCACTTGTGTTTGTGTTGAAAAACCACTTTTCGCACTTGTGTTAGTGTTGAAAAAACACTTTTCGCACTTGTGTTGGTGCAGGAAACCACTTTTGCACTTGTATTAGTGTGGAAAATACACTTTTTGCACTTGTGATAGTGTTGAAAAAACACTTTTTGCACTTGTGATAGTGTTGAAAAACCACTTTTCGCACTTGTGTTAGTGTTGAAAAACTACTTTTCGCACTTGTGTTGGTGCAGGAAACCACTTTTGCACTTGTATTAGTGTGGAAAAACCACTTTTCGCACTTGTGTTAATGTTGAAAAACCACTTTTCGCACTTGTGTTAGTGTTGAAAAACCACTTTTCGCACTTGTGTTAGTGTTGAAAAACCACTTTTCGCACTTGTGTTGGTGCAGGAAACCACTTTTGCACTTGTATTGGTGTGGAAAAAACACTTTTCGCACTTGTGTTAGTGTTGAAAAACCACTTTTCGCAATTGTGTTAGTGTTGAAAAACCACTTTTCGCACTTGTGTTGGTGCAGGAAACCACTTTTGCACTTATATTAGTGTGGAAAAACCACTTTTCGCACTTGTGTTATTGTTGAAAAACCACTTTTCGCACTTGTGTTAGTGTTGAAAAACCACTTTTCGCACTTGTGTTGGTGCAGGAAAACACTTTTGCACTTGTATTAGTGTGGAAAAACCACTTTTCGCACTTGTGTTAGTGTTGAAAAACCACTTTTCGCACTTGTGTTAGTGTTGAAAAAACACTTTCCGCACTTGTATTGGTGCAGGAAACCACTTTTGCACTTCTATTAGTGTGGAAAAAACACTTTTTGCACTTGTGATAGTGTTGAAAAACCACTTTTCGCACATGTGTTAGTGTTGAAAAACCACTTTTCGCACTTGTGTTGGTGCAGGAAACCACTTTTGCACTTGTATTAGTGTGGAAAAACCACTTTTCACACTTGTGTTCGTGTTGAAAAACCACTTTTCGCACTTGTGTTAGTGTTGAAAAAACACTTTTCGCACTTGTGTTGGTGCAGGAAACCACTTTTGCACTTGTATTAGTGTGGAAAAAACCACTTTTCGCACTTGTGTTAGTGTTGAAAAACCACTTTTCGCACTTGTGTTAGTGTTGAAAAACCACTTTTCGCACTTGTGTTGGTGCAGGAAACCACTTTTGCACTTGTATTAGTGTGGAAAATACACTTTTCGCACTTGTGTTAGTGTTGAAAAACCACTTTTCGCACTTGTGTTAGTGTTGAAAAACCACTTTTCGCACTTGTGTTGGTGCAGGAAACCACTTTTGCACTTGTATTAGTGTGGAAAAAACACTTTTTGCACTTGTGATAGTGTTGAAAAACCACTTTTCGCACTTGTGTTAGTGTTGAAAAACCACTTTTCGCACTTGTGTTGGTGCAGGAAACCACTTTTGCACTTGTATTCGTGTGGAAAACCACTTTTCGCACTTGTGTTATTGTTGAAAAACCACTTTTCGCACTTATGTTAGTGTTGAAAAACCACTTGTCGCACTTGTGTTGGTGCAGGAAACCACTTTTGCACTTGTATTAGTGTGGAAAAAACACTTTTTGCACTTGTGATAGCGTTGAAAAACCACTTTTCGCACTTGTGTTAGTGTTGAAAAACCACTTTTCGCACTTGTGTTGGTGCAGGAAACCACTTTTGCACTTGTATTAGTGTGGAAAAACCACTTTTCGCACTTGTGCTAGTGTTGAAAAACCACTTTTCGCACTTGTGTTAGTGTTGAAAAACCACTTTTCGCACTTGTGTTAGTGTTGAAAAACCACTTTTCGCACTTGTGTTAGTGTTAAAAAACCACTTTTCGCACTTGTGTTGGTGCAGGAAACCACGTTTGCACTTATATTAGTGTGGAAAAACCACTTTTTGCACTTGTGATAGTGTTGAAAAACCACTTTTTGCACTTGTGTTGGTGCAGGAAACCACTTTTGCACTTGTATTAGTGTGAAAAAACACTTTTTGCACTTGTGTTAGTGTTGAAAAACCACTTTTCGCACTTGTGTTAGTGTTGAAAAACCACTTTTCGCACTTGTGTTAGTGTTGAAAAACCACTTTTCGCACTTGTGTTGGTGCAGGAAACCACTTTTGCACTTGTATTAGTGTGGAAAAACCACTTTTCACACTTGTGTTCGTGTTGAAAAACCACTTTTCGCACTTGTGTTAGTGTTGAAAAAACACTTTTCGCACTTGTGTTGGTGCAGGAAACCACTTTTGCACTTGTATTAGTGTGGAAAATACACTTTTTGCACTTGTGATAGTGTTGAAAAAACACTTTTTGCACTTGTGATAGTGTTGAAAAACCACTTTTCGCACTTGTGTTAGTGTTGAAAAACTACTTTTCGCACTTGTGTTGGTGCAGGAAACCACTTTTGCACTTGTATTAGTGTGGAAAAACCACTTTTCGCACTTGTGTTAATGTTGAAAAACCACTTTTCGCACTTGTGTTAGTGTTGAAAAACCACTTTTCGCACTTGTGTTAGTGTTGAAAAACCACTTTTCGCACTTGTGTTGGTGCAGGAAACCACTTTTGCACTTGTATTGGTGTGGAAAAAACACTTTTCGCACTTGTGTTAGTGTTGAAAAACCACTTTTCGCAATTGTGTTAGTGTTGAAAAACCACTTTTCGCACTTGTGTTGGTGCAGGAAACCACTTTTGCACTTGTATTAGTGTGGAAAAACCACTTTTCGCACTTGTGTTATTGTTGAAAAACCACTTTTCGCACTTGTGTTAGTGTTGAAAAACCACTTTTCGCACTTGTGTTGGTGCAGGAAAACACTTTTGCACTTGTATTAGTGTGGAAAAACCACTTTTCGCACTTGTGTTAGTGTTGAAAAACCACTTTTCGCACTTGTGTTAGTGTTGAAAAAACACTTTCCGCACTTGTATTGGTGCAGGAAACCACTTTTGCACTTCTATTAGTGTGGAAAAAACACTTTTTGCACTTGTGATAGTGTTGAAAAACCACTTTTCGCACATGTGTTAGTGTTGAAAAACCACTTTTCGCACTTGTGTTGGTGCAGGAAACCACTTTTGCACTTGTATTAGTGTGGAAAAACCACTTTTCACACTTGTGTTCGTGTTGAAAAACCACTTTTCGCACTTGTGTTAGTGTTGAAAAAACACTTTTCGCACTTGTGTTGGTGCAGGAAACCACTTTTGCACTTGTATTAGTGTGGAAAAAACCACTTTTCGCACTTGTGTTAGTGTTGAAAAACCACTTTTCGCACTTGTGTTAGTGTTGAAAAACCACTTTTCGCACTTGTGTTGGTGCAGGAAACCACTTTTGCACTTGTATTAGTGTGGAAAATACACTTTTCGCACTTGTGTTAGTGTTGAAAAACCACTTTTCGCACTTGTGTTAGTGTTGAAAAACCACTTTTCGCACTTGTGTTGGTGCAGGAAACCACTTTTGCACTTGTATTAGTGTGGAAAAAACACTTTTTGCACTTGTGATAGTGTTGAAAAACCACTTTTCGCACTTGTGTTAGTGTTGAAAAACCACTTTTCGCACTTGTGTTGGTGCAGGAAACCACTTTTGCACTTGTATTCGTGTGGAAAACCACTTTTCGCACTTGTGTTATTGTTGAAAAACCACTTTTCGCACTTATGTTAGTGTTGAAAAACCACTTGTCGCACTTGTGTTGGTGCAGGAAACCACTTTTGCACTTGTATTAGTGTGGAAAAAACACTTTTTGCACTTGTGATAGCGTTGAAAAACCACTTTTCGCACTTGTGTTAGTGTTGAAAAACCACTTTTCGCACTTGTGTTGGTGCAGGAAACCACATTTGCACTTGTATTCGTGTGGAAAACCACTTTTCGCACTTGTTTTAGTGTTGAAAAACCACTTTTTGCACTTGTGTTAGTGTTCAAAAAACCACTTTTCGCACTTGTATTAGTGTGGAAAAACCACATTTCGCACTTGTGTTAGTTTGGAAAAACCACTTTTCGCACTTGTGTTAGTGTTGAAAAACCACTTTTCGCACTTGTGTTAGTGTTGAAAAACCACTTTTCGCACTTGTGTTAGTGTTGAAAAACCACTTTTCGCACTTGTGTTGGTGCAGGAAACCACTTTTGCACTTGTATTAGTGTGGAAAAACCACTTTTTGCACTTGTGTTAGTGTTGAAAAACCACTTTTCGCACTTGTGTTAGTGTTGAAAAACCACTTTTCGCACTTGTGTTGGTGCAGGAAACCACTTTTGCACTTGTATTAGTGTGGAAAAACCACTTTTCGCACTTGTGTTAGTGTTGAAAAACCACTTTTCGCACTTGTGTTAGTGTTGAAAAACCACTTTTCGCACTTGTGTTAGTGTTGAAAAACCACTTTTCGCACTTGTGTTAGTGTTAAAAAACCACTTTTCGCACTTGTGTTGGTGCAGGAAACCACGTTTGCACTTATATTAGTGTGGAAAAACCACTTTTTGCACTTGTGATAGTGTTGAAAAACCACTTTTTGCACTTGTGTTGGTGCAGGAAACCACTTTTGCACTTGTATTAGTGTGAAAAAACACTTTTTGCACTTATGTTAGTGTTGAAAAACCACTTTTCGCACTTGTGTTAGTGTTGAAAAACCACTTTTCGCACTTGTGTTAGTGTTGAAAAACCACTTTTCGCACTTGTGTTGGTGCAGGAAACCACTTTTGCACTTGTATTAGTGTGGAAAAACCACTTTTCACACTTGTGTTCGTGTTGAAAAACCACTTTTCGCACTTGTGTTAGTGTTGAAAAAACACTTTTCGCACTTGTGTTGGTGCAGGAAACCACTTTTGCACTTGTATTAGTGTGGAAAAAACACTTTTTGCACTTGTGATAGTGTTGAAAAACCACTTTTCGCACTTGTGTTAGTGTTGAAAAACCACTTTTCGCACTTGTGTTAGTGTTGAAAAAACACTTTTCGCACTTGTGTTGGTGCAGGAAACCACGTTTGCACTTATATTAGTGTGGAAAAACCACTTTTTGCACTTGTGATAGTGTTGAAAAACCACTTTTCGCACTTGTGTTAGTGTTGAAAAACCACTTTTCGCACTTGTGTTGGTGCAGGAAAACACTTTTGCACTTGTATTAGTGTGGAAAAACCACTTTTCGCACTTGTGTTAGTGTTGAAAAACCACTTTTCGCACTTGTGTTAGTGTTGAAAAAACACTTTCCGCACTTGTATTGGTGCAGGAAACCACTTTTGCACTTCTATTAGTGTGGAAAAAACACTTTTTGCACTTGTGATAGTGTTGAAAAACCACTTTTCGCACATGTGTTAGTGTTGAAAAACCACTTTTCGCACTTGTGTTAGTGCAGGAAACCACTTTTGCACTTGTATTAGTGTGGAAAAACCACTTTTCACACTTGTGTTCGTGTTGAAAAACCACTTTTCGCACTTGTGTTAGTGTTGAAAAAACACTTTTCGCACTTGTGTTGGTGCAGGAAACCACTTTTGCACTTGTATTAGTGTGGAAAAAACCACTTTTCGCACTTGTGTTAGTGTTGAAAAACCACTTTTCGCACTTGTGTTAGTGTTGAAAAACCACTTTTCGCACTTGTGTTGGTGCAGGAAACCACTTTTGCACTTGTATTAGTGTGGAAAATACACTTTTCGCACTTGTGTTAGTGTTGAAAAATCACTTTTCGCACTTGTGTTAGTGTTGAAAAACCACTTTTCGCACTTGTGTTGGTGCAGGAAACCACTTTTGCACTTGTATTAGTGTGGAAAAAACACTTTTTGCACTTGTGATAGTGTTGAAAAACCACTTTTCGCACTTGTGTTAGTGTTGAAAAACCACTTTTCGCACTTGTGTTGGTGCAGGAAACCACTTTTGCACTTGTATTCGTGTGGAAAACCTCTTTTCGCACTTGTGTTATTGTTGAAAAACCACTTTTCGCACTTATGTTGGTGCAGGAAACCACACTTGCACTTGTATTCGTGTGGAAAACCACTTTTCGCACTTGTTTTAGTGTTGAAAAACCACTTTTTGCACTTGTGTTAGTGTTCAAAAAACCACTTTTCGCACTTGTATTAGTGTGGAAAAACCACATTTCGCACTTGTGTTAGTTTGGAAAAACCACTTTTCGCACTTGTGTTAGTGTTGAAAAACCACTTTTCGCACTTGTGTTAGTGTTGAAAAAACACTTTTCGCACTTGTGTTAGTGTTGAAAAACCACTTGTCGCACTTGTGTTGGTGCAGGAAACCACTTTTGCACTTGTATTAGTGTGGAAAAAACACTTTTTGCACTTGTGATAGCGTTGAAAAACCACTTTTCGCACTTGTGTTAGTGTTGAAAAACCACTTTTCGCACTTGTGTTGGTGCAGGAAACCACACTTGCACTTGTATTCGTGTGGAAAACCACTTTTCGCACTTGTTTTAGTGTTGAAAAACCACTTTTTGCACTTGTGTTAGTGTTCAAAAAACCACTTTTCGCACTTGTATTAGTGTGGAAAAACCACATTTCGCACTTGTGTTAGTTTGGAAAAACCACTTTTCGCACTTGTGTTAGTGTTGAAAAACCACTTTTCGCACTTGTGTTAGTGTTGAAAAAACACTTTTCGCACTTGTGTTAGTGTTGAAAAACCACTTTTCGCACTTGTGTTAGTGCAGGAAACCACTTTTGCACTTGTATTAGTGTGGAAAAACCACTTTTCGCACTTGTGTTAGTGTTGAAAAACCACTTTTCGCACTTGTGTTAGTGTTGAAAAACCACTTTTCGCACTTGTGTTGGTGCAGGAAACCACTTTTGCACTTGTATTAGTGTGGAAAAACCACTTTTTGCACTTGTGTTAGTGTTGAAAAACCACTTTTCGCACTTGTGTTAGTGTTGAAAAACCACTTTTCGCACTTGTGTTGGTGCAGGAAACCACTTTTGCACTTGTATTAGTGTGGAAAAACCACTTTTCGCACTTGTGTTAGTGTTGAAAAACCACTTTTCGCACTTGTGTTAGTGTTGAAAAACCACTTTTCGCACTTGTGTTAGTGTTGAAAAACCACTTTTCGCACTTGTGTTAGTGTTAAAAAACCACTTTTCGCACTTGTGTTGGTGCAGGAAACCACGTTTGCACTTATATTAGTGTGGAAAAACCACTTTTTGCACTTGTGATAGTGTTGAAAAACCACTTTTTGCACTTGTGTTGGTGCAGGAAACCACTTTTGCACTTGTATTAGTGTGAAAAAACACTTTTTGCACTTGTGTTAGTGTTGAAAAACCACTTTTCGCACTTGTGTTAGTGTTGAAAAACCACTTTTCGCACTTGTGTTAGTGTTGAAAAAGCACTTTTCGCACTTGTGTTGGTGCAGGAAACCACTTTTGCACTTGTATTAGTGTGGAAAAACCACTTTTCACACTTGTGTTCGTGTTGAAAAACCACTTTTCGCACTTGTGTTAGTGTTGAAAAAACACTTTTCGCACTTGTGTTGGTGCAGGAAACCACTTTTGCACTTGTATTAGTGTGGAAAAAACACTTTTTGCACTTGTGATAGTGTTGAAAAACCACTTTTCGCACTTGTGTTAGTGTTGAAAAACCACTTTTCGCACTTGTGTTAGTGTTGAAAAAACACTTTTCGCACTGGTGTTGGTGCAGGAAACCACTTTTGCACTTGTATTAGTGTGGAAAAAACACTTTTTGCACTTGTGATAGTGTTGAAAAACCACTTTTCGCACTTGTGTTAGTGTTGAAAAACTACTTTTCGCACTTGTGTTGGTGCAGGAAACCACTTTTGCACTTGTATTAGTGTGGAAAAACCACTTTTCGCACTTGTGTTAGTGTTGAAAAACCACTTTTCGCACTTGTGTTAGTGTTGAAAAACCACTTTTCGCACATGTGTTAGTGTTGAAAAACCACTTTTCGCACTTGTGTTGGTGCAGGAAACCACTTTTGCACTTGTATTAGTGTGGAAAAAACACTTTTCGCACTTGTGTTAGTGTTGAAAAACCACTTTTCGCACTTGTGTTAGTGTTGAAAACCACTTTTCGCACTTGTGTTGGTGCAGGAAACCACTTTTGCACTTGTATTAGTGTGGAAAAAACACTTTTTGCACTTGTGATAGTGTTGAAAAACCACTTTTCGCACTTGTGTTAGTGTTGAAAAAACACTTTTCGCACTTGTGTTGGTGCAGGAAACCACTTTTGCACTTGTATTAGTGTGGAAAATACACTTTTTGCACTTGTGATAGTGTTGAAAAAACACTTTTTGCACTTGTGATAGTGTTGAAAAACCACTTTTCGCACTTGTGTTAGTGTTGAAAAACTACTTTTCGCACTTGTGTTGGTGCAGGAAACCACTTTTGCACTTGTATTAGTGTGGAAAAACCACTTTTCGCACTTGTGTTAATGTTGAAAAACCACTTTTCGCACTTGTGTTAGTGTTGAAAAACCACTTTTCGCACTTGTGTTAGTGTTGAAAAACCACTTTTCGCACTTGTGTTGGTGCAGGAAACCACTTTTGCACTTGTATTGGTGTGGAAAAAACACTTTTCGCACTTGTGTTAGTGTTGAAAAACCACTTTTCGCAATTGTGTTAGTGTTGAAAAACCACTTTTCGCACTTGTGTTGGTGCAGGAAACCACTTTTGCACTTGTATTAGTGTGGAAAAACCACTTTTCGCACTTGTGTTATTGTTGAAAAACCACTTTTCGCACTTGTGTTAGTGTTGAAAAACCACTTTTCGCACTTGTGTTGGTGCAGGAAAACACTTTTGCACTTGTATTAGTGTGGAAAAACCACTTTTCGCACTTGTGTTAGTGTTGAAAAACCACTTTTCGCACTTGTGTTAGTGTTGAAAAAACACTTTCCGCACTTGTATTGGTGCAGGAAACCACTTTTGCACTTCTATTAGTGTGGAAAAAACACTTTTTGCACTTGCGATAGTGTTGAAAAACCACTTTTCGCACATGTGTTAGTGTTGAAAAACCACTTTTCGCACTTGTGTTGGTGCAGGAAACCACTTTTGCACTTGTATTAGTGTGGAAAAACCACTTTTCACACTTGTGTTCGTGTTGAAAAACCACTTTTCGCACTTGTGTTAGTGTTGAAAAAACACTTTTCGCACTTGTGTTGGTGCAGGAAACCACTTTTGCACTTGTATTAGTGTGGAAAAAACCACTTTTCGCACTTGTGTTAGTGTTGAAAAACCACTTTTCGCACTTGTGTTAGTGTTGAAAAACCACTTTTCGCACTTGTGTTGGTGCAGGAAACCACTTTTGCACTTGTATTAGTGTGGAAAATACACTTTTCGCACTTGTGTTAGTGTTGAAAAACCACTTTTCGCACTTGTGTTAGTGTTGAAAAACCACTTTTCGCACTTGTGTTGGTGCAGGAAACCACTTTTGCACTTGTATTAGTGTGGAAAAAACACTTTTTGCACTTGTGATAGTGTTGAAAAACCACTTTTCGCACTTGTGTTAGTGTTGAAAAACCACTTTTCGCACTTGTGTTGGTGCAGGAAACCACTTTTGCACTTGTATTCGTGTGGAAAACCACTTTTCGCACTTGTGTTATTGTTGAAAAACCACTTTTCGCACTTATGTTAGTGTTGAAAAACCACTTGTCGCACTTGTGTTGGTGCAGGAAACCACTTTTGCACTTGTATTAGTGTGGAAAAAACACTTTTTGCACTTGTGATAGCGTTGAAAAACCACTTTTCGCACTTGTGTTAGTGTTGAAAAACCACTTTTCGCACTTGTGTTGGTGCAGGAAACCACATTTGCACTTGTATTCGTGTGGAAAACCACTTTTCGCACTTGTTTTAGTGTTGAAAAACCACTTTTTGCACTTGTGTTAGTGTTCAAAAAACCACTTTTCGCACTTGTATTAGTGTGGAAAAACCACATTTCGCACTTGTGTTAGTTTGGAAAAACCACTTTTCGCACTTGTGTTAGTGTTGAAAAACCACTTTTCGCACTTGTGTTAGTGTTGAAAAACCACTTTTCGCACTTGTGTTAGTGTTGAAAAACCACTTTTCGCACTTGTGTTGGTGCAGGAAACCACTTTTGCACTTGTATTAGTGTGGAAAAACCACTTTTTGCACTTGTGTTAGTGTTGAAAAACCACTTTTCGCACTTGTGTTAGTGTTGAAAAACCACTTTTCGCACTTGTGTTGGTGCAGGAAACCACTTTTGCACTTGTATTAGTGTGGAAAAACCACTTTTCGCACTTGTGTTAGTGTTGAAAAACCACTTTTCGCACTTGTGTTAGTGTTGAAAAACCACTTTTCGCACTTGTGTTAGTGTTGAAAAACCACTTTTCGCACTTGTGTTAGTGTTAAAAAACCACTTTTCGCACTTGTGTTGGTGCAGGAAACCACGTTTGCACTTATATTAGTGTGGAAAAACCACTTTTTGCACTTGTGATAGTGTTGAAAAACCACTTTTTGCACTTGTGTTGGTGCAGGAAACCACTTTTGCACTTGTATTAGTGTGAAAAAACACTTTTTGCACTTATGTTAGTGTTGAAAAACCACTTTTCGCACTTGTGTTAGTGTTGAAAAACCACTTTTCGCACTTGTGTTGGTGCAGGAAACCACTTTTGCACTTGTATTAGTGTGGAAAAACCACTTTTCACACTTGTGTTCGTGTTGAAAAACCACTTTTCGCACTTGTGTTAGTGTTGAAAAAACACTTTTCGCACTTGTGTTGGTGCAGGAAACCACTTTTGCACTTGTATTAGTGTGGAAAAAACACTTTTTGCACTTGTGATAGTGTTGAAAAACCACTTTTCGCACTTGTGTTAGTGTTGAAAAACCACTTTTCGCACTTGTGTTAGTGTTGAAAAAACACTTTTCGCACTTGTGTTGGTGCAGGAAACCACGTTTGCACTTATATTAGTGTGGAAAAACCACTTTTTGCACTTGTGATAGTGTTGAAAAACCACTTTTCGCACTTGTGTTAGTGTTGAAAAACCACTTTTCGCACTTGTGTTGGTGCAGGAAAACACTTTTGCACTTGTATTAGTGTGGAAAAACCACTTTTCGCACTTGTGTTAGTGTTGAAAAACCACTTTTCGCACTTGTGTTAGTGTTGAAAAAACACTTTCCGCACTTGTATTGGTGCAGGAAACCACTTTTGCACTTCTATTAGTGTGGAAAAAACACTTTTTGCACTTGTGATAGTGTTGAAAAACCACTTTTCGCACATGTGTTAGTGTTGAAAAACCACTTTTCGCACTTGTGTTAGTGCAGGAAACCACTTTTGCACTTGTATTAGTGTGGAAAAACCACTTTTCACACTTGTGTTCGTGTTGAAAAACCACTTTTCGCACTTGTGTTAGTGTTGAAAAAACACTTTTCGCACTTGTGTTGGTGCAGGAAACCACTTTTGCACTTGTATTAGTGTGGAAAAAACCACTTTTCGCACTTGTGTTAGTGTTGAAAAACCACTTTTCGCACTTGTGTTAGTGTTGAAAAACCACTTTTCGCACTTGTGTTGGTGCAGGAAACCACTTTTGCACTTGTATTAGTGTGGAAAATACACTTTTCGCACTTGTGTTAGTGTTGAAAAACCACTTTTCGCACTTGTGTTAGTGTTGAAAAACCACTTTTCGCACTTGTGTTGGTGCAGGAAACCACTTTTGCACTTGTATTAGTGTGGAAAAAACACTTTTTGCACTTGTGATAGTGTTGAAAAACCACTTTTCGCACTTGTGTTAGTGTTGAAAAACCACTTTTCGCACTTGTGTTGGTGCAGGAAACCACTTTTGCACTTGTATTCGTGTGGAAAACCACTTTTCGCACTTGTGTTATTGTTGAAAAACCACTTTTCGCACTTATGTTGGTGCAGGAAACCACACTTGCACTTGTATTCGTGTGGAAAACCACTTTTCGCACTTGTTTTAGTGTTGAAAAACCACTTTTTGCACTTGTGTTAGTGTTCAAAAAACCACTTTTCGCACTTGTATTAGTGTGGAAAAAACCACATTTCGCACTTGTGTTAGTTTGGAAAAACCACTTTTCGCACTTGTGTTAGTGTTGAAAAACCACTTTTCGCACTTGTGTTAGTGTTGAAAAAACACTTTTCGCACTTGTGTTAGTGTTGAAAAACCACTTGTCGCACTTGTGTTGGTGCAGGAAACCACTTTTGCACTTGTATTAGTGTGGAAAAAACACTTTTTGCACTTGTGATAGCGTTGAAAAACCACTTTTCGCACTTGTGTTAGTGTTGAAAAACCACTTTTCGCACTTGTGTTGGTGCAGGAAACCACACTTGCACTTGTATTCGTGTGGAAAACCACTTTTCGCACTTGTTTTAGTGTTGAAAAACCACTTTTTGCACTTGTGTTAGTGTTCAAAAAACACTTTTCGCACTTGTGTTGGTGCAGGAAACCACGTTTGCACTTATATTAGTGTGGAAAAACCACTTTTTGCACTTGTGATAGTGTTGAAAAACCACTTTTCGCACTTGTGTTAGTGTTGAAAAACCACTTTTCGCACTTGTGTTGGTGCAGGAAAACACTTTTGCACTTGTATTAGTGTGGAAAAACCACTTTTCGCACTTGTGTGTGTTTCGCACTTGTGTTGAAAAACCACTTTTCGCACTTGTGTTAGTGTTGAAAAAACACTTTCCGCACTTGTATTGGTGCAGGAAACCACTTTTGCACTTCTATTAGTGTGGAAAAAACACTTTTTGCACTTGTGATAGTGTTGAAAAACCACTTTTCGCACATGTGTTAGTGTTGAAAAACCACTTTTCGCACTTGTGTTAGTGCAGGAAACCACTTTTGCACTTGTATTAGTGTGGAAAAACCACTTTTCACACTTGTGTTCGTGTTGAAAAACCACTTTTCGCACTTGTGTTAGTGTTGAAAAAACACTTTTCGCACTTGTGTTGGTGCAGGAAACCACTTTTGCACTTGTATTAGTGTGGAAAAAACCACTTTTCGCACTTGTGTTAGTGTTGAAAAACCACTTTTCGCACTTGTGTTAGTGTTGAAAAACCACTTTTCGCACTTGTGTTGGTGCAGGAAACCACTTTTGCACTTGTATTAGTGTGGAAAATACACTTTTCGCACTTGTGTTAGTGTTGAAAAACCACTTTTCGCACTTGTGTTAGTGTTGAAAAACCACTTTTCGCACTTGTGTTGGTGCAGGAAACCACTTTTGCACTTGTATTAGTGTGGAAAAAACACTTTTTGCACTTGTGATAGTGTTGAAAAACCACTTTTCGCACTTGTGTTAGTGTTGAAAAACCACTTTTCGCACTTGTGTTGGTGCAGGAAACCACTTTTGCACTTGTATTCGTGTGGAAAACCACTTTTCGCACTTGTGTTATTGTTGAAAAACCACTTTTCGCACTTATGTTGGTGCAGGAAACCACACTTGCACTTGTATTCGTGTGGAAAACCACTTTTCGCACTTGTTTTAGTGTTGAAAAACCACTTTTTGCACTTGTGTTAGTGTTCAAAAAACCACTTTTCGCACTTGTATTAGTGTGGAAAAACCACATTTCGCACTTGTGTTAGTTTGGAAAAACCACTTTTCGCACTTGTGTTAGTGTTGAAAAACCACTTTTCGCACTTGTGTTAGTGTTGAAAAAACACTTTTCGCACTTGTGTTAGTGTTGAAAAACCACTTGTCGCACTTGTGTTGGTGCAGGAAACCACTTTTGCACTTGTATTAGTGTGGAAAAAACACTTTTTGCACTTGTGATAGCGTTGAAAAACCACTTTTCGCACTTGTGTTAGTGTTGAAAAACCACTTTTCGCACTTGTGTTGGTGCAGGAAACCACACTTGCACTTGTATTCGTGTGGAAAACCACTTTTCGCACTTGTTTTAGTGTTGAAAAACCACTTTTTGCACTTGTGTTAGTGTTCAAAAAACCACTTTTCGCACTTGTATTAGTGTGGAAAAACCACATTTCGCACTTGTGTTAGTTTGGAAAAACCACTTTTCGCACTTGTGTTAGTGTTGAAAAACCACTTTTCGCACTTGTGTTAGTGTTGAAAAAACACTTTTCGCACTTGTGTTAGTGTTGAAAAACCACTTTTCGCACTTGTGTTGGTGCAGGAAACCACTTTTGCACTTGTATTAGTGTGGAAAAACCACTTTTCGCACTTGTGTTAGTGTTGAAAAACCACTTTTCGCACTTGTGTTAGTGTTGAAAAACCACTTTTCGCACTTGTGTTGGTGCAGGAAACCACTTTTGCACTTGTATTAGTGTGGAAAAACCACTTTTTGCACTTGTGTTAGTGTTGAAAAACCACTTTTCGCACTTGTGTTAGTGTTGAAAAACCACTTTTCGCACTTGTGTTGGTGCAGGAAACCACTTTTGCACTTGTATTAGTGTGGAAAAACCACTTTTCGCACTTGTGTTAGTGTTGAAAAACCACTTTTCGCACTTGTGTTAGTGTTGAAAAACCACTTTTCGCACTTGTGTTAGTGTTGAAAAACCACTTTTCGCACTTGTGTTAGTGTTAAAAAACCACTTTTCGCACTTGTGTTGGTGCAGGAAACCACGTTTGAACTTATATTAGTGTGGAAAAACCACTTTTTGCACTTGTGATAGTGTTGAAAAACCACTTTTTGCACTTGTGTTGGTGCAGGAAACCACTTTTGCACTTGTATTAGTGTGAAAAAACACTTTTTGCACTTGTGTTAGTGTTGAAAAACCACTTTTCGCACTTGTGTTAGTGTTGAAAAACCACTTTTCGCACTTGTGTTAGTGTTGAAAAAGCACTTTTCGCACTTGTGTTGGTGCAGGAAACCACTTTTGCACTTGTATTAGTGTGGAAAAACCACTTTTCACACTTGTGTTCGTGTTGAAAAACCACTTTTCGCACTTGTGTTAGTGTTGAAAAAACACTTTTCGCACTTGTGTTGGTGCAGGAAACCACTTTTGCACTTGTATTAGTGTGGAAAAAACACTTTTTGCACTTGTGATAGTGTTGAAAAACCACTTTTCGCACTTGTGTTAGTGTTGAAAAACCACTTTTCGCACTTGTGTTAGTGTTGAAAAAACACTTTTCGCACTGGTGTTGGTGCAGGAAACCACTTTTGCACTTGTATTAGTGTGGAAAAAACACTTTTTGCACTTGTGATAGTGTTGAAAAACCACTTTTCGCACTTGTGTTAGTGTTGAAAAACTACTTTTCGCACTTGTGTTGGTGCAGGAAACCACTTTTGCACTTGTATTAGTGTGGAAAAACCACTTTTCGCACTTGTGTTAGTGTTGAAAAACCACTTTTCGCACTTGTGTTAGTGTTGAAAAACCACTTTTCGCACATGTGTTAGTGTTGAAAAACCACTTTTCGCACTTGTGTTGGTGCAGGAAACCACTTTTGCACTTGTATTAGTGTGGAAAAAACACTTTTCGCACTTGTGTTAGTGTTGAAAAACCACTTTTCGCACTTGTGTTAGTGTTGAAAACCACTTTTCGCACTTGTGTTGGTGCAGGAAACCACTTTTGCACTTGTATTAGTGTGGAAAAAACACTTTTTGCACTTGTGATAGCGTTGAAAAACCACTTTTCGCACTTGTGTTAGTGTTGAAAAACCACTTTTCGCACTTGTGTTGGTGCAGGAAACCACATTTGCACTTGTATTCGTGTGGAAAACCACTTTTCGCACTTGTTTTAGTGTTGAAAAACCACTTTTTGCACTTGTGTTAGTGTTCAAAAAACCACTTTTCGCACTTGTATTAGTGTGGAAAAACCACATTTCGCACTTGTGTTAGTTTGGAAAAACCACTTTTCGCACTTGTGTTAGTGTTGAAAAACAACTTTTCGCACTTGTGTTAGTGTTGAAAAAACACTTTTCGCACTTGTGTTAGTGTTGAAAAACCACTTTTCGCACTTGTGTTGGTGCAGGAAACCACTTTTGCACTTGTATTAGTGTGGCAAAACCACTTTTCGCACTTGTGTTAGTGTTGAAAAACCACTTTTCGCACTTGTGTTAGTGTTGAAAAACCACTTTTCGCACTTGTGTTGGTGCAGGAAACCACTTTTGCACTTGTATTAGTGTGGAAAAACCACTTTTTGCACTTGTGTTAGTGTTGAAAAACCACTTTTTGCACTTGTGTTAGTGTTGAAAAACCACTTTTCGCACTTGTGTTGGTGCAGGAAACCACTTTTGCACTTGTATTAGTGTGGAAAAACCACTTTTCGCACTTGTGTTAGTGTTGAAAAACCACTTTTCGCACTTGTGTTAGTGTTGAAAAACCACTTTTCGCACTTGTGTTAGTGTTGAAAAACCACTTTTCGCACTTGTGTTAGTGTTAAAAAACCACTTTTCGCACTTGTGTTGGTGCAGGAAACCACGTTTGCACTTATATTAGTGTGGAAAAACCACTTTTTGCACTTGTGATAGTGTTGAAAAACCACTTTTTGCACTTGTGTTGGTGCAGGAAACCACTTTTGCACTTGTATTAGTGTGAAAAAACACTTTTTGCACTTGTGTTAGTGTTGAAAAACCACTTTTCGCACTTGTGTTGGTGCAGGAAACCACTTTTGCACTTGTATTAGTGTGGAAAAACCACTTTTCACACTTGTGTTCGTGTTGAAAAACCACTTTTCGCACTTGTGTTAGTGTTGAAAAAACACTTTTCGCACTTGTGTTGGTGCAGGAAACCACTTTTGCACTTGTATTAGTGTGGAAAAACCACTTTTCACACTTGTGATAGTGTTGAAAAAACACTTTTTGCACTTGTGATAGTGTTGAAAAACCACTTTTCGCACTTGTGTTAGTGTTGAAAAACTACTTTTCGCACTTGTGTTGGTGCAGGAAACCACTTTTGCACTTGTATTAGTGTGGAAAAACCACTTTTCGCACTTGTGTTAATGTTGAAAAACCACTTTTTGCACTTGTGTTAGTGTTGAAAAACCACTTTTCACACTTGTGTTAGTGTTGAAAAACCACTTTTCGCACTTGTGTTGGTGCAGGAAACCACTTTTGCACTTGTATTGGTGTGGAAAAAACACTTTTCGCACTTGTGTTAGTGTTGAAAAACCACTTTTCGCAATTGTGTTAGTGTTGAAAAACCACTTTTCGCACTTGTGTTGGTGCAGGAAACCACTTTTGCACTTGTATTAGTGTGGAAAAACCACTTTTCGCACTTGTGTTATTGTTGAAAAACCACTTTTCGCACTTGTGTTAGTGTTGAAAAACCACTTTTCGCACTTGTGTTGGTGCAGGAAAACACTTTTGCACTTGTATTAGTGTGGAAAAACCACTTTTCGCACTTGTGTTAGTGTTGAAAAACCACTTTTCGCACTTGTGTTAGTGTTGAAAAAACACTTTCCGCACTTGTATTGGTGCAGGAAACCACTTTTGCACTTCTATTAGTGTGGAAAAAACACTTTTTGCACTTGTGATAGTGTTGAAAAACCACTTTTCGCACATGTGTTAGTGTTGAAAAACCACTTTTCGCACTTGTGTTGGTGCAGGAAACCACTTTTGCACTTGTATTAGTGTGGAAAAACCACTTTTCACACTTGTGTTCGTGTTGAAAAACCACTTTTCGCACTTGTGTTAGTGTTGAAAAAACACTTTTCGCACTTGTGTTGGTGCAGGAAACCACTTTTGCACTTGTATTAGTGTGGAAAAAACCACTTTTCGCACTTGTGTTAGTGTTGAAAAACCACTTTTCGCACTTGTGTTAGTGTTGAAAAACCACTTTTCGCACTTGTGTTGGTGCAGGAAACCACTTTTGCACTTGTATTAGTGTGGAAAATACACTTTTCGCACTTGTGTTAGTGTTGAAAAACCACTTTTCGCACTTGTGTTAGTGTTGAAAAACCACTTTTCGCACTTGTGTTGGTGCAGGAAACCACTTTTGCACTTGTATTAGTGTGGAAAAAACACTTTTTGCACTTGTGATAGTGTTGAAAAACCACTTTTCGCACTTGTGTTAGTGTTGAAAAACCACTTTTCGCACTTGTGTTGGTGCAGGAAACCACTTTTGCACTTGTATTCGTGTGGAAAACCACTTTTCGCACTTGTGTTATTGTTGAAAAACCACTTTTCGCACTTATGTTAGTGTTGAAAAACCACTTGTCGCACTTGTGTTGGTGCAGGAAACCACTTTTGCACTTGTATTAGTGTGGAAAAAACACTTTTTGCACTTGTGATAGCGTTGAAAAACCACTTTTCGCACTTGTGTTAGTGTTGAAAAACCACTTTTCGCACTTGTGTTGGTGCAGGAAACCACATTTGCACTTGTATTCGTGTGGAAAACCACTTTTCGCACTTGTTTTAGTGTTGAAAAACCACTTTTTGCACTTGTGTTAGTGTTCAAAAAACCACTTTTCGCACTTGTATTAGTGTGGAAAAACCACATTTCGCACTTGTGTTAGTTTGGAAAAACCACTTTTCGCACTTGTGTTAGTGTTGAAAAACCACTTTTCGCACTTGTGTTAGTGTTGAAAAACCACTTTTCGCACTTGTGTTAGTGTTGAAAAACCACTTTTCGCACTTGTGTTGGTGCAGGAAACCACTTTTGCACTTGTATTAGTGTGGAAAAACCACTTTTTGCACTTGTGTTAGTGTTGAAAAACCACTTTTCGCACTTGTGTTAGTGTTGAAAAACCACTTTTCGCACTTGTGTTGGTGCAGGAAACCACTTTTGCACTTGTATTAGTGTGGAAAAACCACTTTTCGCACTTGTGTTAGTGTTGAAAAACCACTTTTCGCACTTGTGTTAGTGTTGAAAAACCACTTTTCGCACTTGTGTTAGTGTTGAAAAACCACTTTTCGCACTTGTGTTGGTGCAGGAAACCACTTTTGCACTTGTATTAGTGTGGAAAAACCACTTTTTGCACTTGTGTTAGTGTTGAAAAACCACTTTTCGCACTTGTGTTAGTGTTGAAAAACCACTTTTCGCACTTGTGTTGGTGCAGGAAACCACTTTTGCACTTGTATTAGTGTGGAAAAACCACTTTTCGCACTTGTGTTAGTGTTGAAAAACCACTTTTCGCACTTGTGTTAGTGTTGAAAAACCACTTTTCGCACTTGTGTTAGTGTTGAAAAACCACTTTTCGCACTTGTGTTAGTGTTAAAAAACCACTTTTCGCACTTGTGTTGGTGCAGGAAACCACGTTTGCACTTATATTAGTGTGGAAAAACCACTTTTTGCACTTGTGATAGTGTTGAAAAACCACTTTTTGCACTTGTGTTGGTGCAGGAAACCACTTTTGCACTTGTATTAGTGTGAAAAAACACTTTTTGCACTTGTGTTAGTGTTGAAAAACCACTTTTCGCACTTGTGTTAGTGTTGAAAAACCACTTTTCGCACTTGTGTTAGTGTTGAAAAACCACTTTTCGCACTTGTGTTGGTGCAGGAAACCACTTTTGCACTTGTATTAGTGTGGAAAAACCACTTTTCACACTTGTGTTCGTGTTGAAAAACCACTTTTCGCACTTGTGTTAGTGTTGAAAAACCACTTTTCGCACTTGTGTTGGTGCAGGAAACCACTTTTGCACTTGTATTAGTGTGGAAAAACCACTTTTTGCACTTGTGTTAGTGTTGAAAAACCACTTTTCGCACTTGTGTTAGTGTTGAAAAACCACTTTTCGCACTTGTGTTGGTGCAGGAAACCACTTTTGCACTTGTATTAGTGTGGAAAAACCACTTTTGGCACTTGTGTTAGTGTTGAAAAACCACTTTTCGCACTTGTGTTGGTGCAGGAAACCACTTTTGCACTTGTATTCGTGTGGAAAACCACTTTTCGCACTTGTGTTATTGTTGAAAAACCACTTTTCGCACTTATGTTAGTGTTGAAAAACCACTTGTCGCACTTGTGTTGGTGCAGGAAACCACTTTTGCACTTGTATTAGTGTGGAAAAAACACTTTTTGCACTTGTGATAGCGTTGAAAAACCACTTTTCGCACTTGTGTTAGTGTTGAAAAACCACTTTTCGCACTTGTGTTGGTGCAGGAAACCACATTTGCACTTGTATTCGTGTGGAAAACCACTTTTCGCACTTGTTTTAGTGTTGAAAAACCACTTTTTGCACTTGTGTTAGTGTTCAAAAAACCACTTTTCGCACTTGTATTAGTGTGGAAAAACCACATTTCGCACTTGTGTTAGTTTGGAAAAACCACTTTTCGCACTTGTGTTAGTGTTGAAAAACCACTTTTCGCACTTGTGTTAGTGTTGAAAAACCACTTTTCGCACTTGTGTTAGTGTTGAAAAACCACTTTTCGCACTTGTGTTGGTGCAGGAAACCACTTTTGCACTTGTATTAGTGTGGAAAAACCACTTTTTGCACTTGTGTTAGTGTTGAAAAACCACTTTTCGCACTTGTGTTAGTGTTGAAAAACCACTTTTCGCACTTGTGTTGGTGCAGGAAACCACTTTTGCACTTGTATTAGTGTGGAAAACCACTTTTCGCACTTGTGTTAGTGTTGAAAAACCACTTTTCGCACTTGTGTTAGTGTTGAAAAACCACTTTTCGCACTTGTGTTAGTGTTGAAAAACCACTTTTCGCACTTGTGTTAGTGTTAAAAAACCACTTTTCGCACTTGTGTTGGTGCAGGAAACCACGTTTGCACTTATATTAGTGTGGAAAAACCACTTTTTGCACTTGTGATAGTGTTGAAAAACCACTTTTTGCACTTGTGTTGGTGCAGGAAACCACTTTTGCACTTGTGTTGGTGCAGGAAACCACATTTGCACTTGTATTCGTGTGGAAAACCACTTTTCGCACTTGTTTTAGTGTTGAAAAACCACTTTTTGCACTTGTGTTAGTGTTCAAAAAACCACTTTTCGCACTTGTATTAGTGTGGAAAAACCACATTTCGCACTTGTGTTAGTTTGGAAAAACCACTTTTCGCACTTGTGTTAGTGTTGAAAAACAACTTTTCGCACTTGTGTTAGTGTTGAAAAAACACTTTTCGCACTTGTGTTAGTGTTGAAAAACCACTTTTCGCACTTGTGTTGGTGCAGGAAACCACTTTTGCACTTGTATTAGTGTGGCAAAACCACTTTTCGCACTTGTGTTAGTGTTGAAAAACCACTTTTCGCACTTGTGTTAGTGTTGAAAAACCACTTTTCGCACTTGTGTTGGTGCAGGAAACCACTTTTGCACTTGTATTAGTGTGGAAAAACCACTTTTTGCACTTGTGTTAGTGTTGAAAAACCACTTTTTGCACTTGTGTTAGTGTTGAAAAACCACTTTTCGCACTTGTGTTGGTGCAGGAAACCACTTTTGCACTTGTATTAGTGTGGAAAAACCACTTTTCGCACTTGTGTTAGTGTTGAAAAACCACTTTTCGCACTTGTGTTAGTGTTGAAAAACCACTTTTCGCACTTGTGTTAGTGTTGAAAAACCACTTTTCGCACTTGTGTTAGTGTTAAAAAACCACTTTTCGCACTTGTGTTGGTGCAGGAAACCACGTTTGCACTTATATTAGTGTGGAAAAACCACTTTTTGCACTTGTGATAGTGTTGAAAAACCACTTTTTGCACTTGTGTTGGTGCAGGAAACCACTTTTGCACTTGTATTAGTGTGAAAAAACACTTTTTGCACTTGTGTTAGTGTTGAAAAACCACTTTTCGCACTTGTGTTGGTGCAGGAAACCACTTTTGCACTTGTATTAGTGTGGAAAAACCACTTTTCACACTTGTGTTCGTGTTGAAAAACCACTTTTCGCACTTGTGTTAGTGTTGAAAAAACACTTTTCGCACTTGTGTTGGTGCAGGAAACCACTTTTGCACTTGTATTAGTGTGGAAAAACCACTTTTCACACTTGTGTTCGTGTTGAAAAACCACTTTTCGCACTTGTGTTAGTGTTGAAAAAACACTTTTCGCACTTGTGTTGGTGCAGGAAACCACTTTTGCACTTGTATTAGTGTGGAAAATACACTTTTTGCACTTGTGATAGTGTTGAAAAAACACTTTTTGCACTTGTGATAGTGTTGAAAAACCACTTTTCGCACTTGTGTTAGTGTTGAAAAACTACTTTTCGCACTTGTGTTGGTGCAGGAAACCACTTTTGCACTTGTATTAGTGTGGAAAAACCACTTTTCGCACTTGTGTTAATGTTGAAAAACCACTTTTTGCACTTGTGTTAGTGTTGAAAAACCACTTTTCACACTTGTGTTAGTGTTGAAAAACCACTTTTCGCACTTGTGTTGGTGCAGGAAACCACTTTTGCACTTGTATTGGTGTGGAAAAAACACTTTTCGCACTTGTGTTAGTGTTGAAAAACCAATTTTCGCAATTGTGTTAGTGTTGAAAAACCACTTTTCGCACTTGTGTTGGTGCAGGAAACCACTTTTGCACTTGTATTAGTGTGGAAAAACCACTTTTCGCACTTGTGTTATTGTTGAAAAACCACTTTTCGCACTTGTGTTAGTGTTGAAAAACCACTTTTCGCACTTGTGTTGGTGCAGGAAAACACTTTTGCACTTGTATTAGTGTGGAAAAACCACTTTTCGCACTTGTGTTAGTGTTGAAAAACCACTTTTCGCACTTGTGTTAGTGTTGAAAAAACACTTTCCGCACTTGTATTGGTGCAGGAAACCACTTTTGCACTTCTATTAGTGTGGAAAAAACACTTTTTGCACTTGTGATAGTGTTGAAAAACCACTTTTCGCACATGTGTTAGTGTTGAAAAACCACTTTTCGCACTTGTGTTGGTGCAGGAAACCACTTTTGCACTTGTATTAGTGTGGAAAAACCACTTTTCACACTTGTGTTCGTGTTGAAAAACCACTTTTCGCACTTGTGTTAGTGTTGAAAAAACACTTTTCGCACTTGTGTTGGTGCAGGAAACCACTTTTGCACTTGTATTAGTGTGGAAAAAACCACTTTTCGCACTTGTGTTAGTGTTGAAAAACCACTTTTCGCACTTGTGTTAGTGTTGAAAAACCACTTTTCGCACTTGTGTTGGTGCAGGAAACCACTTTTGCACTTGTATTAGTGTGGAAAATACACTTTTCGCACTTGTGTTAGTGTTGAAAAACCACTTTTCGCACTTGTGTTAGTGTTGAAAAACCACTTTTCGCACTTGTGTTGGTGCAGGAAACCACTTTTGCACTTGTATTAGTGTGGAAAAAACACTTTTTGCACTTGTGATAGTGTTGAAAAACCACTTTTCGTACTTGTGTTAGTGTTGAAAAACCACTTTTCGCACTTGTGTTGGTGCAGGAAACCACTTTTGCACTTGTATTCGTGTGGAAAACCACTTTTCGCACTTGTGTTATTGTTGAAAAACCACTTTTCGCACTTATGTTAGTGTTGAAAAACCACTTGTCGCACTTGTGTTGGTGCAGGAAACCACTTTTGCACTTGTATTAGTGTGGAAAAAACACTTTTTGCACTTGTGATAGCGTTGAAAAACCACTTTTCGCACTTGTGTTAGTGTTGAAAAACCACTTTTCGCACTTGTGTTGGTGCAGGAAACCACATTTGCACTTGTATTCGTGTGGAAAACCACTTTTCGCACTTGTTTTAGTGTTGAAAAACCACTTTTTGCACTTGTGTTAGTGTTCAAAAAACCACTTTTCGCACTTGTATTAGTGTGGAAAAACCACATTTCGCACTTGTGTTAGTTTGGAAAAACCACTTTTCGCACTTGTGTTAGTGTTGAAAAACCACTTTTCGCACTTGTGTTAGTGTTGAAAAACCACTTTTCGCACTTGTGTTAGTGTTGAAAAACCACTTTTCGCACTTGTGTTGGTGCAGGAAACCACTTTTGCACTTGTATTAGTGTGGAGAAACCACTTTTTGCACTTGTGTTAGTGTTGAAAAACCACTTTTCGCACTTGTGTTAGTGTTGAAAAACCACTTTTCGCACTTGTGTTGGTGCAGGAAACCACTTTTGCACTTGTATTAGTGTGGAAAAACCACTTTTCGCACTTGTGTTAGTGTTGAAAAACCACTTTTCGCACTTGTGTTAGTGTTGAAAAACCACTTTTCGCACTTGTGTTAGTGTTGAAAAACCACTTTTCGCACTTGTGTTAGTGTTAAAAAACCACTTTTCGCACTTGTGTTGGTGCAGGAAACCACGTTTGCACTTATATTAGTGTGGAAAAACCACTTTTTGCACTTGTGATAGTGTTGAAAAACCACTTTTTGCACTTGTGTTGGTGCAGGAAACCACTTTTGCACTTGTATTAGTGTGAAAAAACACTTTTTGCACTTGTGTTAGTGTTGAAAAACCACTTTTCGCACTTGTGTTAGTGTTGAAAAACCACTTTTCGCACTTGTGTTAGTGTTGAAAAACCACTTTTCGCACTTGTGTTGGTGCAGGAAACCACTTTTGCACTTGTATTAGTGTGGAAAAACCACTTTTCACACTTGTGTTCGTGTTGAAAAACCACTTTTCGCACTTGTGTTAGTGTTGAAAAACCACTTTTCGCACTTGTGTTGGTGCAGGAAACCACTTTTGCACTTGTATTAGTGTGGAAAAACCACTTTTTGCACTTGTGTTAGTGTTGAAAAACCACTTTTCGCACTTGTGTTAGTGTTGAAAAACCACTTTTCGCACTTGTGTTGGTGCAGGAAACCACTTTTGCACTTGTATTAGTGTGGAAAAACCACTTTTGGCACTTGTGTTAGTGTTGAAAAACCACTTTTCGCACTTGTGTTGGTGCAGGAAACCACTTTTGCACTTGTATTCGTGTGGAAAACCACTTTTCGCACTTGTGTTATTGTTGAAAAACCACTTTTCGCACTTATGTTAGTGTTGAAAAACCACTTGTCGCACTTGTGTTGGTGCAGGAAACCACTTTTGCACTTGTATTAGTGTGGAAAAAACACTTTTTGCACTTGTGATAGCGTTGAAAAACCACTTTTCGCACTTGTGTTAGTGTTGAAAAACCACTTTTCGCACTTGTGTTGGTGCAGGAAACCACATTTGCACTTGTATTCGTGTGGAAAACCACTTTTCGCACTTGTTTTAGTGTTGAAAAACCACTTTTTGCACTTGTGTTAGTGTTCAAAAAACCACTTTTCGCACTTGTATTAGTGTGGAAAAACCACATTTCGCACTTGTGTTAGTTTGGAAAAACCACTTTTCGCACTTGTGTTAGTGTTGAAAAACCACTTTTCGCACTTGTGTTAGTGTTGAAAAACCACTTTTCGCACTTGTGTTAGTGTTGAAAAACCACTTTTCGCACTTGTGTTGGTGCAGGAAACCACTTTTGCACTTGTATTAGTGTGGAAAAACCACTTTTTGCACTTGTGTTAGTGTTGAAAAACCACTTCTCGCACTTGTGTTAGTGTTGAAAAACCACTTTTCGCACTTGTGTTGGTGCAGGAAACCACTTTTGCACTTGTATTAGTGTGGAAAAACCACTTTTCGCACTTGTGTTAGTGTTGAAAAACCACTTTTCGCACTTGTGTTAGTGTTGAAAAACCACTTTTCGCACTTGTGTTAGTGTTGAAAAACCACTTTTCGCACTTGTGTTAGTGTTAAAAAACCACTTTTCGCACTTGTGTTGGTGCAGGAAACCACGTTTGCACTTATATTAGTGTGGAAAAACCACTTTTTGCACTTGTGATAGTGTTGAAAAACCACTTTTTGCACTTGTGTTGGTGCAGGAAACCACTTTTGCACTTGTATTAGTGTGAAAAAACACTTTTTGCACTTGTGTTAGTGTTGAAAAACCACTTTTCACACTTGTGTTAGTGTTGAAAAACCACTTTTCGCACTTGTGTTAGTGTTGAAAAACCACTTTTCGCACTTGTGTTGGTGCAGGAAACCACTTTTGCACTTGTATTAGTGTGGAAAAACCACTTTTCACACTTGTGTTCGTGTTGAAAAACCACTTTTCGCACTTGTGTTAGTGTTGAAAAAACACTTTTCGCACTTGTGTTGGTGCAGGAAACCACTTTTGCACTTGTATTAGTGTGGAAAAAACACTTTTTGCACTTGTGATAGTGTTGAAAAACCACTTTTCGCACTTGTGTTAGTGTTGAAAAACCACTTTTCGCACTTGTGTTAGTGTTGAAAAAACACTTTTCGCACTGGTGTTGGTGCAGGAAACCACTTTTGCACTTGTATTAGTGTGGAAAAAACACTTTTCGCACTTGTGTTAGTGTTGAAAAACCACTTTTCGCCCATGTGTTAGTGTTGAAAAACCACTTTTCGCACTTGTGTTGGTGCAGGAAACCACTTTTGCACTTGTATTAGTGTGGAAAAACCACTTTTCACACTTGTGTTCGTGTTGAAAAACCACTTTTCGCACTTGTGTTAGTGTTGAAAAAACACTTTTCGCACTTGTGTTGGTGCAGGAAACCACTTTTGCACTTGTATTAGTGTGGAAAAAACCACTTTTTGCACTTGTGTTAGTGTTGAAAAACCACTTTTCGCACTTGTGTTGGTGCAGGAAACCACATTTGCACTTGTATTCGTGTGGAAAACCACTTTTCGCACTTGTTTTAGTGTTGAAAAACCACTTTTTGCACTTGTGTTAGTGTTCAAAAAACCACTTTTCGCACTTGTATTAGTGTGGAAAAACCACATTTCGCACTTGTGTTAGTTTGGAAAAACCACTTTTCGCACTTGTGTTAGTGTTGAAAAACCACTTTTCGCACTTGTGTTAGTGTTGAAAAACCACTTTTCGCACTTGTGTTGGTGCAGGAAACCACATTTGCACTTGTATTCGTGTGGAAAACCACTTTTCGCACTTGTTTTAGTGTTGAAAAACCACTTTTTGCACTTGTGTTAGTGTTCAAAAAACCACTTTTCGCACTTGTATTAGTGTGGAAAAACCACATTTCGCACTTGTGTTAGTTTGGAAAAACCACTTTTCGCACTTGTGTTAGTGTTGAAAAACCACTTTTCGCACTTGTGTTAGTGTTGAAAAACCACTTTTCGCACTTGTGTTAGTGTTGAAAAACCACTTTTCGCACTTGTGTTGGTGCAGGAAACCACTTTTGCACTTGTATTAGTGTGGAAAAACCACTTTTTGCACTTGTGTTAGTGTTGAAAAACCACTTTCCGCACTTGTGTTAGTGTTGAAAAACCACTTTTCGCACTTGTGTTGGTGCAGGAAACCACTTTTGCACTTGTATTAGTGTGGAAAAACCACTTTTCGCACTTGTGTTAGTGTTGAAAAACCACTTTTCGCACTTGTGTTAGTGTTGAAAAACCACTTTTCGCACTTGTGTTAGTGTTGAAAAACCACTTTTCGCACTTGTGTTAGTGTTAAAAAACCACTTTTCGCACTTGTGTTGGTGCAGGAAACCACGTTTGCACTTATATTAGTGTGGAAAAACCACTTTTTGCACTTGTGATAGTGTTGAAAAACCACTTTTTGCACTTGTGTTGGTGCAGGAAACCACTTTTGCACTTGTATTAGTGTGAAAAAACACTTTTTGCACTTGTGTTAGTGTTGAAAAACCACTTTTCGCACTTGTGTTAGTGTTGAAAAACCACTTTTCGCACTTGTGTTAGTGTTGAAAAACCACTTTTCGCACTTGTGTTGGTGCAGGAAACCACTTTTGCACTTGTATTAGTGTGGAAAAAACACTTTTCGCACTTGTGTTAGTGTTGAAAAACCACTTTTCGCACTTGTGTTAGTGTTGAAAACCACTTTTCGCACTTGTGTTGGTGCAGGAAACCACTTTTGCACTTGTATTAGTGTGGAAAAAACACTTTTTGCACTTGTGATAGCGTTGAAAAACCACTTTTCGCACTTGTGTTAGTGTTGAAAAACCACTTTTCGCACTTGTGTTGGTGCAGGAAACCACATTTGCACTTGTATTCGTGTGGAAAACCACTTTTCGCACTTGTTTTAGTGTTGAAAAACCACTTTTTGCACTTGTGTTAGTGTTCAAAAAACCACTTTTCGCACTTGTATTAGTGTGGAAAAACCACATTTCGCACTTGTGTTAGTTTGGAAAAACCACTTTTCGCACTTGTGTTAGTGTTGAAAAACAACTTTTCGCACTTGTGTTAGTGTTGAAAAAATACTTTTCGCACTTGTGTTAGTGTTGAAAAACCACTTTTCGCACTTGTGTTGGTGCAGGAAACCACTTTTGCACTTGTATTAGTGTGGCAAAACCACTTTTCGCACTTGTGTTAGTGTTGAAAAACCACTTTTCGCACTTGTGTTAGTGTTGAAAAACCACTTTTCGCACTTGTGTTGGTGCAGGAAACCACTTTTGCACTTGTATTAGTGTGGAAAAACCACTTTTTGCACTTGTGTTAGTGTTGAAAAACCACTTTTTGCACTTGTGTTAGTGTTGAAAAACTACTTTTCGCACTTGTGTTGGTGCAGGAAACCACTTTTGCACTTGTATTAGTGTGGAAAAACCACTTTTCGCACTTGTGTTAGTGTTGAAAAACCACTTTTCGCACTTGTGTTAGTGTTGAAAAACCACTTTTCGCACTTGTGTTAGTGTTGAAAAACCACTTTTCGCACTTGTGTTAGTGTTAAAAAACCACTTTTCGCACTTGTGTTGGTGCAGGAAACCACGTTTGCACTTATATTAGTGTGGAAAAACCACTTTTTGCACTTGTGATAGTGTTGAAAAACCACTTTTTGCACTTGTGTTGGTGCAGGAAACCACTTTTGCACTTGTATTAGTGTGAAAAAACACTTTTTGCACTTGTGTTAGTGTTGAAAAACCACTTTTCGCACTTGTGTTGGTGCAGGAAACCACTTTTGCACTTGTATTAGTGTGGAAAAACCACTTTTCACACTTGTGTTCGTGTTGAAAAACCACTTTTCGCACTTGTGTTAGTGTTGAAAAAACACTTTTCGCACTTGTGTTGGTGCAGGAAACCACTTTTGCACTTGTATTAGTGTGGAAAAACCACTTTTCACACTTGTGTTCGTGTTGAAAAACCACTTTTCGCACTTGTGTTAGTGTTGAAAAAACACTTTTCGCACTTGTGTTGGTGCAGGAAACCACTTTTGCACTTGTATTAGTGTGGAAAATACACTTTTTGCACTTGTGATAGTGTTGAAAAAACACTTTTTGCACTTGTGATAGTGTTGAAAAACCACTTTTCGCACTTGTGTTAGTGTTGAAAAACTACTTTTCGCACTTGTGTTGGTGCAGGAAACCACTTTTGCACTTGTATTAGTGTGGAAAAACCACTTTTCGCACTTGTGTTAATGTTGAAAAACCACTTTTCGCACTTGTGTTAGTGTTGAAAAACCACTTTTCGCACTTGTGTTAGTGTTGAAAAACCACTTTTCGCACTTGTGTTGGTGCAGGAAACCACTTTTGCACTTGTATTGGTGTGGAAAAAACACTTTTCGCACTTGTGTTAGTGTTGAAAAACCACTTTTCGCAATTGTGTTAGTGTTGAAAAACCACTTTTCGCACTTGTGTTGGTGCAGGAAACCACTTTTGCACTTGTATTAGTGTGGAAAAACCACTTTTCGCACTTGTGTTATTGTTGAAAAACCACTTTTCGCACTTGTGTTAGTGTTGAAAAACCACTTTTCGCACTTGTGTTGGTGCAGGAAAACACTTTTGCACTTGTATTAGTGTGGAAAAACCACTTTTCGCACTTGTGTTAGTGTTGAAAAACCACTTTTCGCACTTGTGTTAGTGTTGAAAAAACACTTTCCGCACTTGTATTGGTGCAGGAAACCACTTTTGCACTTCTATTAGTGTGGAAAAAACACTTTTTGCACTTGTGATAGTGTTGAAAAACCACTTTTCGCACATGTGTTAGTGTTGAAAAACCACTTTTCGCACTTGTGTTGGTGCAGGAAACCACTTTTGCACTTGTATTAGTGTGGAAAAACCACTTTTCACACTTGTGTTCGTGTTGAAAAACCACTTTTCGCACTTGTGTTAGTGTTGAAAAAACACTTTTCGCACTTGTGTTGGTGCAGGAAACCACTTTTGCACTTGTATTAGTGTGGAAAAAACCACTTTTCGCACTTGTGTTAGTGTTGAAAAACCACTTTTCGCACTTGTGTTAGTGTTGAAAAACCACTTTTCGCACTTGTGTTGGTGCAGGAAACCACTTTTGCACTTGTATTAGTGTGGAAAATACACTTTTCGCACTTGTGTTAGTGTTGAAAAACCACTTTTCGCACTCGTGTTAGTGTTGAAAAACCACTTTTCGCACTTGTGTTGGTGCAGGAAACCACTTTTGCACTTGTATTAGTGTGGAAAAACCACTTTTCACACTTGTGTTCGTGTTGAAAAACCACTTTTCGCACTTGTGTTAGTGTTGAAAAAACACTTTTCGCACTTGTGTTGGTGCAGGAAACCACTTTTGCACTTGTATTAGTGTGGAAAATACACTTTTTGCACTTGTGATAGTGTTGAAAAAACACTTTTTGCACTTGTGATAGTGTTGAAAAACCACTTTTCGCACTTGTGTTAGTGTTGAAAAACTACTTTTCGCACTTGTGTTGGTGCAGGAAACCACTTTTGCACTTGTATTAGTGTGGAAAAACCACTTTTCGCACTTGTGTTAATGTTGAAAAACCACTTTTTGCACTTGTGTTAGTGTTGAAAAACCACTTTTCACACTTGTGTTAGTGTTGAAAACCACTTTTCGCACTTGTGTTGGTGCAGGAAACCACTTTTGCACTTGTATTGGTGTGGAAAAAACACTTTTCGCACTTGTGTTAGTGTTGAAAAACCACTTTTCGCAATTGTGTTAGTGTTGAAAAACCACTTTTCGCACTTGTGTTGGTGCAGGAAACCACTTTTGCACTTGTATTAGTGTGGAAAAACCACTTTTCGCACTTGTGTTATTGTTGAAAAACCACTTTTCGCACTTGTGTTAGTGTTGAAAAACCACTTTTCGCACTTGTGTTGGTGCAGGAAAACACTTTTGCACTTGTATTAGTGTGGAAAAACCACTTTTCGCACTTGTGTTAGTGTTGAAAAACCACTTTTCGCACTTGTGTTAGTGTTGAAAAAACACTTTCCGCACTTGTATTGGTGCAGGAAACCACTTTTGCACTTCTATTAGTGTGGAAAAAACACTTTTTGCACTTGTGATAGTGTTGAAAAACCACTTTTCGCACATGTGTTAGTGTTGAAAAACCACTTTTCGCACTTGTGTTGGTGCAGGAAACCACTTTTGCACTTGTATTAGTGTGGAAAAACCACTTTTCACACTTGTGTTCGTGTTGAAAAACCACTTTTCGCACTTGTGTTAGTGTTGAAAAAACACTTTTCGCACTTGTGTTGGTGCAGGAAACCACTTTTGCACTTGTATTAGTGTGGAAAAAACCACTTTTCGCACTTGTGTTAGTGTTGAAAAACCACTTTTCGCACTTGTGTTAGTGTTGAAAAACCACTTTTCGCACTTGTGTGGGTGCAGGAAACCACTTTTGCACTTGTATTAGTGTGGAAAATACACTTTTCGCACTTGTGTTAGTGTTGAAAAACCACTTTTCGCACTTGTGTTAGTGTTGAAAAACCACTTTTCGCACTTGTGTTGGTGCAGGAAACCACTTTTGCACTTGTATTAGTGTGGAAAAAACACTTTTTGCACTTGTGATAGTGTTGAAAAACCACTTTTCGCACTTGTGTTAGTGTTGAAAAACCACTTTTCGCACTTGTGTTGGTGCAGGAAACCACTTTTGCACTTGTATTCGTGTGGAAAACCACTTTTCGCACTTGTGTTATTGTTGAAAAACCACTTTTCGCACTTATGTTAGTGTTGAAAAACCACTTGTCGCACTTGTGTTGGTGCAGGAAACCACTTTTGCACTTGTATTAGTGTGGAAAAAACACTTTTTGCACTTGTGATAGCGTTGAAAAACCACTTTTCGCACTTGTGTTAGTGTTGAAAAACCACTTTTCGCACTTGTGTTGGTGCAGGAAACCACATTTGCACTTGTATTCGTGTGGAAAACCACTTTTCGCACTTGTTTTAGTGTTGAAAAACCACTTTTTGCACTTGTGTTAGTGTTCAAAAAACCACTTTTCGCACTTGTATTAGTGTGGAAAAACCACATTTCGCACTTGTGTTAGTTTGGAAAAACCACTTTTCGCACTTGTGTTAGTGTTGAAAAACCACTTTTCGCACTTGTGTTAGTGTTGAAAAACCACTTTTCGCACTTGTGTTAGTGTTGAAAAACCACTTTTCGCACTTGTGTTGGTGCAGGAAACCACTTTTGCACTTGTATTAGTGTGGAAAAACCACTTTTTGCACTTGTGTTAGTGTTGAAAAACCACTTTTCGCACTTGTGTTAGTGTTGAAAAACCACTTTTCGCACTTGTGTTGGTGCAGGAAACCACTTTTGCACTTGTATTAGTGTGGAAAAACCACTTTTCGCACTTGTGTTAGTGTTGAAAAACCACTTTTCGCACTTGTGTTAGTGTTGAAAAACCACTTTTCGCACTTGTGTTAGTGTTGAAAAACCACTTTTCGCACTTGTGTTAGTGTTAAAAAACCACTTTTCGCACTTGTGTTGGTGCAGGAAACCACGTTTGCACTTATATTAGTGTGGAAAAACCACTTTTTGCACTTGTGATAGTGTTGAAAAACCACTTTTTGCACTTGTGTTGGTGCAGGAAACCACTTTTGCACTTGTATTAGTGTGAAAAAACACTTTTTGCACTTGTGTTAGTGTTGAAAAACCACTTTTCGCACTTGTGTTAGTGTTGAAAAACCACTTTTCGCACTTGTGTTAGTGTTGAAAAACCACTTTTCGCACTTGTGTTGGTGCAGGAAACCACTTTTGCACTTGTATTAGTGTGGAAAAACCACTTTTCACACTTGTGTTCGTGTTGAAAAACCACTTTTCGCACTTGTGTTGGTGCAGGAAACCACTTTTGCACTTGTATTAGTGTGGAAAAACCACTTTTTGCACTTGTGTTAGTGTTGAAAAACCACTTTTCGCACTTGTGTTAGTGTTGAAAAACCACTTTTCGCACTTGTGTTGGTGCAGGAAACCACTTTTGCACTTGTATTAGTGTGGAAAAACCACTTTTGGCACTTGTGTTAGTGTTGAAAAACCACTTTTCGCACTTGTGTTGGTGCAGGAAACCACTTTTGCACTTGTATTCGTGTGGAAAACCACTTTTCGCACTTGTGTTATTGTTGAAAAACCACTTTTCGCACTTATGTTAGTGTTGAAAAACCACTTGTCGCACTTGTGTTGGTGCAGGAAACCACTTTTGCACTTGTATTAGTGTGGAAAAAACACTTTTTGCACTTGTGATAGCGTTGAAAAACCACTTTTCGCACTTGTGTTAGTGTTGAAAAACCACTTTTCGCACTTGTGTTGGTGCAGGAAACCACATTTGCACTTGTATTCGTGTGGAAAACCACTTTTCGCACTTGTTTTAGTGTTGAAAAACCACTTTTTGCACTTGTGTTAGTGTTCAAAAAACCACTTTTCGCACTTGTATTAGTGTGGAAAAACCACATTTCGCACTTGTGTTAGTTTGGAAAAACCACTTTTCGCACTTGTGTTAGTGTTGAAAAACCACTTTTCGCACTTGTGTTAGTGTTGAAAAACCACTTTTCGCACTTGTGTTAGTGTTGAAAAACCACTTTTCGCACTTGTGTTGGTGCAGGAAACCACTTTTGCACTTGTATTAGTGTGGAAAAACCACTTTTTGCACTTGTGTTAGTGTTGAAAAACCACTTTTCGCACTTGTGTTAGTGTTGAAAAACCACTTTTCGCACTTGTGTTGGTGCAGGAAACCACTTTTGCACTTGTATTAGTGTGGAAAAACCACTTTTCGCACTTGTGTTAGTGTTGAAAAACCACTTTTCGCACTTGTGTTAGTGTTGAAAAACCACTTTTCGCACTTGTGTTAGTGTTGAAAAACCACTTTTCGCACTTGTGTTAGTGTTAAAAAACCACTTTTCGCACTTGTGTTGGTGCAGGAAACCACGTTTGCACTTATATTAGTGTGGAAAAACCACTTTTTGCACTTGTGATAGTGTTGAAAAACCACTTTTTGCACTTGTGTTGGTGCAGGAAACCACTTTTGCACTTGTATTAGTGTGAAAAAACACTTTTTGCACTTGTGTTAGTGTTGAAAAACCACTTTTCGCACTTGTGTTAGTGTTGAAAAACCACTTTTCGCACTTGTGTTAGTGTTGAAAAACCACTTTTCGCACTTGTGTTGGTGCAGGAAACCACTTTTGCACTTGTATTAGTGTGGAAAAACCACTTTTCACACTTGTGTTCGTGTTGAAAAACCACTTTTCGCACTTGTGTTAGTGTTGAAAAAACACTTTTCGCACTTGTGTTGGTGCAGGAAACCACTTTTGCACTTGTATTAGTGTGGAAAAAACACTTTTTGCACTTGTGATAGTGTTGAAAAACCACTTTTCGCACTTGTGTTAGTGTTGAAAAACCACTTTTCGCACTTGTGTTAGTGTTGAAAAAACACTTTTCGCACTGGTGTTGGTGCAGGAAACCACTTTTGCACTTGTATTATTGTGGAAAAAACACTTTTCGCACTTGTGTTAGTGTTGAAAAACCACTTTTCGCCCATGTGTTAGTGTTGAAAAACCACTTTTCGCACTTGTGTTGATGCAGGAAACTACTTTTGCACTTGTATTAGTGTGGAAAAACCACTTTTCACACTTGTGTTCGTGTTGAAAAACCACTTTTCGCACTTGTGTTAGTGTTGAAAAAACACTTTTCGCACTTGTGTTGGTGCAGGAAACCACTTTTGCACTTGTATTAGTGTGGAAAAAACCACTTTTCGCACTTGTGTTAGTGTTGAAAAACCACTTTTCGCACTTGTGTTGGTGCAGGAAACCACATTTGCACTTGTATTCGTGTGGAAAACCACTTTTCGCACTTGTTTTAGTGTTGAAAAACCACTTTTTGCACTTGTGTTAGTGTTCAAAAAACCACTTTTCGCACTTGTATTAGTGTGGAAAAACCACATTTCGCACTTGTGTTAGTTTGGAAAAACCACTTTTCGCACTTGTGTTAGTGTTGAAAAACCACTTTTCGCACTTGTGTTAGTGTTGAAAAACCACTTTTCGCACTTGTGTTGGTGCAGGAAACCACATTTGCACTTGTATTCGTGTGGAAAACCACTTTTCGCACTTGTTTTAGTGTTGAAAAACCACTTTTTGCACTTGTGTTAGTGTTCAAAAAACCACTTTTCGCACTTGTATTAGTGTGGAAAAACCACATTTCGCACTTGTGTTAGTTTGGAAAAACCACTTTTCGCACTTGTGTTAGTGTTGAAAAACCACTTTTCGCACTTGTGTTAGTGTTGAAAAACCACTTTTCGCACTTGTGTTAGTGTTGAAAAACCACTTTTCGCACTTGTGTTGGTGCAGGAAACCACTTTTGCACTTGTATTAGTGTGGAAAAACCACTTTTTGCACTTGTGTTAGTGTTGAAAAACCACTTTTCGCACTTGTGTTAGTGTTGAAAAACCACTTTTCGCACTTGTGTTGGTGCAGGAAACCACTTTTGCACTTGTATTAGTGTGGAAAAACCACTTTTCGCACTTGTGTTAGTGTTGAAAAACCACTTTTCGCACTTGTGTTAGTGTTGAAAAACCACTTTTCGCACTTGTGTTAGTGTTGAAAAACCACTTTTCGCACTTGTGTTAGTGTTAAAAAACCACTTTTCGCACTTGTGTTGGTGCAGGAAACCACGTTTGCACTTATATTAGTGTGGAAAAACCACTTTTTGCACTTGTGATAGTGTTGAAAAACCACTTTTTGCACTTGTGTTGGTGCAGGAAACCACTTTTGCACTTGTATTAGTGTGAAAAAACACTTTTTGCACTTGTGTTAGTGTTGAAAAACCACTTTTCGCACTTGTGTTAGTGTTGAAAAACCACTTTTCGCACTTGTGTTAGTGTTGAAAAACCACTTTTCGCACTTGTGTTGGTGCAGGAAACCACTTTTGCACTTGTATTAGTGTGGAAAAAACACTTTTCGCACTTGTGTTAGTGTTGAAAAACCACTTTTCGCACTTGTGTTAGTGTTGAAAACCACTTTTCGCACTTGTGTTGGTGCAGGAAACCACTTTTGCACTTGTATTAGTGTGGAAAAAACACTTTTTGCACTTGTGATAGCGTTGAAAAACCACTTTTCGCACTTGTGTTAGTGTTGAAAAACCACTTTTCGCACTTGTGTTGGTGCAGGAAACCACATTTGCACTTGTATTCGTGTGGAAAACCACTTTTCGCACTTGTTTTAGTGTTGAAAAACCACTTTTTGCACTTGTGTTAGTGTTCAAAAAACCACTTTTCGCACTTGTATTAGTGTGGAAAAACCACATTTCGCACTTGTGTTAGTTTGGAAAAACCACTTTTCGCACTTGTGTTAGTGTTGAAAAACAACTTTTCGCACTTGTGTTAGTGTTGAAAAAATACTTTTCGCACTTGTGTTAGTGTTGAAAAACCACTTTTCGCACTTGTGTTGGTGCAGGAAACCACTTTTGCACTTGTATTAGTGTGGCAAAACCACTTTTCGCACTTGTGTTAGTGTTGAAAAACCACTTTTCGCACTTGTGTTAGTGTTGAAAAACCACTTTTCGCACTTGTGTTGGTGCAGGAAACCACTTTTGCACTTGTATTAGTGTGGCAAAAACCACTTTTTGCACTTGTGTTAGTGTTGAAAAACCACTTTTTGCACTTGTGTTAGTGTTGAAAAACCACTTTTCGCACTTGTGTTGGTGCAGGAAACCACTTTTGCACTTGTATTAGTGTGGAAAAACCACTTTTCGCACTTGTGTTAGTGTTGAAAAACCACTTTTCGCACTTGTGTTAGTGTTGAAAAACCACTTTTCGCACTTGTGTTAGTGTTGAAAAACCACTTTTCGCACTTGTGTTAGTGTTAAAAAACCACTTTTCGCACTTGTGTTGGTGCAGGAAACCACGTTTGCACTTATATTAGTGTGGAAAAACCACTTTTTGCACTTGTGATAGTGTTGAAAAACCACTTTTTGCACTTGTGTTGGTGCAGGAAACCACTTTTGCACTTGTATTAGTGTGAAAAAACACTTTTTGCACTTGTGTTAGTGTTGAAAAACCACTTTTCGCACTTGTGTTGGTGCAGGAAACCACTTTTGCACTTGTATTAGTGTGGAAAAACCACTTTTCACACTTGTGTTCGTGTTGAAAAACCACTTTTCGCACTTGTGTTAGTGTTGAAAAAACACTTTTCGCACTTGTGTTGGTGCAGGAAACCACTTTTGCACTTGTATTAGTGTGGAAAAACCACTTTTCACACTTGTGTTCGTGTTGAAAAACCACTTTTCGCACTTGTGTTAGTGTTGAAAAAACACTTTTCGCACTTGTGTTGGTGCAGGAAACCACTTTTGCACTTGTATTAGTGTGGAAAATACACTTTTTGCACTTGTGATAGTGTTGAAAAAACACTTTTTGCACTTGTGATAGTGTTGAAAAACCACTTTTCGCACTTGTGTTAGTGTTGAAAAACTACTTTTCGCACTTGTGTTGGTGCAGGAAACCACTTTTGCACTTGTATTAGTGTGGAAAAACCACTTTTCGCACTTGTGTTAATGTTGAAAAACCACTTTTCGCACTTGTGTTAGTGTTGAAAAACCACTTTTCGCACTTGTGTTAGTGTTGAAAAACCACTTTTCGCACTTGTGTTGGTGCAGGAAACCACTTTTGCACTTGTATTGGTGTGGAAAAAACACTTTTCGCACTTGTGTTAGTGTTGAAAAACCACTTTTCGCAATTGTGTTAGTGTTGAAAAACCACTTTTCGCACTTGTGTTGGTGCAGGAAACCACTTTTGCACTTGTATTAGTGTGGAAAAACCACTTTTCGCACTTGTGTTATTGTTGAAAAACCACTTTTCGCACTTGTGTTAGTGTTGAAAAACCACTTTTCGCACTTGTGTTGGTGCAGGAAAACACTTTTGCACTTGTATTAGTGTGGAAAAACCACTTTTCGCACTTGTGTTAGTGTTGAAAAACCACTTTTCGCACTTGTGTTAGTGTTGAAAAAACACTTTCCGCACTTGTATTGGTGCAGGAAACCACTTTTGCACTTCTATTAGTGTGGAAAAAACACTTTTTGCACTTGTGATAGTGTTGAAAAACCACTTTTCGCACATGTGTTAGTGTTGAAAAACCACTTTTCGCACTTGTGTTGGTGCAGGAAACCACTTTTGCACTTGTATTAGTGTGGAAAAACCACTTTTCACACTTGTGTTCGTGTTGAAAAACCACTTTTCGCACTTGTGTTAGTGTTGAAAAAACACTTTTCGCACTTGTGTTGGTGCAGGAAACCACTTTTGCACTTGTATTAGTGTGGAAAAAACCACTTTTCGCACTTGTGTTAGTGTTGAAAAACCACTTTTCGCACTTGTGTTAGTGTTGAAAAACCACTTTTCGCACTTGTGTTGGTGCAGGAAACCACTTTTGCACTTGTATTAGTGTGGAAAATACACTTTTCGCACTTGTGTTAGTGTTGAAAAACCACTTTTCGCACTCGTGTTAGTGTTGAAAAACCACTTTTCGCACTTGTGTTGGTGCAGGAAACCACTTTTGCACTTGTATTAGTGTGGAAAAAACACTTTTTGCACTTGTGATAGTGTTGAAAAACCACTTTTCGCACTTGTGTTAGTGTTGAAAAACCACTTTTCGCACTTGTGTTGGTGCAGGAAACCACTTTTGCACTTGTATTCGTGTGGAAAACCACTTTTCGCACTTGTGTTATTGTTGAAAAACCACTTTTCGCACTTATGTTAGTGTTGAAAAACCACTTGTCGCACTTGTGTTGGTGCAGGAAACCACTTTTGCACTTGTATTAGTGTGGAAAAAACACTTTTTGCACTTGTGATAGCGTTGAAAAACCACTTTTCGCACTTGTGTTAGTGTTGAAAAACCACTTTTCGCACTTGTGTTGGTGCAGGAAACCACATTTGCACTTGTATTCGTGTGGAAAACCACTTTTCGCACTTGTTTTAGTGTTGAAAAACCACTTTTTGCACTTGTGTTAGTGTTCAAAAAACCACTTTTCGCACTTGTATTAGTGTGGAAAAACCACATTTCGCACTTGTGTTAGTTTGGAAAAACCACTTTTCGCACTTGTGTTAGTGTTGAAAAACCACTTTTCGCACTTGTGTTAGTGTTGAAAAACCACTTTTCGCACTTGTGTTAGTGTTGAAAAACCACTTTTCGCACTTGTGTTGGTGCAGGAAACCACTTTTGCACTTGTATTAGTGTGGAAAAACCACTTTTTGCACTTGTGTTAGTGTTGAAAAACCACTTTTCGCACTTGTGTTGGTGTTGAAAAACCACTTTTCGCACTTGTGTTGGTGCAGGAAACCACTTTTGCACTTGTATTAGTGTGGAAAAACCACTTTTCGCACTTGTGTTAGTGTTGAAAAACCACTTTTCGCACTTGTGTTAGTGTTGAAAAACCACTTTTCGCACTTGTGTTAGTGTTGAAAAACCACTTTTCGCACTTGTGTTAGTGTTGAAAAACCACTTTTCGCACTTGTGTTAGTGTTAAAAAACCACTTTTCGCACTTGTGTTGGTGCAGGAAACCACGTTTGCACTTATATTAGTGTGGAAAAACCACTTTTTGCACTTGTGATAGTGTTGAAAAACCACTTTTTTCACTTGTGTTGGTGCAGGAAACCACTTTTGCACTTGTATTAGTGTGAAAAAACACTTTTTGCACTTGTGTTAGTGTTGAAAAACCACTTTTCGCACTTGTGTTAGTGTTGAAAAACCACTTTTCGCACTTGTGTTAGTGTTGAAAAACCACTTTTCGCACTTGTGTTGGTGCAGGAAACCACTTTTGCACTTGTATTAGTGTGGAAAAACCACTTTTCACACTTGTGTTCGTGTTGAAAAACCACTTTTCGCACTTGTGTTAGTGTTGAAAAACCACTTTTCGCACTTGTGTTGGTGCAGGAAACCACTTTTGCACTTGTATTAGTGTGGAAAAACCACTTTTTGCACTTGTGTTAGTGTTGAAAAACCACTTTTCGCACTTGTGTTAGTGTTGAAAAACCACTTTTCGCACTTGTGTTGGTGCAGGAAACCACTTTTGCACTTGTATTAGTGTGGAAAAACCACTTTTGGCACTTGTGTTAGTGTTGAAAAACCACTTTTCGCACTTGTGTTGGTGCAGGAAACCACTTTTGCACTTGTATTCGTGTGGAAAACCACTTTTCGCACTTGTGTTATTGTTGAAAAACCACTTTTCGCACTTATGTTAGTGTTGAAAAACCACTTGTCGCACTTGTGTTGGTGCAGGAAACCACTTTTGCACTTGTATTAGTGTGGAAAAAACACTTTTTGCACTTGTGATAGCGTTGAAAAACCACTTTTCGCACTTGTGTTAGTGTTGAAAAACCACTTTTCGCACTTGTGTTGGTGCAGGAAACCACATTTGCACTTGTATTCGTGTGGAAAACCACTTTTCGCACTTGTTTTAGTGTTGAAAAACCACTTTTTGCACTTGTGTTAGTGTTCAAAAAACCACTTTTCGCACTTGTATTAGTGTGGAAAAACCACATTTCGCACTTGTGTTAGTTTGGAAAAACCACTTTTCGCACTTGTGTTAGTGTTGAAAAACCACTTTTCGCACTTGTGTTAGTGTTGAAAAACCACTTTTCGCACTTGTGTTAGTGTTGAAAAACCACTTTTCGCACTTGTGTTGGTGCAGGAAACCACTTTTGCACTTGTATTAGTGTGGAAAAACCACTTTATGCACTTGTGTTAGTGTTGAAAAACCACTTTTCGCACTTGTGTTAGTGTTGAAAAACCACTTTTCGCACTTGTGTTGGTGCAGGAAACCACTTTTGCACTTGTATTAGTGTGGAAAAACCACTTTTCGCACTTGTGTTAGTGTTGAAAAACCACTTTTCGCACTTGTGTTAGTGTTGAAAAACCACTTTTCGCACTTGTGTTAGTGTTGAAAAACCACTTTTCGCACTTGTGTTAGTGTTAAAAAACCACTTTTCGCACTTGTGTTGGTGCAGGAAACCACGTTTGCACTTATATTAGTGTGGAAAAACCACTTTTTGCACTTGTGATAGTGTTGAAAAACCACTTTTTGCACTTGTGTTGGTGCAGGAAACCACTTTTGCACTTGTATTAGTGTGAAAAAACACTTTTTGCACTTGTGTTAGTGTTGAAAAACCACTTTTCGCACTTGTGTTAGTGTTGAAAAACCACTTTTCGCACTTGTGTTAGTGTTGAAAAACCACTTTTCGCACTTGTGTTGGTGCAGGAAACCACTTTTGCACTTGTATTAGTGTGGAAAAACCACTTTTCACACTTGTGTTCGTGTTGAAAAACCACTTTTCGCACTTGTGTTAGTGTTGAAAAAACACTTTTCGCACTTGTGTTGGTGCAGGAAACCACTTTTGCACTTGTATTAGTGTGGAAAAAACACTTTTTGCACTTGTGATAGTGTTGAAAAACCACTTTTCGCACTTGTGTTAGTGTTGAAAAACCACTTTTCGCACTTGTGTTAGTGTTGAAAAAACACTTTTCGCACTGGTGTTGGTGCAGGAAACCACTTTTGCACTTGTATTATTGTGGAAAAAACACTTTTCGCACTTGTGTTAGTGTTGAAAAACCACTTTTCGCCCATGTGTTAGTGTTGAAAAACCACTTTTCGCACTTGTGTTGATGCAGGAAACTACTTTTGCACTTGTATTAGTGTGGAAAAACCACTTTTCACACTTGTGTTCGTGTTGAAAAACCACTTTTCGCACTTGTGTTAGTGTTGAAAAAACACTTTTCGCACTTGTGTTGGTGCAGGAAACCACTTTTGCACTTGTATTAGTGTGGAAAAAACCACTTTTCGCACTTGTGTTAGTGTTGAAAAACCACTTTTCGCACTTGTGTTGGTGCAGGAAACCACATTTGCACTTGTATTCGTGTGGAAAACCACTTTTCGCACTTGTTTTAGTGTTGAAAAACCACTTTTTGCACTTGTGTTAGTGTTCAAAAAACCACTTTTCGCACTTGTATTAGTGTGGAAAAACCACATTTCGCACTTGTGTTAGTTTGGAAAAACCACTTTTCGCACTTGTGTTAGTGTTGAAAAACCACTTTTCGCACTTGTGTTAGTGTTGAAAAACCACTTTTCGCACTTGTGTTGGTGCAGGAAACCACATTTGCACTTGTATTCGTGTGGAAAACCACTTTTCGCACTTGTTTTAGTGTTGAAAAACCACTTTTTGCACTTGTGTTAGTGTTCAAAAAACCACTTTTCGCACTTGTATTAGTGTGGAAAAACCACATTTCGCACTTGTGTTAGTTTGGAAAAACCACTTTTCGCACTTGTGTTAGTGTTGAAAAACCACTTTTCGCACTTGTGTTAGTGTTGAAAAACCACTTTTCGCACTTGTGTTAGTGTTGAAAAACCACTTTTCGCACTTGTGTTGGTGCAGGAAACCACTTTTGCACTTGTATTAGTGTGGAAAAACCACTTTTCGCACTTGTGTTAGTGTTGAAAAACCACTTTTCGCACTTGTGTTGGTGCAGGAAACCACATTTGCACTTGTATTCGTGTGGAAAACCACTTTTCGCACTTGTTTTAGTGTTGAAAAACCACTTTTTGCACTTGTGTTAGTGTTCAAAAAACCACTTTTCGCACTTGTATTAGTGTGGAAAAACCACATTTCGCACTTGTGTTAGTGTGGAAAAACCACTTTTTGCACTTGTGATAGTGTTGAAAAACCACTTTTTGCACTTGTGTTGGTGCAGGAAACCACTTTTGCACTTGTATTAGTGTGAAAAAACACTTTTCGCACTTGTGTTGGTGCAGGAAACCACTTTTGCACTTGTATTAGTGTGGCAAAACCACTTTTCGCACTTGTGTTAGTGTTGAAAAACCACTTTTCGCACTTGTGTTGGTGCAGGAAACCACTTTTGCACTTGTATTAGTGTGGAAAAACCACTTTTCACACTTGTGTTCGTGTTGAAAAACCACTTTTCGCACTTGTGTTAGTGTTGAAAAAACACTTTTCGCACTTGTGTTGGTGCAGGAAACCACTTTTGCACTTGTATTAGTGTGGAAAAAACACTTTTTGCACTTGTGATAGTGTTGAAAAACCACTTTTCGCACTTGTGTTAGTGTTGAAAAACCACTTTTCGCACTTGTGTTAGTGTTGAAAAAACACTTTTCGCACTGGTGTTGGTGCAGGAAACCACTTTTGCACTTGTATTAGTGTGGAAAAAACACTTTTTGCACTTGTGATAGTGTTGAAAAACCACTTTTCGCACTTGTGTTAGTGTTGAAAAACTACTTTTCGCACTTGTGTTGGTGCAGGAAACCACTTTTGCACTTGTATTAGTGTGGAAAACCCACTTTTCGCACTTGTGTTAGTGTTGAAAAACCACTTTTCGCACTTGTGTTAGTGTTGAAAAACCACTTTTCGCACATGTGTTAGTGTTGAAAAACCACTTTTCGCACTTGTGTTGGTGCAGGAAACCACTTTTGCACTTGTATTAGTGTGGAAAAAACACTTTTCGCACTTGTGTTAGTGTTGAAAAACCACTTTTCGCCCATGTGTTAGTGTTGAAAAACCACTTTTCGCACTTGTGTTGGTGCAGGAAACCACTTTTGCACTTGTATTAGTGTGGAAAAACCACTTTTCACACTTGTGTTCGTGTTGAAAAACCACTTTTTGCACTTGTGTTAGTGTTGAAAAAACACTTTTCGCACTTGTGTTGGTGCAGGAAACCACTTTTGCACTTGTATTAGTGTGGAAAAAACCACTTTTCGCACTTGTGTTAGTGTTGAAAAACCACTTTTCGCACTTGTGTTAGTGTTGAAAAACCACTTTTCGCACTTGTGTTGGTGCAGGAAACCACTTTTGCACTTGTATTAGTGTGGAAAATACACTTTTCGCACTTGTGTTAGTGTTGAAAAACCACTTTTCGCACTTGTGTTAGTGTTGAAAACCACTTTTCGCACTTGTGTTGGTGCAGGAAACCACTTTTGCACTTGTATTAGTGTGGAAAAAACACTTTTTGCACTTGTGATAGCGTTGAAAAACCACTTTTCGCACTTGTGTTAGTGTTGAAAAACCACTTTTCGCACTTGTGTTGGTGCAGGAAACCACATTTGCACTTGTATTCGTGTGGAAACCACTTTTCGCACTTGTTTTAGTGTTGAAAAACCACTTTTTGCACTTGTGTTAGTGTTCAAAAAACCACTTTTCGCACTTGTATTAGTGTGGAAAAACCACATTTCGCACTTGTGTTAGTTTGGAAAAACCACTTTTCGCACTTGTGTTAGTGTTGAAAAACCACTTTTCGCACTTGTGTTAGTGTTGAAAAAACACTTTTCGCACTTGTGTTAGTGTTGAAAAACCACTTTTCGCACTTGTGTTGGTGCAGGAAACCACTTTTGCACTTGTATTAGTGTGGCAAAACCACTTTTCGCACTTGTGTTAGTGTTGAAAAACCACTTTTCGCACTTGTGTTAGTGTTGAAAAACCACTTTTCGCACTTGTGTTGGTGCAGGAAACCACTTTTGCGCTTGTATTAGTGTGGAAAAACCACTTTTTGCACTTGTGTTAGTGTTGAAAAACCACTTTTCGCACTTGTGTTAGTGTTGAAAAACCACTTTTCGCACTTGTGTTGGTGCAGGAAACCACTTTTGCACTTGTATTAGTGTGGAAAAACCACTTTTCGCACTTGTGTTAGTGTTGAAAAACCACTTTTCGCACTTGTGTTAGTGTTGAAAAACCACTTTTCGCACTTGTGTTAGTGTTGAAAAACCACTTTTCGCACTTGTGTTAGTGTTAAAAAACCACTTTTCGCACTTGTGTTGGTGCAGGAAACCACGTTTGCACTTATATTAGTGTGGAAAAACCACTTTTTGCACTTGTGATAGTGTTGAAAAACCACTTTTTGCACTTGTGTTGGTGCAGGAAACCACTTTTGCACTTGTATTAGTGTGAAAAAACACTTTTTGCACTTGTGTTAGTGTTGAAAAACCACTTTTCGCACTTGTGTTAGTGTTGAAAAACCACTTTTCGCACTTGTGTTAGTGTTGAAAAACCACTTTTCGCACTTGTGTTGGTGCAGGAAACCACTTTTGCACTTGTATTAGTGTGGAAAAACCACTTTTCACACTTGTGTTCGTGTTGAAAAACCACTTTTCGCACTTGTGTTAGTGTTGAAAAAACACTTTTCGCACTTGTGTTGGTGCAGGAAACCACTTTTGCACTTGTATTAGTGTGGAAAAAACACTTTTTGCACTTGTGATAGTGTTGAAAAAACACTTTTTGCACTTGTGATAGTGTTGAAAAACCACTTTTCGCACTTGTGTTAGTGTTGAAAAACTACTTTTCGGACTTGTGTTGGTGCAGGAAACCACTTTTGCACTTGTATTAGTGTGGAAAAACCACTTTTCGCACTTGTGTTAGTGTTGAAAAACCACTTTTCGCACTTGTGTTAGTGTTGAAAAACCACTTTTCGCACTTGTGTTAGTGTTGAAAAACCACTTTTCGCACTTGTGTTGGTGCAGGAAACCACTTTTGCACTTGTATTGGTGTGGAAAAAACACTTTTCGCACTTGTGTTAGTGTTGAAAAACCACTTTTCGCAATTGTGTTAGTGTTGAAAAACCACTTTTCGCAGTTGTGTTGGTGCAGGAAACCACTTTTGCACTTGTATTAGTGTGGAAAAACCACTTTTCACACTTGTGTTATTGTTGAAAAACCACTTTTCGCACTTGTGTTAGTGTTGAAAAACCACTTTTCGCACTTGTGTTGGTGCAGGAAAACACTTTTGCACTTGTATTCGTGTGGAAAAACCACTTTTCGCACTTGTGTTAGTGTTGAAAAACCACTTTTCGCACTTGTGTTAGTGTTGAAAAAACACTTTCCGCACTTGTATTGGTGCAGGAAACCACTTTTGCACTTCTATTAGTGTGGAAAAAACACTTTTTGCACTTGTGATAGTGTTGAAAAACCACTTTTCGAACATGTGTTAGTGTTGAAAAACCACTTTTCGCACTTGTGTTGGTGCAGGAAACCACTTTTGCACTTGTATTAGTGTGGAAAAACCACATTTCGCACTTGTGTTAGTTTGGAAAAACCACTTTTCGCACTTGTGTTAGTGTTGAAAAACCACTTTTCGCACTTGTGTTAGTGTTGAAAAACCACTTTTCGCACTTGTGTTAGTGTTGAAAAACCACTTTTCGCACTTGTGTTGGTGCAGGAAACCACTTTTGCACTTGTATTAGTGTGGAAAAACCACTTTTTGCACTTGTGTTAGTGTTGAAAAACCACTTTTCGCACTTGTGTTAGTGTTGAAAAACCACTTTTCGCACTTGTGTTGGTGCAGGAAACCACTTTTGCACTTGTATTAGTGTGGAAAAACCACTTTTCGCACTTGTGTTAGTGTTGAAAAACCACTTTTCGCACTTGTGTTAGTGTTGAAAAACCACTTTTCGCACTTGTGTTAGTGTTGAAAAACCACTTTTCGCACTTGTGTTAGTGTTAAAAAACCACTTTTCGCACTTGTGTTGGTGCAGGAAACCACGTTTGCACTTATATTAGTGTGGAAAAACCACTTTTTGCACTTGTGATAGTGTTGAAAAACCACTTTTTGCACTTGTGTTGGTGCAGGAAACCACTTTTGCACTTGTATTAGTGTGAAATAACACTTTTTGCACTTGTGTTAGTGTTGAAAAACCACTTTTCGCACTTGTGTTAGTGTTGAAAAACCACTTTTCGCACTTGTGTTAGTGTTGAAAAACCACTTTTCGCACTTGTGTTGGTGCAGGAAACCACTTTTGCACTTGTATTAGTGTGGAAAAACCACTTTTCACACTTGTGTTCGTGTTGAAAAACCACTTTTCGCACTTGTGTTAGTGTTGAAAAAACACTTTTCGCACTTGTGTTGGTGCAGGAAACCACTTTTGCACTTGTATTAGTGTGGAAAAAACACTTTTTGCACTTGTGATAGTGTTGAAAAACCACTTTTCGCACTTGTGTTAGTGTTGAAAAACCACTTTTCGCACTTGTGTTAGTGTTGAAAAAACACTTTTCGCACTGGTGTTGGTGCAGGAAACCACTTTTGCACTTGTATTAGTGTGGAAAAAACACTTTTTGCACTTGTGATAGTGTTGAAAAACCACTTTTCGCACTTGTGTTAGTGTTGAAAAACTACTTTTCGCACTTGTGTTGGTGCAGGAAACCACTTTTGCACTTGTATTAGTGTGGAAAAACCACTTTTCGCACTTGTGTTAGTGTTGAAAAACCACTTTTCGCACTTGTGTTAGTGTTGAAAAACCACTTTTCGCACATGTGTTAGTGTTGAAAAACCACTTTTCGCACTTGTGTTGGTGCAGGAAACCACTTTTGCACTTGTATTAGTGTGGCAAAAACACTTTTCGCACTTGTGTTAGTGTTGAAAAACCACTTTTCGCCCATGTGTTAGTGTTGAAAAACCACTTTTCGCACTTGTGTTGGTGCAGGAAACCACTTTTGCACTTGTATTAGTGTGGAAAAACCACTTTTCACACTTGTGTTCGTGTTGAAAAACCACTTTTCGCACTTGTGTTAGTGTTGAAAAAACACTTTTCGCACTTGTGTTGGTGCAGGAAACCACTTTTGCACTTGTATTAGTGTGGAAAAAACCACTTTTCGCACTTGTGTTAGTGTTGAAAAACCACTTTTCGCACTTGTGTTGGTGCAGGAAACCACATTTGCACTTGTATTCGTGTGGAAAACCACTTTTCGCACTTGTTTTAGTGTTGAAAAACCACTTTTTGCACTTGTGTTAGTGTTCAAAAAACCACTTTTCGCACTTGTATTAGTGTGGAAAAACCACATTTCGCACTTGTGTTAGTTTGGAAAAACCACTTTTCGCACTTGTGTTAGTGTTGAAAAACCACTTTTCGCACTTGTGTTGGTGCAGGAAACCACTTTTGCACTTGTATTAGTGTGGAAAAACCACTTTTTGCACTTGTGTTAGTGTTGAAAAACCACTTTTCGCACTTGTGTTAGTGTTGAAAAACCACTTTTCGCACTTGTGTTGGTGCAGGAAACCACTTTTGCACTTGTATTAGTGTGGAAAAACCACTTTTGGCACTTGTGTTAGTGTTGAAAAACCACTTTTCGCACTTGTGTTGGTGCAGGAAACCACTTTTGCACTTGTATTCGTGTGGAAAACCACTTTTCGCACTTGTGTTATTGTTGAAAAACCACTTTTCGCACTTATGTTAGTGTTGAAAAACCACTTGTCGCACTTGTGTTGGTGCAGGAAACCACTTTTGCACTTGTATTAGTGTGGAAAAAACACTTTTTGCACTTGTGATAGCGTTGAAAAACCACTTTTCGCACTTGTGTTAGTGTTGAAAAACCACTTTTCGCACTTGTGTTGGTGCAGGAAACCACATTTGCACTTGTATTCGTGTGGAAAACCACTTTTCGCACTTGTTTTAGTGTTGAAAAACCACTTTTTGCACTTGTGTTAGTGTTCAAAAAACCACTTTTCGCACTTGTATTAGTGTGGAAAAACCACATTTCGCACTTGTGTTAGTTTGGAAAAACCACTTTCGCACTTGTGTTAGTGTTGAAAAACCACTTTTCGCACTTGTGTTAGTGTTGAAAAACCACTTTTCGCACTTGTGTTAGTGTTGAAAAACCACTTTTCGCACTTGTGTTGGTGCAGGAAACCACTTTTGCACTTGTATTAGTGTGGAAAAACCACTTTTTGCACTTGTGTTAGTGTTGAAAAACCACTTTTCGCACTTGTGTTAGTGTTGAAAAACCACTTTTCACACTTGTGTTGGTGCAGGAAACCACTTTTGCACTTGTATTAGTGTGGAAAAACCACTTTTCGCACTTGTGTTAGTGTTGAAAAACCACTTTTCGCACTTGTGTTAGTGTTGAAAAACCACTTTTCGCACTTGTGTTAGTGTTGAAAAACCACTTTTCGCACTTGTGTTAGTGTTAAAAAACCACTTTTCGCACTTGTGTTGGTGCAGGAAACCACGTTTGCACTTATATTAGTGTGGAAAAACCACTTTTTGCACTTGTGATAGTGTTGAAAAACCACTTTTTGCACTTGTGTTGGTGCAGGAAACCACTTTTGCACTTGTATTAGTGTGAAAAAACACTTTTTGCACTTGTGTTAGTGTTGAAAAACCACTTTTCGCACTTGTGTTAGTGTTGAAAAACCACTTTTCGCACTTGTGTTAGTGTTGAAAAACCACTTTTTGCACTTGTGTTGGTGCAGGAAACCACTTTTGCACTTGTATTAGTGTGGAAAAACCACTTTTCACACTTGTGTTCGTGTTGAAAAACCACTTTTCGCACTTGTGTTAGTGTTGAAAAAACACTTTTCGCACTTGTGTTGGTGCAGGAAACCACTTTTGCACTTGTATTAGTGTGGAAAAAACACTTTTTGCACTTGTGATAGTGTTGAAAAACCACTTTTCGCACTTGTGTTAGTGTTGAAAAACCACTTTTCGCACTTGTGTTAGTGTTGAAAAAACACTTTTCGCACTGGTGTTGGTGCAGGAAACCACTTTTGCACTTGCATTAGTGTGGAAAAAACACTTTTCGCACTTGTGTTAGTGTTGAAAAACCACTTTTCGCCCATGTGTTAGTGTTGAAAAACCACTTTTCGCACTTGTGTTGGTGCAGGAAACCACTTTTGCACTTGTATTAGTGTGGAAAAACCACTTTTCACACTTGTGTTCGTGTTGAAAAACCACTTTTCGCACTTGTGTTAGTGTTGAAAAAACACTTTTCGCACTTGTGTTGGTGCAGGAAACCACTTTTGCACTTGTATTAGTGTGGAAAAAACCACTTTTCGCACTTGTGTTAGTGTTGAAAAACCACTTTTCGCACTTGTGTTGGTGCAGGAAACCACATTTGCACTTGTATTCGTGTGGAAAACCACTTTTCGCACTTGTTTTAGTGTTGAAAAACCACTTTTTGCACTTGTGTTAGTGTTCAAAAAACCACTTTTCGCACTTGTATTAGTGTGGAAAAACCACATTTCGCACTTGTGTTAGTTTGGAAAAACCACTTTTCGCACTTGTGTTAGTGTTGAAAAACCACTTTTCGCACTTGTGTTAGTGTTGAAAAACCACTTTTCGCACTTGTGTTGGTGCAGGAAACCACATTTGCACTTGTATTCGTGTGGAAAACCACTTTTCGCACTTGTTTTAGTGTTGAAAAACCACTTTTTGCACTTGTGTTAGTGTTCAAAAAACCACTTTTCGCACTTGTATTAGTGTGGAAAAACCACATTTCGCACTTGTGTTAGTTTGGAAAAACCACTTTTCGCACTTGTGTTAGTGTTGAAAAACCACTTTTCGCACTTGTGTTAGTGTTGAAAAACCACTTTTCGCACTTGTGAGTAGGTGATAAATGTTGCTTCTGGGACACCTCCGTTTAACATGGGAAATCCCTATCTAATGTCATTTACCCCCCTGTTTTTAAAAAAATCATAAACACCTCTATTTCTCCCTCTATGAACCTATAATCCTTCTCGCCTTATGAACCTATAATCCTTCTCGCCTTATGAACCTATAATCCTTCTCACCTTATGAACCTATAATCCTTCTCGCCTTATGAACCTCTGATTTTCTTCCTTTATGAACCTATAATCCTTCTAGCCTTATGAACCTATGATCATTCTCACTTCCATGTAAATTTTACCCTATTCCCCCCACTACCCCCTTAATGTAGTTCCTTAGACCACTCTGCTAATGAGCCTATAAATATATTATCTCTTTCTAACTTTTTTAAGAGTTCCATTCTCCTATAGAACTCATCCCCATCAAGTATATTTATAAAGTATACAGGTTCCTTAACCTTTTGTTGTGAAAGTATAAAGTGGTATGTTTCACGGAGGGTTCTTGTTTGACCTCCTCCTCTCCCACATACCATTTTAAAATTATAATATTTATTATCCGATTGATAACCATTAATGTTCTCACTCCACTCTAATATATTTTTCTTCCCGCCCTCCATTACCCCACTTAACAAATGAATACGTTTATCCGTCTTGAGAACCTTCTGACCAGTGATTCGCTCAACCTCTTGAATCTGATATTTTTCACATTCGTTATGTTTTCCATTTATATACCAAGGTTGATTACACCTCCACTCTTTAGTCTGGTTGATACTTGGTTCTATCATTTATATAATAGTAAAAAAGGTGGCGGTAGCCCGTTAAAATCCCTAACCCCCCTTTTTAACTTATCACTTATATATATATATATCTTATATACTTATATAACCATAAGGGAGACGATCAATTCCATTTTCTAAAATAAACCTCTTATCATCAAAAGCCCCCAATGCTTTCTTATTCACCTCTTCTGAATATAATTGATGTTTATAACTTCTTATTCCATTAATCTTTCTAAACTCTTCTTTCTTTGTTGTTAAACAGTTATAATAATCCTTAAAGTTTATTGTTTCTTTAATGACATTTTTCTTTATACCTTTTAACTTCTTATCAGTCTTTTCAACGTTATTCACAATGTATTTATAAGCATAAGCCTTCGACCTCAATCCCACAAATTCACTCATAACATTTCCTCCCAATTCATCCTTGAACTTTCCAATCACCTTTTTATTTTTAGAAGAGAACAACTCACTCTCTGGACTGTAATTACTTGTATCATAGATATTAATGTCCTTTTTCATATCTGAATAAACATCATCAGTATTAATTTTCAAAATAAAACTATCAGTATCCATATACAACAATGACACATTATCCTTATACTTTGATTTTAGATTAATATAAAAGTAATCATACATTAATGACTTTGACAAGTCAAGAATTGATGTTCCAATGTAAATAGGTTTGTCCATTTCAATACTCTCTTTAACCAAATGGATCGCACAAAAGTTCTCAGTAAAGACCTCAGCTCTAGTAAAACTCGGTCTATTAATTAATTTTGATGCTTGTTCCCAAGATGTTGCTAGTCTGATATTTTGTCTTTTCCTCACATTCTCCATGGTCTTACCAAAGACCGCATTATTCATTAATTTATAAAAGTCTTTCTCAAAATCTGTTTTTGACTCTGTTCTTCTTTGTGTATTAAAATCAATGTACCCCTTTAACCAATGACTTTGATTGAACTTTAGAACCCTGTGGATCTTCTCTACTCTTAGACCTTTTGATAAATATTGTCGCAAATTTCTTTGGTGTAGTACATAATTTTTCTTGTTATATAATGTAGTAAGTAATTTTTCTGTTGATTCACCTATATCAAACGATCGTTGATAATCACTCAACCATTCTTTCTTTGGACTTTCTTTCTCACAAGCAAATGGAAGATCTTTATGTTTGATATGAAGTTCTTCAGGATATTTTAAATCAACCTCAAAATAATAACCAACCTTTGAATCATCCAATTGTTTTTGTGTAGAGATACATACATCTTGTAAAACCTTTGTGTAGTCTTTTTCCTTTACCCATCTTAGTTTCCCATAAGGAAGAGCTTGAGACATTGCCCAGCCATACAAGTTGTTTGCGTCATAGTACATCAAGTAAGAACTCTCTTTCGTTGAATCATAATTTGGAAGATATTTGTTATTTGCTTTTGAGTAGCTGCTCGAGCATACTTGTGAAATTCCACCTCTTTTTGCCTTTTCAATCATCAAAAGCATATCGACATCGGTTATCAAATCCAAATCTTGTTTTGTCATTTTCAACATCGCGCTCCAAGCCAATCCAGGTGCTGTGTAGTAGTGAGCAGGATCCAATCCATATCCAGTGCGACAAACAGATCTAAAGGCTTCAAATACATCGGCCAATAAAAGCACATCAGTTTTGAGATACAAATCGTGATACTCACCAAGATTCTTGATGTTATATTTTTCCCAAACATTTTGTGCGTGTACATAATCTTTATCAGATATATGACTGTTGTTTAATTTGTTATCGAAATTTTCTTTTAAAGGAAGTTGTGTTTCATTGAATCTCTCAAATGAGTCCATATAGTCATAGGGGTAAATTCCCTTTTGTGTTAGAAAATCTTTATCTGAAAAATACTCTGAAAGACATGGAAACTCTTTTAGATTTTGAACCAAGTTAGCCAATGGACTTGCCATGAATTTAAATGTATCAAGAAATCTGATATGAGTAATAGGAGATGTGTGAATTGTTTTTGTGAATGAAATGTATTTCTGATCTGTGTTAGGAATTGCTGAAATGTGTCCAGATGTCTTTGAAAGTTCATTAATAAATAGATGCGTATCATAATGAGCATTGTTATGAAGAAAGACAGGAATGAAAGAGGGGAGTTGATAATTAATATTACAACTTTGATGAGCTGGACCTCTATATTTACCAGTGAGATGACAATGATCTCTAACCTTTAGACCTTCACCAATTTTTTCCTCACAAATATGACAAACATTGTTTTTTCTAAATTCCCTTTTCTGTTCACTCGTCAAAGACATTGGTTTATTAGTTTCTCTCATTATCTTGGTTAATCGGACACAGTCTTTTTCTAGTCGTTTCACAAACTCCTCTGGGGTATTTGAGCCTCTATACTCCTCTAACTTGTTATATTTATCACCAACGGATGATTTGATATAATAACAAAAACCGCAAGGAGTATGTTTTTGATATTTATTTGTGTATGAATCTTTTGGATCTGGAGAAGCAGTATCTATTTTTTCTAGAATACTTTCAAAATCAGCATATATAACAAATGGATGTTTGATCTTTTTCTTTTCATCTTTGAATGTGATATTTGAGCCTTCTTTAGGCATATTGATTACCGTTGATTTATGTTCACCACAATAATTTGAATGTTTATCTAATCTTTCTTGTGTATGGAAGAAGTTAAGACAACGCAAACAAATATATATTTTATTTGTTCTTTTACATACTTGTGGTTTTATTAATTTAGCAATATCTTTAATGTATGTATAATGTGAATTTTCCTCTGAATTAAAATATAGAAGATTAATATGAGTTTGTTTACAATTGTCAGAAAGCTTTAAAACCTGAATGCTGTTTGTTTCTGTTAGACCATAAACATTAACTGATAAATTATTTATCTTTTCAAATTTAGGAATATCATTTAAAGCCATCGGAAACTTTAGATCTTTCGTATTTAATGTATTCTCATATTTTTTATAATGAGATACTCTTTCATCATGAAAATGTGGAGGATGTAAGTGTGCTAGAATAGACCAGAGAAAACATTTATTGTCTTTATTTTTGATATTGATAACTGCTTTTCTATTTTTGATAACACTGGGTAAATCAATGTAGGAAGAAGCTTTTAGAGGATCTGATTTAAGAATATGAATGTCTATGTAAATAATTTTTCCTATATTGAATCCACTTCCTACGATTGAATTATCCACATCTTGCTCTTGTTTAATAAGTTCATCATAGACTCCTGATGTTTTAAAATCTTGATATGAAGATATAAAGTGTGGCTCAGTTCTCATGTATGGTGTATCTATAACTCCTTCGTCCTTTGTCATTTCTAATTTTACTCCCATATAAAATTTAAGTGGTTTCATTTCTTTTAGTGTTTTTTCAATCAACGTTTGAACAACAGGTTTAACTCTTTCTACAGCATCAACTATAGACTCTGGTTCAGGAGGTTTGAAGTTAAAGACTCTTATTTTAATATGTTCTTTGAATGCGCCATCAGAGTTTTTAGTTGTGATAAAATTTGATAAATGTAGAATTGTTTTAAGATGTATTTCGAAGCCTTTCTTGAGGATATTTTTATTACATGCAGAACAGTGTTTTGTTTCCTTCTGAATAGGAGATAGTAGGTGAAGTAGATTAAATGTGTGTTTGTTAGTTTTAAGGTGTCTTTTGTATTGTTTATATTCTTGTTCACAAACATCGCAATACGTTGCTTTGATCATATTTATTTATATAGTAAAATTATACTTAAAACAAAGTGCCTTTTTTAGAGGCTTTTTAAAAGATGAAACTGTGCTTAAAGTAAACACCTTTGAGCTTTTCAACTCGTTTTATGTATATAACTTTACTTAAAGTAAAACACCTTTGAGTTTTTCAACTCGTTTTATGTATATAACTTTACTTAAAGTAAAATACCTTTGAGCTTTTCAACTCGTTTTATGTATATAACTTTACTTAAAGTAAAACACCTTTGAGCTTTTCAACTCGTTTTATGTATATAACTTTACTTAAAGTAAAACACCTTTGAGCTTTTCAACTCGTTTTATGTATATAACTTTACTTAAAGTAAAACACCTTTGAGCTTTTCAACTCGTTTTATGTATATAACTTTACTTAAAGTAAAACACCTTTGAGCTTTTCAACTCGTTTTATGCATATAACTTTACTTAAAGTAAAACACCTTTGAGCTTTTCAACTCGTTTTATGTATATAACTTTACTTAAAGTAAAACACCTTTTTTTTTTTTTTTTTTTTTTTTTTTTTTTTTTAAATTTTATTTTATTTTATTTTATTTTATTTTATTTTATTTTATTTTTTTTTATTTTTTTTTGTATACAAGATCGAGGCTCGTGAAAGAGCTAACAATAATCACAAAAAAGACAAACCAACTCCTCTCTGGGGGAGCAAGGCCAGAGAGGAGTCGGTAGAAGACAGAAAGACCACCAACCTGCCTGCGGTGAGTGAGTGAAAGGCCCTCGGAGTTGACTACATCGCAGGAGATTCCAATGATTCTGAAAGCTTTGGCCTCAACAGCGTGAAGCCGAGCAAGGTGTGAGGCAGGAGCACCAGCCCAGAGGGGGGAACAGTATTCCATTGAGCTGCGGATGAAAGCCTTGTATGTGGTGAGGAGCTCAGGTGTGCCAAGGAAGGACTTCGCACGACGGAGGATGCCCAGTCGGCGACTGGCTTTGGAGGCGAGCTTGGAAATGGGGTTTTCCCAAGAAAGATCATGGCAGATAGTGAGACCCAAAAGCTTGAGCGACAGAACTTCTTGGAGAGGATTGTTGAGAAAGTAGATGGGAGGGTTGTCCAGTCGGTCCTTTCGGAGAGACATTGTAAGAGTGTGAGATTTGTCAGGATTGAAAGACATGTTCCACTTGTTTGACCAGTCTGTGATTTTGTCCAGGTCTGCAGAGAGTGAGGAGGCTGCAGACTGTCGATCTGAGGGATGAGGAATGGAGCGGCAGATAGTGGAGTCATCAGCAAAGAGATAGAGAGGATTTTCCAGAGAGTCGGAGAGGTCATTGATAAAGACCAGAAATAGCACAGGGCCCAGAAAGCCAGAAAATAGCACCTTTGAGCTTTTCAACACGTTTTATGTATATAACTTTACTTAAAGTAAAGCGTCTATGTATTAGCCAGAAAGTTTAGATACTCTAGTTCATCAATTTCAATTTCACTATCTGAGTCATCAATAAAGCTACTCTCATAACTATCATTTGAACACAAACTATTAGTATCATAACTATCTTCAGATCCTAGACTCTCAGTATAATAACTCTCAGAGTATTGACTGTTAATATCACTCATTTACATACCATTAAACTTCCATCAATATCTATATATTTTCTTTCATTAGAACTAATAACCACAATATTTTTTACATTAAATGTTATTTTCAAATAATCTCTAATAATCAGAGTACGGAATGATAGTTCACCACTAATATTCATATTATTAATTTCACCCACATCTTTGGGTCTATTAAAGAATATACAAATGTTTCCTCTAGAATCGTTGATGGTTTTATCATTCATTTTCAAAGCTTCTTTATCAATGATCTTTTCAAGCTTTGAGTAAATTGTTAGTAGTAGTGGAGAAACTTTTGTCAAATTTACTTTAATAGAGTTATTAATTAACATAGCTTGTCCTGTAAATTTAATAAAAGGACACATGTTATTCTCCATTATGGGTTTAATCCAAAAATTTCCATATTTATCTTTGTTAAATTTAACATCTTTGACATATTTTTCTATATCTTCCACCGAAGTAGAGATTGATTGAAATTTGTCTTTTGTGTTTTGAAACATTGTATTTATTAGCTAATAAATTTGCGTTTAGTTTAAGTAAAGTTATATACATAAAACGAGTTGAAAAGCTCAAAGGTGTTTTACTTTAAGCACAGTTTCATCTTTAAAAAAGCCTCTAAAAAAGGCACTTTGTTTTAAGTATAATTTTACTATATAAATATGATAAATTCTGAAGGATATTTAGAATTTCCAGACTCTCCATATGATAAATTAGAGAATTGTCCGGCTTGTGGTAGAGTGGGGCTTAATACAGAATCAGAAGCATATAAACAATGTATTTTCTGTGATTATCTTCTAATTAATGATAATAAAAAATATAGAAAAATATATAACTCTTTTAAATTAGAACCAAAAATGAATTACTTTACAAGATTAATAAGAGAGATGAATGTTAAGTATTATGGGGATAATACACCATTTCTTACAAGGGAAGAGACTATTTGTATTGAGGAAATGTATAAGGGTTTAATGATATTTATTATTCAAAATAATTTTAATGGAAATGTTAATACAAGATACTATATAAACAAAATAATGGATTATTTTGAAATTAAACCTGAACTCAGGATAAAATATAGAGTTTCTCAAAAAACTCAAAAAAAGTTAGATGACTTGTTTTCCAAATATATAAATGAATGATTTTTTACCTGTTTGGGAAAATAAGATAAAATTTAATAACCATAAAAATCTTCCAAATTCATTGAGATGTCTAATAGTCGGTTCAAGCGGATGTGGAAAAACCTGTTTACTTTTAAAGATGCTCCTTAGTCCTAATTTTTTAGATTATGATAATTTAATAATTTTTACAAAGTCAAGTTTTCAACCTGAGTATCAACTACTCTCACAGGGTTTTAATGCGGGTCTTAAAAAGGAAGACATTATCGGTTTATTTAAACTTCAAAACAAACTAAATGATTATAATATTGATGATATAATACAATTATTTTGTGATACACAGAAATCAAAATCAAAACTAAAACCCATAACTTGTATTCTCAGTGATAATACGGATGATATACCTTCACCTCAAGATTTAGATAAATCAAAAAAGAACCTTGTTATCTTTGATGATTGTGTTAATGAGAGAAACCAAACAGTAATGGATAGCTACTATACAAGAGGGAGACATTCTTCTTGTAATTGTATTTATCTTAGTCAGTCATATTTTCAACTCCCTCGGCGCTCAATAAGAAACAATGCTAATACTTTTATTTTATTTAAGTTAAATTCAATAGATACAAATAATTTTTGGAGAGATAATTGTTCTACATTACGTAGTAAGAAGGAATTTGAAAATAATATGAAACACACGATCGGAAAATATAAATATATTGTTGTGAAACAAGATGAGATACTAAATGATATTTTTCAATAAATAAATACAGAAAATGAATACCGAAGAAAGAGTAAGAAAGTTTAAAGAACATCAAGAGTTGCTTTCAAAAGTTGTAAAGCAACAGGAAGACATAAAGAAGAAAAGGAGACAGAAACTAACTGGTGAAGAAGCCTTTGAAAGAAAACAAGAGAAATTTTTTAAACCACTTTTAAAAACTCAACAAACGATTTCACCTACAGTTCCCATGGTAGAATTTACTCCAAAAAAATTTCAAATGCTCAAAGATTTTAGTCAAATGACAGAGCAAGAACTTGGAGAATTAGAATATGATGATGAAGGATTATTTCGGCATCTTGAGAAGGTAAATAAACTTTCCAATTATATTGTAGAAGCTCTTCAAAACAATGAATATTTGAAGGGTTCAAAAACCAGAGCAGGTCTCATTCCAACAGAAGAACCAGCACAGTTCCATCTTGTGAAAGAAAAGTTATTGATATTTAATGATAAATTGGTGTTCTTAAGTTCTGACCAACCAAATGTTGAATTAACCCCAAGATTAATGTTTCTTCTAACAAAAGATGGACATTCTAATTCACCTTATTTTGATGAACCGCTTGAAATGGAAAGAGAGGAAGATAGAGAGTATATTGAGTTGCTAAACACACTTGATTATGGAGTTTCTGTTGCTGGTAAAAGTAAGAAGAATGAGAAGGAGAAACATATTATTGATGCTTTAAGTAAGCTTGGTTCGGGTGTTAGTTTTCTTCCAAATGACCCATCACAATTAGTTAATAGGTTATTATTGTTGTTAGGTAGTAAGAAGGCTGGAAACAACAATTGTTTTAATGAAGCATCCGCCATTTTAGATCAGTTGATGAATATGAAAATAATTAATAAATGTCAATACAAAGATATTTTATTAGATATTAAATAAGATGAGAAGCACAATTCTTAGTTTTAATTTCACAACGAGTGATTACACAGCTTCATTCCCTTACCCACTACAACTTGACCCCAAAAAAGAATATGAGGCTTCTTTGTTGTCAATGGAGACTTATAATACCTTGTTTAATATCACAGAGAAAAACAACAAGTTTAGTTATAATCCAGGAAGTGGATATAAAACTATAACCGTTTCACCCGGTGCTTACGAGATTTCTCAAATATCTTCAGAAGTCTCTCGCCTTATGAAAGAAAAAGGTGATGAACCAAAAAATATTGTAATAGATATTCAAAAACACACTTCAAAATCAACTATTAAACTTAAAAATAATTATAAAGTTGATTTCACCATTGAAAAATCGTTTAGAGAGCTATTGGGTTTCTCTTCAAAAAAGGTTGAAACTAACGGGACGTCTTACAGTGATAATGTCATTCAAATATCCTCCGGTATAAATTCAGTATTAATTCATTGTGATTTGATTGATGGTGCTTATAACGATGGAATAAGAACAAATACAATATTTTCATTCAGCGCATACTCAACCCCGATTGGTTATAAATTTAATATGGAACCAAAAAATCTTGTCTATTTACCTGTGTCAGGAAAAACCATATACAGAGTAAATTTTAGGATAACCGACCAAGATAATCGTATGATATCCTTTAATGATGAAATTATATCCATCAGAATTCACCTACGTGAAGTTTTTCAATAAATAAATAATGGTTATTGTGAGAAAACACGAGTTGGGAAAATATAAAATAATTACAGGGGATGGGATGTTCCTTTCACCATACTATAAGGGTGAAGGTATGTTTCTTGGGAGAGGATACTATAAACCAAAGAGACAACGGGGTGTGGGACATCAATTTAGAAATAAAGGAGATGGGATAATTGATACTCTAATGGGTATTGGTTCAACCATCCTTAAACATAAAGACCTAATTGGTTCAACTGCTTCTGCCGTGGGCTCAGTTGCGGGTGCTATAAAGAGTATAAAAGATGCTCAAAAGGAGTCTCATAAATTACAAGCAATCAAAGAAATTAAAAAAGGTAAAACTCAACTATCTTCACAAGAACGACAAAAAATCATTAAAATACTTGGGTCAGGGTTTCAACAATTTTAATGCTATATAAATACAAGTATGGAAGCGATTGATAGTATCTATGATTTGGATGATACGATTATCATTTCAAACTCCACTAAAAAGGAAGACTATTTCAAGGTAAATGCTATAACAGGAACAGACTGGAATTCAAACGGAACAAAAAGTTTTGAAATAAATAATCAACAAACTTACTTGAATATAGCTGATAGTTTCTTGCTGTGTAAATTTAAATTCACTAAGGCTGCGAATAATACTAATGCTACACTCGTAAATGATTTCTTCTGGAAAATGTTTGACAGTGTCCGCCTGTATATTGGAACACAAGAGGTTGAAGCGGTTGATTATGTCTCTGCTACATCTGAAATGATGAAATTTACACTATATTCGTTTAGTGATAGAATGGGTAAGGGAGCTGTTGAAGGTTTTATTCCTGATATGTCAACAGGAACAAACGCAGACCCTGGTTATAGTCAAAGGAAGTCAATGTATAATGATGACGCAAAAGCAGAGAATAGTTTTACGGTAGCAGTACCTCTGAAAGGTATATTTGGATTTTGTGATTATGATAAAGTTTTGTATGGGCTTAAAATTAGATTTCAACTACAAAGGAATGATAATGTAAATAGGTTGCTTTTTGGGGTTGAAAATGCTTTTGGCGACAATAATAAATTTGTTATTAATGATTTGTGTTGGTATATTAGTGAATATACTCCTAATCTTAAAACGGAAGAGATGTTAAATAGAAGACTTAACTCAAAGAAACCGCTAAATGTATCATACCTTAAAAGAAGATGTCAACACGTTAAACTGGAACACACTACCTACACTTGGAATTTGGGTGTTCTTGAAGGAAAGCCACGATACCTATGGCTCATTTTTAAGAAACCAGATGGAGAGGACGGTACTAATAAGAATAATGCCCTGAGTGATAATGCTAAGGTGAAACAACTTCGGGTTTCTCTTGATGGGACATTTTATCCGCGAGATAGATTGGAAATTGATTGGGAAAAAAATGATTATGCGGAAGCCTACAAGTCTTACCAAAAGGTGTGTGAAAGCAACGGTAATAATGAACCTATTTTGGATATGGTTGCGTTTCAAAAACTTTATACAATCTACACAATTGACCTGAGTTCTCAAAAGGAAACTATAAAGTCTAATAGAGTGGATACTTCTCTATACATTGAAAGAGGAGAGAATGAAGAAGTTGATGCTTATTGTTTGCTTTTGGAGGAAACAGAATTACAGATTAATACAGATAATGGTGTTATGATTAATATCACATAGGTTTTTTCTCATAAATAAATGGTAGGGGTATATGTTAATCAAATCAATCTTGATAAATTAACATCTTGTATTCAAAATCAAAAGCCTTGTATTATTAATGTTAATACATTTCAAAGAAAAGGAGCTGTAAGAATTGATGTTTTACTCACAAGAGAGCAGGTGAAAACACTAAATGATGTTGGATCACTTAAAATTAAAATGACAAAACCTATGTTAAAGAAATATTCAATAGACAAGTCAAGAGGAGGATTTCTCCCATTTCTAATTCCTTTATTTGCTGGTTTAAGTGTGGCGGGAGCATTGACTGGTGGTATTTCAGCAGCGATAAAAACTGCTAACGAAAGGAAGGCACAACTAAAAGCTCAAAAAGAATTGGAAAGACATAACAAGGAGTTGGAGAAACAAATTAGTGGAAGTGGTGTAATTGTAGATTTTGCTCAAAAACTTGAAAGTCTACCTGATAAAGCTAGATTGTTAGTTGGAGATATGCTTTCCTCTATCGCTCAAGCGGGTGTTAAACTAACTAAACGGGGTAATGGATTGTATCTTTCTCATAAATAAATGGATAAATGGTTTAAACAATTTGGAAAGAATACAACGTCAAATATAGAACTCGCTAAGTATTGTAAAACACTAAAAATTGATAATGTGGTTATTTGTATGAGAGATGAATTAATACATATAAATAAGAATACAAAGAATATTATTATGAATTTAGACACACAGAATGGTTCTCATTGGGTTTGTATTCATAATAGTCAGGATAAATATTATTTTGATAGTTATGGTATGCCACCACCTGTTGAAGTAATACAATTCTTACAGAATGGTGTTTATCAAACATTTCAAGTTCAAGAAATTAATTCTAAATGTTGTGGTCAATTATGTTTATATGTATTATTTAAACTCAACAATAATGAAAATTTTTATGATATCATTTTTAATCTAATATAAATGACTTATGTTGGAAAAGATGGTTCTATCTTTGGAAAATCCTCTCAGGATATTGATTTATCAAATTATTATACAAAGGCACAGGCTGAACGACAAAAATATAGTGTAAGTAAAAATATTAATATGAAGAATACTTATAAATTAATCAATTATCCAAACCCTACAGATGCGAATGACTTAATTAGATTAAGTGATTTATCACAATATATATTTTTAAAGAAAACAGCACGTTTTGTTAAACAAGTAAAATTTACAACCACAACACCTGGTTATACTGACCATACACCTTTCCTCATTGAATTTAACTACCTGCTTACAATTGAATTTTATAAAGAAGGACATTTAGTTAATATGCGAATTAATAAATGGGGGTATGATATGTCTGATTTAGGGTATAATTGGTCTTTTTCAATAAACATAGAAGACCTACATGATTTAAATCAGTCTCGTAAAGAAGAATATTATCCACTTGGTGAAGATAAGGATTTATGTGGAAGTACAATTAGCAAACAACAAATACGTGATTTTAAGAAAAGAAAAATATATGATAGTATAGCGATGGTTCGCATGACAAAGAAGGAAGGTAATGAGATAAGGATAGAAAGCCGAGGAATACAAACCGATTTGGTAGTGGGAAGATGGGGTGGTATTACCTGTCATAATATTAATCTCACATATATTTCTGATACATAAATGGCAGGAAGAAGACTACAAGAGAATTATAATTTTTGTATTCAAGGATACCTACAAGAAAAGGGTGCTCGGTATTACATACCTTATGATTTGGAGCATATACATGGGAATTTTGTCATTAAAAACTGGCCTTATACTGATATTGTTAAACCCACAAATAGAGACTTGTTTAAAATATTAAATAAAAATGAACTTCTCAAAGTTATGAAATATAAAACTCTTTTAGAAATCGTCAACAAATCTTATTGGTATCCTATTATGAGAAAAATAATTATAGATACAAGAATATCTCAAAATCCAGATGAGTATATGTATAATATTCTTTGGGGTTCAAACTCAAGGGTAGCAAGGGATGAGGAAGGAGTTGAAGAAGAGAAGGAGGAAGGAGTTGAAGAAGAGAAGGAGGAAAGAGAGAAGGAGGAGAAGGGGGAAAGGGAGAAGGAGGAGAGGGAGGAAAAGGAGAAGGAGGAGAAGGATGAAAGGGAGAAAAAGGAGAAGGAGGAGAGGGAGGAAAGGGAGAAAAAGGAGGAGGAGGAGAGGGAGGAAAAATATAAAAATATGACCATTCCTGAGATTAATGAAAGATTGAAGGTATTACGACAAATAAATAAATCTCAACGCACTGAAGAGGAAAATAAAGAATTAATGACTCTTCCGAACTTATTGGTTTTTAAATTTGCTATAATGAATTCAGAGCGCAGATATACAACATATAGTTGATGATGTTGGTGTTATTGACTTTAGTTAGTTTTATTTGTAAATAAATGGAGGAGAGAGTGAAGTCATTTCTAAGGATTCTTTATGTTTTAAAAATCAAGATAGAAATGTATATGTTGAAAACCAAAAAGGTTTTGGCACTATGTAGAACTTTTTCTCATAAATAAATATGAGTTATTGTCTCAAATGTAAAAAGAAAACTAAATCTAAAAATATCTCTTATGTTAAAGCTAAAAATAATAGAGTTTATCAAAAAGGAATATGTCAAGTGTGTGGTTCTAAAAAGTGTCAATTCATCTCTCCTAAAAGTGGAGGAGACATACAAAAGTTTTTGTCAGGTAGCAAATTTACAACAACTGGAATTCCAGGGGAATTACACCTTCCAGGGTATTCTTTCTGTGGCCCAGGAACAAACTTGGATAAAAGATTAGATGAGGCTGACAATCCTAAACCTTGGTCTAAACCTACAAATAGGGTTGATGAAGTGTGTATGAAGCATGATATTGCTTATGGGAAAACCACTACATTGACTGAAAAACATAAAGCCGACAGAGAAATGTTGTATAATTTGTCTTTGATACAAAATCCAACGTTGAGAGAGAAAGTTGATAGGTTTATTGTGAGAAATTTGATAAATGCTAAATTGAAACTTGGCCTTGGTTATTCACCCTCAAAAAACTATTAGGCTCTCATGATGTCATCAAGACTGAGGAGCTTTTGGCTGATGAATTACATAAACCTATAATCACAAAGTTTAAAAGAAGGAAAGTTTATTCTAAATACACCGACCACATATGGTCCGCTGATTTAATCGAACTAAAAAATGATAAGGGATACAAGTATGCTTTAACCGTTATTGATTTGAGGAGTAGATTTGCTTGGGTTGTTCCTTTGAAAAACAAGAGAGGTTATACTCTGAAGTTAGCCTTCCAACAGATATTTAATAAAAGTAAAAGAAAACCAAAGAAACTGTGGACCGATGAGGGAACAGAGTTCTATAACAAAATATTTATGAAATTTCTTAAGGGGGAGGGTATTAAATTATACAGCACCTTTAATGAAGGAAAAGCAGTTGTTATTGAGCGTTTTAATCGTACTTTAAAAGAGAAATTATATAAAAAATTCACACAACTCGGTTCCCAAAAATGGGTGTATTTTATTCAGGATATTGTAGATAATTACAATAATACAGTTCATTCATCAACAAAATCAAAACCATCAGAAACATTTACAAAATTAGAATATGAAAAGGAGATTAATTTGAGAAAACCGAAGTTCAAAGTTGGTGATATTGTAAGAATATACAGATGGAAAAGTCATTTTGAGAAAGGTTATACAAAGAGATGGACTAATGAATTATTCAAAATCGTTGATGTAATGGATACTATGCCTTGGACTTACAAATTATATGATATGAATTGGGAAGAAATCTTGGGTTCATTTTACTCACAAGAATTACAAAAAACAAAACTGATAATTCATTAAACAACAACCATCCATACTTTCATCCACCCAGATTAGCTAATTTAATTAGTAGTAATAAAAAAAAAAAAAAAAAAAAAAAAAATCATAAGCCACACCCACACAGACCCCACCCACAAACCCCACCCACACAGACCCCACCCACACAGACCACACCCACACAGACCACACCCACACAGACCACACCCACACAGACCCCGCCCACACATAAGAAAGCATTGGGGGCTTTTGATGATAAGAGGTTTATTTTAGAAAATGGAATTGATCGTCTCCCTTATGGTTATATAAGTATATAAGATATATATATATATAAGTGATAAGTTAAAAAGGGGGGTTAGGGATTTTAACGGGCTACCGCCACCTTTTTTACTATTATATAAATGATAGAACCAAGTATCAACCAGACTAAAGAGTGGAGGTGTAATCAACCTTGGTATATAAATGGAAAACATAACGAATGTGAAAAATATCAGATTCAAGAGGTTGAGCGAATCACTGGTCAGAAGGTTCTCAAGACGGATAAACGTATTCATTTGTTAAGTGGGGTAATGGAGGGCGGGAAGAAAAATATATTAGAGTGGAGTGAGAACATTAATGGTTATCAATCGGATAATAAATATTATAATTTTAAAATGGTATGTGGGAGAGGAGGAGGTCAAACAAGAACCCTCCGTGAAACATACCACTTTATACTTTCACAACAAAAGGTTAAGGAACCTGTATACTTTATAAATATACTTGATGGGGATGAGTTCTATAGGAGAATGGAACTCTTAAAAAAGTTAGAAAGAGATAATATATTTATAGGCTCATTAGCAGAGTGGTCTAAGGAACTACATTAAGGGGGTAGTGGGGGGAATAGGGTAAAATTTACATGGAAGTGAGAATGATCATAGGTTCATAAGGCTAGAAGGATTATAGGTTCATAAAGGAAGAAAATCATAGGTTCATAAGGCGAGAAGGATTATAGGTTCATAAGGTGAGAAGGATTATAGGTTCATAAGGCGAGAAGGATTATAGGTTCATAAGGCGAGAAGGATTATAGGTTCATAGAGGGAGAAATAGAGGTGTTTATGATTTTTTTAAAAACAGGGGGGTAAATGACATTAGATAGGGATTTCCCATGTTAAACGGAGGTGTCCCAGAAGCAACATTTATCACCTACTCTTGTGTTAGTGTTGAAAAACCACTTTTCGCACTTGTGTTGGTGCAGGAAACCACTTTTGCACTTGTATTAGTGTGGAAAAACCACTTTTTGCACTTGTGTTAGTGTTGAAAAACCACTTTTCGCACTTGTGTTAGTGTTGAAAAACCACTTTTCGCACTTGTGTTGGTGCAGGAAACCACTTTTGCACTTGTATTAGTGTGGAAAAACCACTTTTCGCACTTGTGTTAGTGTTGAAAAACCACTTTTCGCACTTGTGTTAGTGTTGAAAAACCACTTTTCGCACTTGTGTTAGTGTTGAAAAACCACTTTTCGCACTTGTGTTAGTGTTAAAAAACCACTTTTCGCACTTGTGTTGGTGCAGGAAAGCACGTTTGCACTTATATTAGTGTGGAAAAACCACTTTTTGCACTTGTGATAGTGTTGAAAAACCACTTTTTGCACTTGTGTTGGTGCAGGAAACCACTTTTGCACTTGTATTAGTGTGAAAAAACACTTTTTGCACTTGTGTTAGTGTTGAAAAACCACTTTTCGCACTTGTGTTAGTGTTGAAAAACCACTTTTCGCACTTGTGTTAGTGTTGAAAAACCACTTTTCGCACTTGTGTTGGTGCAGGAAACCACTTTTGCACTTGCATTAGTGTGGAAAAACCACTTTTCACACTTGTGTTCGTGTTGAAAAACCACTTTTCGCACTTGTGTTAGTGTTGAAAAAACACTTTTCGCACTTGTGTTGGTGCAGGAAACCACTTTTGCACTTGTATTAGTGTGGAAAAAACACTTTTTGCACTTGTGATAGTGTTGAAAAACCACTTTTCGCACTTGTGTTAGTGTTGAAAAACCACTTTTCGCACTTGTGTTAGTGTTGAAAAAACACTTTTCGCACTGGTGTTGGTGCAGGAAACCACTTTTGCACTTGTATTAGTGTGGAAAAAACACTTTTTGCACTTGTGATAGTGTTGAAAAACCACTTTTCGCACTTGTGTTAGTGTTGAAAAACTACTTTTCGCACTTGTGTTGGTGCAGGAAACCACTTTTGCACTTGTATTAGTGTGGAAAAACCACTTTTCGCACTTGTGTTAGTGTTGAAAAACCACTTTTCGCACTTGTGTTAGTGTTGAAAAACCACTTTTCGCACTTGTGTTAGTGTTGAAAAACCACTTTTCGCACTTGTGTTAGTGTTAAAAAACCACTTTTCGCACTTGTGTTGGTGCAGGAAACCACGTTTGCACTTATATTAGTGTGGAAAAACCACTTTTTGCACTTGTGATAGTGTTGAAAAACCACTTTTTGCACTTGTGTTGGTGCAGGAAACCACTTTTGCACTTGTATTAATGTGAAAAAACACTTTTTGCACTTGTGTTAGTGTTGAAAAACCACTTTTCGCACTTGTGTTAGTGTTGAAAAACCACTTTTCGCACTTGTGTTAGTGTTGAAAAACCACTTTTCGCACTTGTGTTGGTGCAGGAAACCACTTTTGCACTTGTATTAGTGTGGAAAAACCACTTTTCACACTTGTGTTCGTATTGAAAAACCACTTTTCGCACTTGTGTTAGTGTTGAAAAAACACTTTTCGCACTTGTGTTGGTGCAGGAAACCACTTTTGCACTTGTATTAGTGTGGAAAAAACACTTTTTGCACTTGTGATAGTGTTGAAAAACCACTTTTCGCACTTGTGTTAGTGTTGAAAAACCACTTTTCGCACTTGTGTTAGTGTTGAAAAAACACTTTTCGCACTGGTGTTGGTGCAGGAAACCACTTTTGCACTTGTATTAGTGTGGAAAAAACACTTTTCGCACTTGTGTTAGTGTTGAAAAACCACTTTTCGCCCATGTGTTAGTGTTGAAAAACCACTTTTCGCACATGTGTTGGTGCAGGAAACCACTTTTGCACTTGTATTAGTGTGGAAAAACCACTTTTCACACTTGTGTTCGTGTTGAAAAACCACTTTTCGCACTTGTGTTAGTGTTGAAAAAACACTTTTCGCACTTGTGTTGGTGCAGGAAACCACTTTTGCACTTGTATTAGTGTGGAAAAAACCACTTTTCGCACTTGTGTTAGTGTTGAAAAACCACTTTTCGCACTTGTGTTGGTGCAGGAAACCACATTTGCACTTGTATTCGTGTGGAAAACCACTTTTCGCACTTGTTTTAGTGTTGAAAAACCACTTTTTGCACTTGTGTTAGTGTTCAAAAAACCACTTTTCGCACTTGTATTAGTGTGGAAAAACCACATTTCGCACTTGTGTTAGTTTGGAAAAACCACTTTTCGCACTTGTGTTAGTGTTGAAAAACCACTTTTCGCACTTGTGTTAGTGTTGAAAAACCACTTTTCGCACTTGTGTTGGTGCAGGAAACCACATTTGCACTTGTATTCGTGTGGAAAACCACTTTTCGCACTTGTTTTAGTGTTGAAAAACCACTTTTTGCACTTGTGTTAGTGTTCAAAAAACCACTTTTCGCACTTGTATTAGTGTGGAAAAACCACATTTCGCACTTGTGTTAGTTTGGAAAAACCACTTTTCGCACTTGTGTTAGTGTTGAAAAACCACTTTTCGCACTTGTGTTAGTGTTGAAAAACCACTTTTCGCACTTGTGTTGGTGCAGGAAACCACTTTTGCACTTGTATTAGTGTGGAAAAACCACTTTTTGCACTTGTGTTAGTGTTGAAAAACCACTTTTCGCACTTGTGTTAGTGTTGAAAAACCACTTTTCGCACTTGTGTTGGTGCAGGAAACCACTTTTGCACTTGTATTAGTGTGGAAAAACCACTTTTCGCACTTGTGTTAGTGTTGAAAAACCACTTTTCGCACTTGTGTTAGTGTTGAAAAACCACTTTTCGCACTTGTGTTAGTGTTGAAAAACCACTTTTCGCACTTGTGTTAGTGTTAAAAAACCACTTTTCGCACTTGTGTTGGTGCAGGAAACCACGTTTGCACTTATATTAGTGTGGAAAAACCACTTTTTGCACTTGTGATAGTGTTGAAAAACCACTTTTTGCACTTGTGTTGGTGCAGGAAACCACTTTTGCACTTGTATTAGTGTGAAAAAACACTTTTTGCACTTGTGTTAGTGTTGAAAAACCACTTTTCGCACTTGTGTTAGTGTTGAAAAACCACTTTTCGCACTTGTGTTAGTGTTGAAAAACCACTTTTCGCACTTGTGTTGGTGCAGGAAACCACTTTTGCACTTGTATTAGTGTGGAAAAACCACTTTTCACACTTGTGTTCGTGTTGAAAAACCACTTTTCGCACTTGTGTTAGTGTTGAAAAAACACTTTTCGCACTTGTGTTGGTGCAGGAAACCACTTTTGCACTTGTATTAGTGTGGAAAAAACACTTTTTGCACTTGTGATAGTGTTGAAAAACCACTTTTCGCACTTGTGTTAGTGTTGAAAAACCACTTTTCGCACTTGTGTTAGTGTTGAAAAAACACTTTTCGCACTGGTGTTGGTGCAGGAAACCACTTTTGCACTTGTATTAGTGTGGAAAAAACACTTTTTGCACTTGTGATAGTGTTGAAAAACCACTTTTCGCACTTGTGTTAGTGTTGAAAAACTACTTTTCGCACTTGTGTTGGTGCAGGAAACCACTTTTGCACTTGTATTAGTGTGGAAAACCCACTTTTCGCACTTGTGTTAGTGTTGAAAAACCACTTTTCGCACTTGTGTTAGTGTTGAAAAACCACTTTTCGCACATGTGTTAGTGTTGAAAAACCACTTTTCGCACTTGTGTTGGTGCAGGAAACCACTTTTGCACTTGTATTAGTGTGGAAAAAACACTTTTCGCACTTGTGTTAGTGTTGAAAAACCACTTTTCGCCCATGTGTTAGTGTTGAAAAACCACTTTTCGCACTTGTGTTGGTGCAGGAAACCACTTTTGCACTTGTATTAGTGTGGAAAAACCACTTTTCACACTTGTGTTCATGTTGAAAAACCACTTTTTGCACTTGTGTTAGTGTTGAAAAAACACTTTTCGCACTTGTGTTGGTGCAGGAAACCACTTTTGCACTTGTATTAGTGTGGAAAAAACCACTTTTCGCACTTGTGTTAGTGTTGAAAAACCACTTTTCGCACTTGTGTTAGTGTTGAAAAACCACTTTTCGCACTTGTGTTGGTGCAGGAAACCACTTTTGCACTTGTATTAGTGTGGAAAATACACTTTTCGCACTTGTGTTAGTGTTGAAAAACCACTTTTCGCACTTGTGTTAGTGTTGAAAACCACTTTTCGCACTTGTGTTGGTGCAGGAAACCACTTTTGCACTTGTATTAGTGTGGAAAAAACACTTTTTGCACTTGTGATAGCGTTGAAAAACCACTTTTCGCACTTGTGTTAGTGTTGAAAAACCACTTTTCGCACTTGTGTTGGTGCAGGAAACCACATTTGCACTTGTATTCGTGTGGAAACCACTTTTCGCACTTGTTTTAGTGTTGAAAAACCACTTTTTGCACTTGTGTTAGTGTTCAAAAAACCACTTTTCGCACTTGTATTAGTGTGGAAAAACCACATTTCGCACTTGTGTTAGTTTGGAAAAACCACTTTTCGCACTTGTGTTAGTGTTGAAAAACCACTTTTCGCACTTGTGTTAGTGTTGAAAAAACACTTTTCGCACTTGTGTTAGTGTTGAAAAACCACTTTTCGCACTTGTGTTGGTGCAGGAAACCACTTTTGCACTTGTATTAGTGTGGCAAAACCACTTTTCGCACTTGTGTTAGTGTTGAAAAACCACTTTTCGCACTTGTGTTAGTGTTGAAAAACCACTTTTCGCACTTGTGTTGGTGCAGGAAACCACTTTTGCGCTTGTATTAGTGTGGAAAAACCACTTTTTGCACTTGTGTTAGTGTTGAAAAACCACTTTTCGCACTTGTGTTAGTGTTGAAAAACCACTTTTCGCACTTGTGTTGGTGCAGGAAACCACTTTTGCACTTGTATTAGTGTGGAAAAACCACTTTTCGCACTTGTGTTAGTGTTGAAAAACCACTTTTCGCACTTGTGTTAGTGTTGAAAAACCACTTTTCGCACTTGTGTTAGTGTTGAAAAACCACTTTTCGCACTTGTGTTAGTGTTAAAAAACCACTTTTCGCACTTGTGTTGGTGCAGGAAACCACGTTTGCACTTATATTAGTGTGGAAAAACCACTTTTTGCACTTGTGATAGTGTTGAAAAACCACTTTTTGCACTTGTGTTGGTGCAGGAAACCACTTTTGCACTTGTATTAGTGTGAAAAAACACTTTTTGCACTTGTGTTAGTGTTGAAAAACCACTTTTCGCACTTGTGTTAGTGTTGAAAAACCACTTTTCGCACTTGTGTTAGTGTTGAAAAACCACTTTTCGCACTTGTGTTGGTGCAGGAAACCACTTTTGCACTTGTATTAGTGTGGAAAAACCACTTTTCACACTTGTGTTCGTGTTGAAAAACCACTTTTCGCACTTGTGTTAGTGTTGAAAAAACACTTTTCGCACTTGTGTTGGTGCAGGAAACCACTTTTGCACTTGTATTAGTGTGGAAAAAACACTTTTTGCACTTGTGATAGTGTTGAAAAAACACTTTTTGCACTTGTGATAGTGTTGAAAAACCACTTTTCGCACTTGTGTTAGTGTTGAAAAACTACTTTTCGGACTTGTGTTGGTGCAGGAAACCACTTTTGCACTTGTATTAGTGTGGAAAAACCACTTTTCGCACTTGTGTTAGTGTTGAAAAACCACTTTTCGCACTTGTGTTAGTGTTGAAAAACCACTTTTCGCACTTGTGTTAGTGTTGAAAAACCACTTTTCGCACTTGTGTTGGTGCAGGAAACCACTTTTGCACTTGTATTGGTGTGGAAAAAACACTTTTCGCACTTGTGTTAGTGTTGAAAAACCACTTTTCGCAATTGTGTTAGTGTTGAAAAACCACTTTTCGCAGTTGTGTTGGTGCAGGAAACCACTTTTGCACTTGTATTAGTGTGGAAAAACCACTTTTCACACTTGTGTTATTGTTGAAAAACCACTTTTCGCACTTGTGTTAGTGTTGAAAAACCACTTTTCGCACTTGTGTTGGTGCAGGAAAACACTTTTGCACTTGTATTCGTGTGGAAAAACCACTTTTCGCACTTGTGTTAGTGTTGAAAAACCACTTTTCGCACTTGTGTTAGTGTTGAAAAAACACTTTCCGCACTTGTATTGGTGCAGGACACCACTTTTGCACTTCTATTAGTGTGGAAAAAACACTTTTTGCACTTGTGATAGTGTTGAAAAACCACTTTTCGCACATGTGTTAGTGTTGAAAAACCACTTTTCGCACTTGTGTTGGTGCAGGAAACCACTTTTGCACTTGTATTAGTGTGGAAAAACCACATTTCGCACTTGTGTTAGTTTGGAAAAACCACTTTTCGCACTTGTGTTAGTGTTGAAAAACCACTTTTCGCACTTGTGTTAGTGTTGAAAAACCACTTTTCGCACTTGTGTTAGTGTTGAAAAACCACTTTTCGCACTTGTGTTGGTGCAGGAAACCACTTTTGCACTTGTATTAGTGCGGAAAAACCACTTTTTGCACTTGTGTTAGTGTTGAAAAACCACTTTTCGCACTTGTGTTAGTGTTGAAAAACCACTTTTCGCACTTGTGTTGGTGCAGGAAACCACTTTTGCACTTGTATTAGTGTGGAAAAACCACTTTTCGCACTTGTGTTAGTGTTGAAAAACCACTTTTCGCACTTGTGTTAGTGTTGAAAAACCACTTTTCGCACTTGTGTTAGTGTTGAAAAACCACTTTTCGCACTTGTGTTGGTGCAGGAAACCACTTTTGCACTTGTATTAGTGTGGAAAAACCACTTTTCACACTTGTGTTCGTGTTGAAAAACCACTTTTCGCACTTGTGTTAGTGTTGAAAAAACACTTTTCGCACTTGTGTTGGTGCAGGAAACCACTTTTGCACTTGTATTAGTGTGGAAAAAACACTTTTTGCACTTGTGATAGTGTTGAAAAACCACTTTTCGCACTTGTGTTAGTGTTGAAAAACCACTTTTCGCACTTGTGTTAGTGTTGAAAAAACACTTTTCGCACTGGTGTTGGTGCAGGAAACCACTTTTGCACTTGTATTAGTGTGGAAAAAACACTTTTTGCACTTGTGATAGTGTTGAAAAACCACTTTTCGCACTTGTGTTAGTGTTGAAAAACTACTTTTCGCACTTGTGTTGGTGCAGGAAACCACTTTTGCACTTGTATTAGTGTGGAAAAACCACTTTTCGCACTTGTGTTAGTGTTGAAAAACCACTTTTCGCACTTGTGTTAGTGTTGAAAAACCACTTTTCGCACATGTGTTAGTGTTGAAAAACCACTTTTCGCACTTGTGTTGGTGCAGGAAACCACTTTTGCACTTGTATTAGTGTGGCAAAAACACTTTTCGCACTTGTGTTAGTGTTGAAAAACCACTTTTCGCCCATGTGTTAGTGTTGAAAAACCACTTTTCGCACTTGTGTTGGTGCAGGAAACCACTTTTGCACTTGTATTAGTGTGGAAAAACCACTTTTCACACTTGTTGTTCGTGTGAAAAACCACTTTTCGCACTTGTGTTAGTGTTGAAAAAACACTTTTCGCACTTGTGTTGGTGCAGGAAACCACTTTTGCACTTGTATTAGTGTGGAAAAACCACTTTTCGCACTTGTGTTAGTGTTGAAAAACCACTTTTCGCACTTGTGTTGGTACAGGAAACCACATTTGCACTTGTATTCGTGTGGAAAACCACTTTTCGCACTTGTTTTAGTGTTGAAAAACCACTTTTTGCACTTGTGTTAGTGTTCAAAAAACCACTTTTCGCACTTGTATTAGTGTGGAAAAACCACATTTCGCACTTGTGTTAGTTTGGAAAAACCACTTTTCGCACTTGTGTTAGTGTTGAAAAACCACTTTTCGCACTTGTGTTAGTGTTGAAAAACCACTTTTCGCACTTGTGTTGGTGCAGGAAACCACATTTGCACTTGTATTCGTGTGGAAAACCACTTTTCGCACTTGTTTTAGTGTTGAAAAACCACTTTTTGCACTTGTGTTAGTGTTCAAAAAACCACTTTCGCACTTGTATTAGTGTGGAAAAACCACATTTCGCACTTGTGTTAGTTTGGAAAAACCACTTTTCGCACTTGTGTTAGTGTGAAAAACCACTTTTCGCACTTGTGTTAGTGTTGAAAAACCACTTTTCGCACTTGTGTTAGTGTTGAAAAACCACTTTTCGCACTTGTGTTGGTGCAGGAAACCACTTTTGCACTTGTATTAGTGTGGAAAAACCACTTTTTGCACTTGTGTTAGTGTTGAAAAACCACTTTTCGCACTTGTGTTAGTGTTGAAAAACCACTTTTCGCACTTGTGTTGGTGCAGGAAACCACTTTTGCACTTTGTATTAGTGTGGAAAAACCACTTTTCGCACTTGTGTTAGTGTTGAAAAACCACTTTTCGCACTTGTGTTAGTGTTGAAAAACCACTTTTCGCACTTGTGTTAGTGTTGAAAAACCACTTTTCGCACTTGTGTTAGTGTTAAAAAACCACTTTTCGCACTTGTGTTGGTGCAGGAAACCACGTTTGCACTTATATTAGTGTGGAAAAACCACTTTTTGCACTTGTGATAGTGTTGAAAAACCACTTTTTGCACTTGTGTTGGTGCAGGAAACCACTTTTGCACTTGTATTAGTGTGAAAAAACACTTTTTGCACTTGTGTTAGTGTTGAAAAACCACTTTTCGCACTTGTGTTAGTGTTGAAAAACCACTTTTCGCACTTGTGTTAGTGTTGAAAAACCACTTTTCGCACTTGTGTTGGTGCAGGAAACCACTTTTGCACTTGTATTAGTGTGGAAAAAACCACTTTTCACACTTGTGTTCGTGTTGAAAAACCACTTTTCGCACTTGTGTTAGTGTTGAAAAAACACTTTTCGCACCTTGTGTTGGTGCAGGGAAACCACTTTTGCACTTGTATTAGTGTGGAAAAAACACTTTTTGCACTTGTGATAGTGTTGAAAAACCACTTTTCGCACTTGTGTTAGTGTTGAAAAACCACTTTTCGCACTTGTGTTAGTGTTGAAAAAACACTTTTCGCACTGGTGTTGGTGCAGGAAACCACTTTTGCACTTGTATTAGTGTGGAAAAAACACTTTTTGCACTTGTGATAGTGTTGAAAAACCACTTTTCGCACTTGTGTTAGTGTTGAAAAACTACTTTTCGCACTTGTGCTGGTGCAGGAAACCACTTTTGCACTTGTATTAGTGTGGAAAACCCACTTTTCGCACTTGTGTTAGTGTTGAAAAACCACTTTTCGCACTTGTGTTAGTGTTGAAAAACCACTTTTCGCACATGTGTTAGTGTTGAAAAACCACTTTTCGCACTTGTGTTGGTGCAGGAAACCACTTTTGCACTTGTATTAGTGTGGAAAAAACACTTTTCGCACTTGTGTTAGTGTTGAAAAACCACTTTTCGCCCATGTGTTAGTGTTGAAAAACCACTTTTCGCACTTGTGTTGGTGCAGGAAACCACTTTTGCACTTGTATTAGTGTGGAAAAACCACTTTTCACACTTGTGTTCGTGTTGAAAAACCACTTTTTGCACTTGTGTTAGTGTTGAAAAAACACTTTTCGCACTTGTGTTGGTGCAGGAAACCACTTTTGCACTTGTATTAGTGTGGAAAAAACCACTTTTCGCACTTGTGTTAGTGTTGAAAAACCACTTTTCGCACTTGTGTTAGTGTTGAAAAACCACTTTTCGCACTTGTGTTGGTGCAGGAAACCACTTTTGCACTTGTATTAGTGTGGAAAATACACTTTTCGCACTTGTGTTAGTGTTGAAAAACCACTTTTCGCACTTGTGTTAGTGTTGAAAACCACTTTTCGCACTTGTGTTGGTGCAGGAAACCACTTTTGCACTTGTATTAGTGTGGAAAAAACACTTTTTGCACTTGTGATAGCGTTGAAAAACCACTTTTCGCACTTGTGTTAGTGTTGAAAAACCACTTTTCGCACTTGTGTTGGTGCAGGAAACCACATTTGCACTTGTATTCGTGTGGAAACCACTTTTCGCACTTGTTTTAGTGTTGAAAAACCACTTTTTGCACTTGTGTTAGTGTTCAAAAAACCACTTTTCGCACTTGTATTAGTGTGGAAAAACCACATTTCGCACTTGTGTTAGTTTGGAAAAACCACTTTTCGCACTTGTGTTAGTGTTGAAAAACCACTTTTCGCACTTGTGTTAGTGTTGAAAAAACACTTTTCGCACTTGTGTTAGTGTTGAAAAACCACTTTTCGCACTTGTGTTGGTGCAGGAAACCACTTTTGCACTTGTATTAGTGTGGCAAAACCACTTTTCGCACTTGTGTTAGTGTTGAAAAACCACTTTTCGCACTTGTGTTAGTGTTGAAAAACCACTTTTCGCACTTGTGTTGGTGCAGGAAACCACTTTTGCGCTTGTATTAGTGTGGAAAAACCACTTTTTGCACTTGTGTTAGTGTTGAAAAACCACTTTTCGCACTTGTGTTAGTGTTGAAAAACCACTTTTCGCACTTGTGTTGGTGCAGGAAACCACTTTTGCACTTGTATTAGTGTGGAAAAACCACTTTTTCGCACTTGTGTTAGTGTTGAAAAACCACTTTTCGCACTTGTGTTAGTGTTGAAAAACCACTTTTCGCACTTGTGTTAGTGTTGAAAAACCACTTTTCGCACTTGTGTTAGTGTTAAAAAACCACTTTTCGCACTTGTGTTGGTGCAGGAAACCACGTTTGCACTTATTTTAGTGTGGAAAAAACCACTTTTTGCACTTGTGATAGTGTTGAAAAACCACTTTTTGCACTTGTGTTGGTGCAGGAAACCACTTTTGCACTTGTATTAGTGTGAAAAAACACTTTTTGCACTTGTGTTAGTGTTGAAAAACCACTTTTCGCACTTGTGTTAGTGTTGAAAAACCACTTTTCGCACTTGTGTTAGTGTTGAAAAACCACTTTTCGCACTTGTGTTGGTGCAGGAAACCACTTTTGCACTTGTATTAGTGTGGAAAAACCACTTTTCACACTTGTGTTCATGTTGAAAAACCACTTTTCGCACTTGTGTTAGTGTTGAAAAAACACTTTTCGCACTTGTGTTGGTGCAGGAAACCACTTTTGCACTTGTATTAGTGTGGAAAAAACACTTTTTGCACTTGTGATAGTGTTGAAAAAACACTTTTTGCACTTGTGATAGTGTTGAAAAACCACTTTTCGCACTTGTGTTAGTGTTGAAAAACTACTTTTCGGACTTGTGTTGGTGCAGGAAACCACTTTTGCACTTGTATTAGTGTGGAAAAACCACTTTTCGCACTTGTGTTAGTGTTGAAAAACCACTTTTCGCACTTGTGTTAGTGTTGAAAAACCACTTTTCGCACTTGTGTTAGTGTTGAAAAACCACTTTTCGCACTTGTGTTGGTGCAGGAAACCACTTTTGCACTTGTATTGGTGTGGAAAAAACACTTTTCGCACTTGTGTTAGTGTTGAAAAACCACTTTTCGCAATTGTGTTAGTGTTGAAAAACCACTTTTCGCAGTTGTGTTGGTGCAGGAAACCACTTTTGCACTCGTATTAGTGTGGAAAAACCACTTTTCACACTTGTGTTATTGTTGAAAAACCACTTTTCGCACTTGTGTTAGTGTTGAAAAACCACTTTTCGCACTTGTGTTGGTGCAGGAAAACACTTTTGCACTTGTATTCGTGTGGAAAAACCACTTTTCGCACTTGTGTTAGTGTTGAAAAACCACTTTTCGCACTTGTGTTAGTGTTGAAAAAACACTTTCCGCACTTGTATTGGTGCAGGAAACCACTTTTGCACTTCTATTAGTGTGGAAAAAACACTTTTTGCACTTGTGATAGTGTTGAAAAACCACTTTTCGCACATGTGTTAGTGTTGAAAAACCACTTTTCGCACTTGTGTTGGTGCAGGAAACCACTTTTGCACTTGTATTAGTGTGGAAAAACCACTTTTCGCACTTGTGTTATTGTTGAAAAACCACTTTTCGCACTTGTGTTAGTGTTGAAAAACCACTTTTCGCACTTGTGTTGGTGCAGGAAAACACTTTTGCACTTGTATTAGTGTGGAAAAATACACTTTTCGCACTTGTGTTAGTGTTGAAAAACCACTTTTCGCACTTGTGTTAGTGTTGAAAAACCACTTTTCGCACTTGTGTTGGTGCAGGAAACCACTTTTGCACTTGTATTAGTGTGGAAAAAACACTTTTTGCACTTGTGATAGTGTTGAAAAACCACTTTTCGCACTTGTGTTAGTGTTGAAAAACCACTTTTCGCACTTGTGTTGGTGCAGGAAACCACTTTTGCACTTGTATTCGTGTGGAAAACCACTTTTCGCACTTGTGTTATTGTTGAAAAACCACTTTTCGCACTTATGTTAGTGTTGAAAAACCACTTGTCGCACTTGTGTTGGTGCAGGAAACCACTTTTGCACTTGTATTAGTGTGGAAAAACCACTTTTCGCACTTGTGTTAGTGTTGAAAAACCACTTTTCGCACTTGTGTTGGTGCAGGAAACCACATTTGCACTTGTATTCGTGTGGAGAACCACTTTTTGCACTTGTTTTAGTGTTGAAAAACCACTTTTTGCACTTGTGTTAGTGTTCAAAAAACCACTTTTCGCACTTGTATTATTGTGGAAAAACCACATTTCGCACTTGTGTTAGTTTGGAAAAACCACTTTTCGCACTTGTGTTAGTGTTGAAAAACCACTTTTCGCACTTGTGTTAGTGTTGAAAAACCACTTTTCGCACTTGTGTTGGTGCAGGAAACCACATTTGCACTTGTATTCGTGTGGAAAACCACTTTTCGCACTTGTTTTAGTGTTGAAAAACCACTTTTTGCACTTGTGTTAGTGTTCAAAAAACCACTTTTCGCACTTGTATTAGTGTGGAAAAACCACATTTCGCACTTGTGTTAGTTTGGAAAAACCACTTTTCGCACTTGTGTTAGTGTTGAAAAACCACTTTTCGCACTTGTGTTAGTGTTGAAAAACCACTTTTCGCACTTGTGTTAGTGTTGAAAAACCACTTTTCGCACTTGTGTTGGTGCAGGAAACCACTTTTGCACTTGTATTAGTGTGGAAAAACCACTTTTTGCACTTGTGTTAGTGTTGAAAAACCACTTTTCGCACTTGTGTTAGTGTTGAAAAACCACTTTTCGCACTTGTGTTGGTGCAGGAAACCACTTTTGCACTTGTATTAGTGTGGAAAAACCACTTTTCGCACTTGTGTTAGTGTTGAAAAACCACTTTTCGCACTTGTGTTAGTGTTGAAAAACCACTTTTCGCACTTGTGTTAGTGTTGAAAAACCACTTTTCGCACTTGTGTTAGTGTTAAAAAACCACTTTTCGCACTTGTGTTGGTGCAGGAAACCACGTTTGCACTTATATTAGTGTGGAAAAACCACTTTTTGCACTTGTGATAGTGTTGAAAAACCACTTTTTGCACTTGTGTTGGTGCAGGAAACCACTTTTGCACTTGTATTAGTGTGAAAAAACACTTTTTGCACTTGTGTTAGTGTTGAAAAACCACTTTTCGCACTTGTGTTAGTGTTGAAAAACCACTTTTCGCACTTGTGTTAGTGTTGAAAAACCACTTTTCGCACTTGTGTTGGTGCAGGAAACCACTTTTGCACTTGTATTAGTGTGGAAAAACCACTTTTCACACTTGTGTTCGTGTTGAAAAACCACTTTTCGCACTTGTGTTAGTGTTGAAAAAACACTTTTCGCACTTGTGTTGGTGCAGGAAACCACTTTTGCACTTGTATTAGTGTGGAAAAAACACTTTTTGCACTTGTGATAGTGTTGAAAAACCACTTTTCGCACTTGTGTTAGTGTTGAAAAACCACTTTTCGCACTTGTGTTAGTGTTGAAAAAACACTTTTCGCACTGGTGTTGGTGCAGGAAACCACTTTTGCACTTGTATTAGTGTGGAAAAAACACTTTTTGCACTTGTGATAGTGTTGAAAAACCACTTTTCGCACTTGTGTTAGTGTTGAAAAACTACTTTTCGCACTTGTGTTGGTGCAGGAAACCACTTTTGCACTTGTATTAGTGTGGAAAACCCACTTTTCGCACTTGTGTTAGTGTTGAAAAACCACTTTTCGCACTTGTGTTAGTGTTGAAAAACCACTTTTCGCACATGTGTTAGTGTTGAAAAACCACTTTTCGCACTTGTGTTGGTGCAGGAAACCACTTTTGCACTTGTATTAGTGTGGAAAAAAACACTTTTCGCACTTGTGTTAGTGTTGAAAAACCACTTTTCGCCCATGTGTTAGTGTTGAAAAACCACTTTTCGCACTTGTGTTGGTGCAGGAAACCACTTTTGCACTTGTATTAGTGTGGAAAAACCACTTTTCACACTTGTGTTCGTGTTGAAAAACCACTTTTTGCACTTGTGTTAGTGTTGAAAAAACACTTTTCGCACTTGTGTTGGTGCAGGAAACCACTTTTGCACTTGTATTAGTGTGGAAAAAACCACTTTTCGCACTTGTGTTAGTGTTGAAAAACCACTTTTCGCACTTGTGTTAGTGTTGAAAAACCACTTTTCGCACTTGTGTTGGTGCAGGAAACCACTTTTGCACTTGTATTAGTGTGGAAAATACACTTTTCGCACTTGTGTTAGTGTTGAAAAACCACTTTTCGCACTTGTGTTAGTGTTGAAAACCACTTTTCGCACTTGTGTTGGTGCAGGAAACCACTTTTGCACTTGTATTAGTGTGGAAAAAACACTTTTTGCACTTGTGATAGCGTTGAAAAACCACTTTTCGCACTTGTGTTAGTGTTGAAAAACCACTTTTCGCACTTGTGTTGGTGCAGGAAACCACATTTGCACTTGTATTCGTGTGGAAACCACTTTTCGCACTTGTTTTAGTGTTGAAAAACCACTTTTTGCACTTGTGTTAGTGTTCAAAAAACCACTTTTCGCACTTGTATTAGTGTGGAAAAACCACATTTCGCACTTGTGTTAGTTTGGAAAAACCACTTTTCGCACTTGTGTTAGTGTTGAAAAACCACTTTTCGCACTTGTGTTAGTGTTGAAAAAACACTTTTCGCACTTGTGTTAGTGTTGAAAAACCACTTTTCGCACTTGTGTTGGTGCAGGAAACCACTTTTGCACTTGTATTAGTGTGGCAAAACCACTTTTCGCACTTGTGTTAGTGTTGAAAAACCACTTTTCGCACTTGTGTTAGTGTTGAAAAACCACTTTTCGCACTTGTGTTGGTGCAGGAAACCACTTTTGCGCTTGTATTAGTGTGGAAAAACCACTTTTTGCACTTGTGTTAGTGTTGAAAAACCACTTTTCGCACTTGTGTTAGTGTTGAAAAACCACTTTTCGCACTTGTGTTGGTGCAGGAAACCACTTTTGCACTTGTATTAGTGTGGAAAAACCACTTTTCGCACTTGTGTTAGTGTTGAAAAACCACTTTTCGCACTTGTGTTAGTGTTGAAAAACCACTTTTCGCACTTGTGTTAGTGTTGAAAAACCACTTTTCGCACTTGTGTTAGTGTTAAAAAACCACTTTTCGCACTTGTGTTGGTGCAGGAAACCACGTTTGCACTTATTTTAGTGTGGAAAAACCACTTTTTGCACTTGTGATAGTGTTGAAAAACCACTTTTTGCACTTGTGTTGGTGCAGGAAACCACTTTTGCACTTGTATTAGTGTGAAAAAACACTTTTTGCACTTGTGTTAGTGTTGAAAAACCACTTTTCGCACTTGTGTTAGTGTTGAAAAACCACTTTTCGCACTTGTGTTAGTGTTGAAAAACCACTTTTCGCACTTGTGTTGGTGCAGGAAACCACTTTTGCACTTGTATTAGTGTGGAAAAACCACTTTTCACACTTGTGTTCATGTTGAAAAACCACTTTTCGCACTTGTGTTAGTGTTGAAAAAACACTTTTCGCACTTGTGTTGGTGCAGGAAACCACTTTTGCACTTGTATTAGTGTGGAAAAAACACTTTTTGCACTTGTGATAGTGTTGAAAAAACACTTTTTGCACTTGTGATAGTGTTGAAAAACCACTTTTCGCACTTGTGTTAGTGTTGAAAAACTACTTTTCGGACTTGTGTTGGTGCAGGAAACCACTTTTGCACTTGTATTAGTGTGGAAAAACCACTTTTCGCACTTGTGTTAGTGTTGAAAAACCACTTTTCGCACTTGTGTTAGTGTTGAAAAACCACTTTTCGCACTTGTGTTAGTGTTGAAAAACCACTTTTCGCACTTGTGTTGGTGCAGGAAACCACTTTTGCACTTGTATTGGTGTGGAAAAACCACATTTCGCACTTGTGTTAGTTTGGAAAAACCACTTTTCGCACTTGTGTTAGTGTTGAAAAACCACTTTTCGCACTTGTGTTAGTGTTGAAAAAACACTTTTCGCACTTGTGTTAGTGTTGAAAAACCACTTTTCGCACTTGTGTTGGTGCAGGAAACCACTTTTGCACTTGTATTAGTGTGGCAAAACCACTTTTCGCACTTGTGTTAGTGTTGAAAAACCACTTTTCGCACTTGTGTTAGTGTTGAAAAACCACTTTTCGCACTTGTGTTGGTGCAGGAAACCACTTTTGCACTTGTATTAGTGTGGAAAAACCACTTTTTGCACTTGTGTTAGTGTTGAAAAACCACTTTTCGCACTTGTGTTAGTGTTGAAAAACCACTTTTCGCACTTGTGTTGGTGCAGGAAACCACTTTTGCACTTGTATTAGTGTGGAAAAACCACTTTTCGCACTTGTGTTAGTGTTGAAAAACCACTTTTCGCACTTGTGTTAGTGTTGAAAAACCACTTTTCGCACTTGTGTTAGTGTTGAAAAACCACTTTTCGCACTTGTGTTAGTGTTAAAAAACCACTTTTCGCACTTGTGTTGGTGCAGGAAACCACGTTTGCACTTATTTTAGTGTGGAAAAACCACTTTTTGCACTTGTGATAGTGTTGAAAAACCACTTTTTGCACTTGTGTTGGTGCAGGAAACCACTTTTGCACTTGTATTAGTGTGAAAAAACACTTTTTGCACTTGTGTTAGTGTTGAAAAACCACTTTTCGCACTTGTGTTAGTGTTGAAAAACCACTTTTCGCACTTGTGTTAGTGTTGAAAAACCACTTTTCGCACTTGTGTTGGTGCAGGAAACCACTTTTGCACTTGTATTAGTGTGGAAAAACCACTTTTCACACTTGTGTTCATGTTGAAAAACCACTTTTCGCACTTGTGTTAGTGTTGAAAAAACACTTTTCGCACTTGTGTTGGTGCAGGAAACCACTTTTGCACTTGTATTAGTGTGGAAAAAACACTTTTTGCACTTGTGATAGTGTTGAAAAAACACTTTTTGCACTTGTGATAGTGTTGAAAAACCACTTTTCGCACTTGTGTTAGTGTTGAAAAACTACTTTTCGGACTTGTGTTGGTGCAGGAAACCACTTTTGCACTTGTATTAGTGTGGAAAAACCACTTTTCGCACTTGTGTTAGTGTTGAAAAACCACTTTTCGCACTTGTGTTAGTGTTGAAAAACCACTTTTCGCACTTGTGTTAGTGTTGAAAAACCACTTTTCGCACTTGTGTTGGTGCAGGAAACCACTTTTGCACTTGTATTGGTGTGGAAAAAACACTTTTCGCACTTGTGTTAGTGTTGAAAAACCACTTTTCGCAATTGTGTTAGTGTTGAAAAACCACTTTTCGCAGTTGTGTTGGTGCAGGAAACCACTTTTGCACTCGTATTAGTGTGGAAAAACCACTTTTCACACTTGTGTTATTGTTGAAAAACCACTTTTCGCACTTGTGTTAGTGTTGAAAAACCACTTTTCGCACTTGTGTTGGTGCAGGAAAACACTTTTGCACTTGTATTCGTGTGGAAAAACCACTTTTCGCACTTGTGTTAGTGTTGAAAAACCACTTTTCGCACTTGTGTTAGTGTTGAAAAAACACTTTCCGCACTTGTATTGGTGCAGGAAACCACTTTTGCACTTCTATTAGTGTGGAAAAAACACTTTTTGCACTTGTGATAGTGTTGAAAAACCACTTTTCGCACATGTGTTAGTGTTGAAAAACCACTTTTCGCACTTGTGTTGGTGCAGGAAACCACTTTTGCACTTGTATTAGTGTGGAAAAACCACTTTTCGCACTTGTGTTATTGTTGAAAAACCACTTTTCGCACTTGTGTTAGTGTTGAAAAACCACTTTTCGCACTTGTGTTGGTGCAGGAAAACACTTTTGCACTTGTATTAGTGTGGAAAAATACACTTTTCGCACTTGTGTTAGTGTTGAAAAACCACTTTTCGCACTTGTGTTAGTGTTGAAAAACCACTTTTCGCACTTGTGTTGGTGCAGGAAACCACTTTTGCACTTGTATTAGTGTGGAAAAAACACTTTTTGCACTTGTGATAGTGTTGAAAAACCACTTTTCGCACTTGTGTTAGTGTTGAAAAACCACTTTTCGCACTTGTGTTGGTGCAGGAAACCACTTTTGCACTTGTATTCGTGTGGAAAACCACTTTTCGCACTTGTGTTATTGTTGAAAAACCACTTTTCGCACTTATGTTAGTGTTGAAAAACCACTTGTCGCACTTGTGTTGGTGCAGGAAACCACTTTTGCACTTGTATTAGTGTGGAAAAACCACTTTTCGCACTTGTGTTAGTGTTGAAAAACCACTTTTCGCACTTGTGTTGGTGCAGGAAACCACATTTGCACTTGCATTCGTGTGGAAAACCACTTTTCGCACTTGTTTTAGTGTTGAAAAACCACTTTTTGCACTTGTGTTAGTGTTCAAAAAACCACTTTTCGCACTTGTATTAGTGTGGAAAAACCACATTTCGCACTTGTGTTAGTTTGGAAAAACCACTTTTCGCACTTGTGTTAGTGTTGAAAAACCACTTTTCGCACTTGTGTTAGTGTTGAAAAACCACTTTTCGCACTTGTGTTGGTGCAGGAAACCACATTTGCACTTGTATTCGTGTGGAAAACCACTTTTCGCACTTGTTTTAGTGTTGAAAAACCACTTTTTGCACTTGTGTTAGTGTTCAAAAAACCACTTTTCGCACTTGTATTAGTGTGGAAAAACCACATTTCGCACTTGTGTTAGTTTGGAAAAACCACTTTTCGCACTTGTGTTAGTGTTGAAAAACCACTTTTCGCACTTGTGTTAGTGTTGAAAAACCACTTTTCGCACTTGTGTTAGTGTTGAAAAACCACTTTTCGCACTTGTGTTGGTGCAGGAAACCACTTTTGCACTTGTATTAGTGTGGAAAAACCACTTTTTGCACTTGTGTTAGTGTTGAAAAACCACTTTTCGCACTTGTGTTAGTGTTGAAAAACCACTTTTCGCACTTGTGTTGGTGCAGGAAACCACTTTTGCACTTGTATTAGTGTGGAAAAACCACTTTTCGCACTTGTGTTAGTGTTGAAAAACCACTTTTCGCACTTGTGTTAGTGTTGAAAAACCACTTTTCGCACTTGTGTTAGTGTTGAAAAACCACTTTTCGCACTTGTGTTAGTGTTAAAAAACCACTTTTCGCACTTGTGTTGGTGCAGGAAACCACGTTTGCACTTATATTAGTGTGGAAAAACCACTTTTTGCACTTGTGATAGTGTTGAAAAACCACTTTTTGCACTTGTGTTGGTGCAGGAAACCACTTTTGCACTTGTATTAGTGTGAAAAAACACTTTTTGCACTTGTGTTAGTGTTGAAAAACCACTTTTCGCACTTGTGTTAGTGTTGAAAAACCACTTTTCGCACTTGTGTTAGTGTTGAAAAACCACTTTTCGCACTTGTGTTGGTGCAGGAAACCACTTTTGCACTTGTATTAGTGTGGAAAAACCACTTTTCACACTTGTGTTCGTGTTGAAAAACCACTTTTCGCACTTGTGTTAGTGTTGAAAAAACACTTTTCGCACTTGTGTTGGTGCAGGAAACCACTTTTGCACTTGTATTAGTGTGGAAAAAACACTTTTTGCACTTGTGATAGTGTTGAAAAACCACTTTTCGCACTTGTGTTAGTGTTGAAAAACCACTTTTCGCACTTGTGTTAGTGTTGAAAAAACACTTTTCGCACTGGTGTTGGTGCAGGAAACCACTTTTGCACTTGTATTAGTGTGGAAAAAACACTTTTTGCACTTGTGATAGTGTTGAAAAACCACTTTTCGCACTTGTGTTAGTGTTGAAAAACTACTTTTCGCACTTGTGTTGGTGCAGGAAACCACTTTTGCACTTGTATTAGTGTGGAAAACCCACTTTTCGCACTTGTGTTAGTGTTGAAAAACCACTTTTCGCACTTGTGTTCGTGTTGAAAAACCACTTTTCGCACATGTGTTAGTGTTGAAAAACCACTTTTCGCACTTGTGTTGGTGCAGGAAACCACTTTTGCACTTGTATTAGTGTGGAAAAAACACTTTTCGCACTTGTGTTAGTGTTGAAAAACCACTTTTCGCCCATGTGTTAGTGTTGAAAAACCACTTTTCGCACTTGTGTTGGTGCAGGAAACCACTTTTGCACTTGTATTAGTGTGGAAAAACCACTTTTCACACTTGTGTTCGTGTTGAAAAACCACTTTTTGCACTTGTGTTAGTGTTGAAAAAACACTTTTCGCACTTGTGTTGGTGCAGGAAACCACTTTTGCACTTGTATTAGTGTGGAAAAAACCACTTTTCGCACTTGTGTTAGTGTTGAAAAACCACTTTTCGCACTTGTGTTAGTGTTGAAAAACCACTTTTCGCACTTGTGTTGGTGCAGGAAACCACTTTTGCACTTGTATTAGTGTGGAAAATACACTTTTCGCACTTGTGTTAGTGTTGAAAAACCACTTTTCGCACTTGTGTTAGGGTTGAAAACCACTTTTCGCACTTGTGTTGGTGCAGGAAACCACTTTTGCACTTGTATTAGTGTGGAAAAAACACTTTTTGCACTTGTGATAGCGTTGAAAAACCACTTTTCGCACTTGTGTTAGTGTTGAAAAACCACTTTTCGCACTTGTGTTGGTGCAGGAAACCACATTTGCACTTGTATTCGTGTGGAAACCACTTTTCGCACTTGTTTTAGTGTTGAAAAACCACTTTTTGCACTTGTGTTAGTGTTCAAAAAACCACTTTTCGCACTTGTATTAGTGTGGAAAAACCACATTTCGCACTTGTGTTAGTTTGGAAAAACCACTTTTCGCACTTGTGTTAGTGTTGAAAAACCACTTTTCGCACTTGTGTTAGTGTTGAAAAAACACTTTTCGCACTTGTGTTAGTGTTGAAAAACCACTTTTCGCACTTGTGTTGGTGCAGGAAACCACTTTTGCACTTGTATTAGTGTGGCAAAACCACTTTTCGCACTTGTGTTAGTGTTGAAAAACCACTTTTCGCACTTGTGTTAGTGTTGAAAAACCACTTTTCGCACTTGTGTTGGTGCAGGAAACCACTTTTGCGCTTGTATTAGTGTGGAAAAACCACTTTTTGCACTTGTGTTAGTGTTGAAAAACCACTTTTCGCACTTGTGTTAGTGTTGAAAAACCACTTTTCGCACTTGTGTTGGTGCAGGAAACCACTTTTGCACTTGTATTAGTGTGGAAAAACCACTTTTCGCACTTGTGTTAGTGTTGAAAAACCACTTTTCGCACTTGTGTTAGTGTTGAAAAACCACTTTTCGCACTTGTGTTAGTGTTGAAAAACCACTTTTCGCACTTGTGTTAGTGTTAAAAAACCACTTTTCGCACTTGTGTTGGTGCAGGAAACCACGTTTGCACTTATTTTAGTGTGGAAAAACCACTTTTTGCACTTGTGATAGTGTTGAAAAACCACTTTTTGCACTTGTGTTGGTGCAGGAAACCACTTTTGCACTTGTATTAGTGTGAAAAAACACTTTTTGCACTTGTGTTAGTGTTGAAAAACCACTTTTCGCACTTGTGTTAGTGTTGAAAAACCACTTTTCGCACTTGTGTTAGTGTTGAAAAACCACTTTTCGCACTTGTGTTGGTGCAGGAAACCACTTTTGCACTTGTATTAGTGTGGAAAAACCACTTTTCACACTTGTGTTCATGTTGAAAAACCACTTTTCGCACTTGTGTTAGTGTTGAAAAAACACTTTTCGCACTTGTGTTGGTGCAGGAAACCACTTTTGCACTTGTATTAGTGTGGAAAAAACACTTTTTGCACTTGTGATAGTGTTGAAAAAACACTTTTTGCACTTGTGATAGTGTTGAAAAACCACTTTTCGCACTTGTGTTAGTGTTGAAAAACTACTTTTCGGACTTGTGTTGGTGCAGGAAACCACTTTTGCACTTGTATTAGTGTGGAAAAACCACTTTTCGCACTTGTGTTAGTGTTGAAAAACCACTTTTCGCACTTGTGTTAGTGTTGAAAAACCACTTTTCGCACTTGTGTTAGTGTTGAAAAACCACTTTTCGCACTTGTGTTGGTGCAGGAAACCACTTTTGCACTTGTATTGATGTGGAAAAAACACTTTTCGCACTTGTGTTAGTGTTGAAAAACCACTTTTCGCAATTGTGTTAGTGTTGAAAAACCACTTTTCGCAGTTGTGTTGGTGCAGGAAACCACTTTTGCACTCGTATTAGTGTGGAAAAACCACTTTTCACACTTGTGTTATTGTTGAAAAACCACTTTTCGCACTTGTGTTAGTGTTGAAAAACCACTTTTCGCACTTGTGTTGGTGCAGGAAAACACTTTTGCACTTGTATTCGTGTGGAAAAACCACTTTTCGCACTTGTGTTAGTGTTGAAAAACCACTTTTCGCACTTGTGTTAGTGTTGAAAAAACACTTTCCGCACTTGTATTGGTGCAGGAAACCACTTTTGCACTTCTATTAGTGTGGAAAAAACACTTTTTGCACTTGTGATAGTGTTGAAAAACCACTTTTCGCACATGTGTTAGTGTTGAAAAACCACTTTTCGCACTTGTGTTGGTGCAGGAAACCACTTTTGCACTTGTATTAGTGTGGAAAAACCACTTTTCGCACTTGTGTTATTGTTGAAAAACCACTTTTCGCACTTGTGTTAGTGTTGAAAAACCACTTTTCGCACTTGTGTTGGTGCAGGAAAACACTTTTGCACTTGTATTAGTGTGGAAAAATACACTTTTCGCACTTGTGTTAGTGTTGAAAAACCACTTTTCGCACTTGTGTTAGTGTTGAAAAACCACTTTTCGCACTTGTGTTGGTGCAGGAAACCACTTTTGCACTTGTATTAGTGTGGAAAAAACACTTTTTGCACTTGTGATAGTGTTGAAAAACCACTTTTCGCACTTGTGTTAGTGTTGAAAAACCACTTTTCACACTTGTGTTGGTGCAGGAAACCACTTTTGCACTTGTATTCGTGTGGAAAACCACTTTTCGCACTTGTGTTATTGTTGAAAAACCACTTTTCGCACTTATGTTAGTGTTGAAAAACCACTTGTCGCACTTGTGTTGGTGCAGGAAACCACTTTTGCACTTGTATTAGTGTGGAAAAAACACTTTTTGCACTTGTGATAGCGTTGAAAAACCACTTTTCGCACTTGTGTTAGTGTTGAAAAACCACTTTTCGCACTTGTGTTGGTGCAGGAAACCACATTTGCACTTGTATTCGTGTGGAAAACCACTTTTCGCACTTGTTTTAGTGTTGAAAAACCACTTTTTGCACTTGTGTTAGTGTTCAAAAAACCACTTTTCGCACTTGTATTAGTGTGGAAAAACCACATTTCGCACTTGTGTTAGTTTGGAAAAACCACTTTTCGCACTTGTGTTAGTGTTGAAAAACCACTTTTCGCACTTGTGTTAGTGTTGAAAAAACACTTTTCGCACTTGTGTTAGTGTTGAAAAACCACTTTTCGCACTTGTGTTGGTGCAGGAAACCACTTTTGCACTTGTATTAGTGTGGAAAAACCACTTTTCGCACTTGTGTTAGTGTTGAAAAACCACTTTTCGCACTTGTGTTAGTGTTGAAAAACCACTTTTCGCACTTGTGTTGGTGCAGGAAACCACTTTTGCACTTGTATTAGTGTGGAAAAACCACTTTTTGCACTTGTGTTAGTGTTGAAAAACCACTTTTCGCACTTGTGTTAGTGTTGAAAAACCACTTTTCGCACTTGTGTTGGTGCAGGAAACCACTTTTGCACTTGTATTAGTGTGGAAAAACCACTTTTCGCACTTGTGTTAGTGTTGAAAAACCACTTTTCGCACTTGTGTTAGTGTTAAAAAACCACTTTTCGCACTTGTGTTGGTGCAGGAAACCACTTTTGCACTTGTATTAGTGTGGAAAAACCACTTTTTGCACTTGTGTTAGTGTTGAAAAACCACTTTTCGCACTTGTGTTAGTGTTGAAAAACCACTTTTCGCACTTGTGTTGGTGCAGGAAACCACTTTTGCACTTGTATTAGTGTGGAAAAACCACTTTTCGCACTTGTGTTAGTGTTGAAAAACCACTTTTCGCACTTGTGTTAGTGTTGAAAAACCACTTTTCGCACTTGTGTTAGTGTTGAAAAACCACTTTTCGCACTTGTGTTAGTGTTAAAAAACCACTTTTCGCACTTGTGTTGGTGCAGGAAACCACTTTTGCACTTGTATTAGTGTGGAAAAACCACTTTTTGCACTTGTGTTAGTGTTGAAAAACCACTTTTCGCACTTGTGTTAGTGTTGAAAAACCACTTTTCGCACTTGTGTTGGTGCAGGAAACCACTTTTGCACTTGTATTAGTGTGGAAAAACCACTTTTCGCACTTGTGTTAGTGTTGAAAAACCACTTTTCGCACTTGTGTTAGTGTTGAAAAACCACTTTTCGCACTTGGGTTAGTGTTAAAAAACCACTTTTCGCACTTGTGTTGGTGCAGGAAACCACGTTTGCACTTATATTAGTGTGGAAAAACCACTTTTTGCACTTGTGATAGTGTTGAAAAACCACTTTTTGCACTTGTGTTGGTGCAGGAAACCACTTTTGCACTTGTATTAGTGTGAAAAAACACTTTTTGCACTTGTGTTAGTGTTGAAAAACCACTTTTCGCACTTGTGTTAGTGTTGAAAAACCACTTTTCGCACTTGTGTTAGTGTTGAAAAACCACTTTTCGCACTTGTGTTGGTGCAGGAAACCACTTTTGCACTTGTATTAGTGTGGAAAAACCACTTTTCACACTTGTGTTCGTGTTGAAAAACCACTTTTCGCACTTGTGTTAGTGTTGAAAAAACACTTTTCGCACTTGTGTTGGTGCAGGAAACCACTTTTGCACTTGTATTAGTGTGGAAAAAACACTTTTTGCACTTGTGATAGTGTTGAAAAACCACTTTTCGCACTTGTGTTAGTGTTGAAAAACCACTTTTCGCACTTGTGTTAGTGTTGAAAAAACACTTTTCGCACTGGTGTTGGTGCAGGAAACCACTTTTGCACTTGTATTAGTGTGGAAAAAACACTTTTTGCACTTGTGATAGTGTTGAAAAACCACTTTTCGCACTTGTGTTAGTGTTGAAAAACTACTTTTCGCACTTGTGTTGGTGCAGGAAACCACTTTTGCACTTGTATTAGTGTGGAAAAACCACTTTTCGCACTTGTGTTAGTGTTGAAAAACCACTTTTCGCACTTGTGTTAGTGTTGAAAAACCACTTTTCGCACTTGTGTTAGTGTTGAAAAACCACTTTTCGCACTTGTGTTGGTGCAGGAAACCACTTTTGCACTTGTATTGGTGTGGAAAAAACACTTTTCGCACTTGTGTTAGTGTTGAAAAACCACTTTTCGCACTTGTGTTAGTGTTGAAAAACCACTTTTCGCACTTGTGTTGGTGCAGGAAACCACTTTTGCACTTGTATTAGTGTGGAAAAACCACTTTTCGCACTTGTGTTAGTGTTGAAAAAACACTTTTCGCACTTGTGTTAGTGTTGAAAAAACACTTTCCGCACTTGTATTGGTGCAGGAAACCACTTTTGCACTTCTATTAGTGTGGAAAAAACACTTTTTGCACTTGTGATAGCGTTGAAAAACCACTTTTCGCACTTGTGTTAGTGTTGAAAAACCACTTTTCGCACTTGTGTTGGTGCAGGAAACCACATTTGCACTTGTATTCGTGTGGAAAACCACTTTTCGCACTTGTTTTAGTGTTGAAAAACCACTTTTTGCACTTGTGTTAGTGTTCAAAAAACCACTTTTCGCACTTGTATTAGTGTGGAAAAACCACATTTCGCACTTGTGTTAGTTTGGAAAAACCACTTTTCGCACTTGTGTTGGTGCAGGAAAACACTTTTGCACTTGTATTAGTGTGGAAAAACCACTTTTCGCACTTGTGTTAGTGTTGAAAAACCACTTTTCACACTTGTGTTAGTGTTGAAAAAACACTTTCCGCACTTGTATTGGTGCAGGAAACCACTTTTGCACTTCTATTAGTGTGGAAAAAACACTTTTTGCACTTGTGATAGTGTTGAAAAACCACTTTTCGCACTTGTGTTGGTGCAGGAAACCACTTTTGCACTTGTATTAGTGTGGCAAAACCACTTTTCGCCCTTGTGTTAGTGTTGAAAAACCACTTTTCGCACTTGTGTTAGTGTTGAAAAACCACTTTTCGCACTTGTGTTGGTGCAGGAAACCACTTTTGCGCTTGTATTAGTGTGGAAAAACCACTTTTTGCACTTGTGTTAGTGTTGAAAAACCACTTTTCGCACTTGTGTTAGTGTTGAAAAACCACTTTTCGCACTTGTGTTGGTGCAGGAAACCACTTTTGCACTTGTATTAGTGTGGAAAAACCACTTTTCGCACTTGTGTTAGTGTTGAAAAACCACTTTTCGCACTTGTGTTAGTGTTGAAAAACCACTTTTCGCACTTGTGTTAGTGTTGAAAAACCACTTTTCGCACTTGTGTTAGTGTTAAAAAACCACTTTTCGCACTTGTGTTGGTGCAGGAAACCACGTTTGCACTTATATTAGTGTGGAAAAACCACTTTTTGCACTTGTGATAGTGTTGAAAAACCACTTTTCGCACTTGTGTTAGTGTTGAAAAACCACTTTTCGCACTTGTGTTGGTGCAGGAAACCACTTTTGCACTTGTATTAGTGTGGAAAAACCACTTTTCGCACTTGTGTTAGTGTTGAAAAACCACTTTTCGCACTTGTGTTAGTGTTGAAAAACCACTTTTCGCACTTGTGTTAGTGTTGAAAAACCACTTTTCGCACTTGTGTTAGTGTTGAAAAACCACTTTTCGCACTTGTGTTGGTGCAGGAAACCACTTTTGCACTTGTATTAGTGTGGAAAAACCACTTTTCACACTTGTGTTCGTGTTGAAAAACCACTTTTCGCACTTGTGTTAGTGTTGAAAAAACACTTTTCGCACTTGTGTTGGTGCAGGAAACCACTTTTGCACTTGTATTAGTGTGGAAAAAACACTTTTTGCACTTGTGATAGTGTTGAAAAACCACTTTTCGCACTTGTGTTAATGTTGAAAAACCACTTTTCGCACTTGTGTTAGTGTTGAAAAAACACTTTTCGCACTGGTGTTGGTGCAGGAAACCACTTTTGCACTTGTATTAGTGTGGCAAAAACACTTTTTGCACTTGTGATAGTGTTGAAAAACCACTTTTCGCACTTGTGTTAGTGTTGAAAAACTACTTTTCGCACTTGTGTTGGTGCAGGAAACCACTTTTGCACTTGTATTAGTGTGGAAAAACCACTTTTCGCACTTGTGTTAGTGTTGAAAAACCACTTTTCGCACTTGTGTTAGTGTTGAAAAACCACTTTTCGCACTTGTGTTAGTGTTGAAAAACCACTTTTCGCACTTGTGTTGGTGCAGGAAACCACTTTTGCACTTGTATTGGTGTGGAAAAAACACTTTTCGCACTTGTGTTAGTGTTGAAAAACCACTTTTCGCACTTGTGTTAGTGTTGAAAAACCACTTTTCGCACTTGTGTTGGTGCAGGAAACCACTTTTGCACTTGTATTAGTGTGGAAAAACCACTTTTCGCACTTGTGTTAGTGTTGAAAAAACACTTTTCGCACTTGTGTTAGTGTTGAAAAAACACTTTCCGCACTTGTATTGGTGCAGGAAACCACTTTTGCACTTCTATTAGTGTGGAAAAAACACTTTTTGCACTTGTGATAGCGTTGAAAAACCACTTTTCGCACTTGTGTTAGTGTTGAAAAACCACTTTTCGCACTTGTGTTGGTGCAGGAAACCACCTTTGCACTTGTATTCGTGTGGAAAACCACTTTTCGCACTTGTTTTAGTGTTGAAAAACCACTTTTTGCACTTGTGTTAGTGTTCAAAAAACCACTTTTCGCACTTGTATTAGTGTGGAAAAACCACATTTCGCACTTGTGTTAGTTTGGAAAAACCACTTTTCGCACTTGTGTTGGTGCAGGAAAACACTTTTGCACTTGTATTAGTGTGGAAAAACCACTTTTCGCACTTGTGTTAGTGTTGAAAAACCACTTTTCACACTTGTGTTAGTGTTGAAAAAACACTTTCCGCACTTGTATTGGTGCAGGAAACCACTTTTGCACTTCTATTAGTGTGGAAAAAACACTTTTTGCACTTGTGATAGTGTTGAAAAACCACTTTTCGCACTTGTGTTGGTGCAGGAAACCACTTTTGCACTTGTATTAGTGTGGCAAAACCACTTTTCGCACTTGTGTTAGTGTTGAAAAACCACTTTTCGCACTTGTGTTAGTGTTGAAAAACCACTTTTCGCACTTGTGTTGGTGCAGGAAACCACTTTTGCGGTTGTATTAGTGTGGAAAAACCACTTTTTGCACTTGTGTTAGTGTTGAAAAACCACTTTTCGCACTTGTGTTAGTGTTGAAAAACCACTTTTCGCACTTGTGTTGGTGCAGGAAACCACTTTTGCACTTGTATTAGTGTGGAAAAACCACTTTTCGCACTTGTGTTAGTGTTGAAAAACCACTTTTCGCACTTGTGTTAGTGTTGAAAAACCACTTTTCGCACTTGTGTTAGTGTTGAAAAACCACTTTTCGCACTTGTGTTAGTGTTAAAAAACCACTTTTCGCACTTGTGTTGGTGCAGGAAACCACGTTTGCACTTATATTAGTGTGGAAAAACCACTTTTTGCACTTGTGATAGTGTTGAAAAACCACTTTTTGCACTTGTGTTGGTGCAGGAAACCACTTTTGCACTTGTATTAGTGTGGAAAAAACACTTTTTGCACTTGTGATAGTGTTGAAAAACCACTTTTCGCACTTGTGTTAGTGTTGAAAAACTACTTTTCGCACTTGTGTTGGTGCAGGAAACCACTTTTGCACTTGTATTAGTGTGGAAAAACCACTTTTCGCACTTGTGTTAGTGTTGAAAAACCACTTTTCGCACTTGTGTTAGTGTTGAAAAACCACTTTTCGCACTTGTGTTAGTGTTGAAAAACCACTTTTCGCACTTGTGTTGGTGCAGGAAACCACTTTTGCACTTGTATTGGTGTGGAAAAAACACTTTTCGCACTTGTGTTAGTGTTGAAAAACCACTTTTCGCACTTGTGTTAGTGTTGAAAAACCACTTTTCGCACTTGTGTTGGTGCAGGAAACCACTTTTGCACTTGTATTAGTGTGGAAAAACCACTTTTCGCACTTGTGTTAGTCTTGAAAAAACACTTTTCGCACTTGTGTTAGTGTTGAAAAAACACTTTCCGCACTTGTATTGGTGCAGGAAACCACTTTTGCACTTCTATTAGTGTGGAAAAAACACTTTTTGCACTTGTGATAGCGTTGAAAAACCACTTTTCGCACTTGTGTTAGTGTTGAAAAACCACTTTTCGCACTTGTGTTGGTGCAGGAAACCACATTTGCACTTGTATTCGTGTGGAAAACCACTTTTCGCACTTGTTTTAGTGTTGAAAAACCACTTTTTGCACTTGTGTTAGTGTTCAAAAAACCACTTTTCGCACTTGTATTAGTGTGGAAAAACCACATTTCGCACTTGTGTTAGTTTGGAAAAACCACTTTTCGCACTTGTGTTGGTGCAGGAAAACACTTTTGCACTTGTATTAGTGTGGAAAAACCACTTTTCGCACTTGTGTTAGTGTTGAAAAACCACTTTTCACACTTGTGTTAGTGTTGAAAAAACACTTTCCGCACTTGTATTGGTGCAGGAAACCACTTTTGCACTTCTATTAGTGTGGAAAAAACACTTTTTGCACTTGTGATAGTGTTGAAAAACCACTTTTCGCACTTGTGTTGGTGCAGGAAACCACTTTTGCACTTGTATTAGTGTGGCAAAACCACTTTTCGCCCTTGTGTTAGTGTTGAAAAACCACTTTTCGCACTTGTGTTAGTGTTGAAAAACCACTTTTCGCACTTGTGTTGGTGCAGGAAACCACTTTTGCGCTTGTATTAGTGTGGAAAAACCACTTTTTGCACTTGTGTTAGTGTTGAAAAACCACTTTTCGCACTTGTGTTAGTGTTGAAAAACCACTTTTCGCACTTGTGTTGGTGCAGGAAACCACTTTTGCACTTGTATTAGTGTGGAAAAACCACTTTTCGCACTTGTGTTAGTGTTGAAAAACCACTTTTCGCACTTGTGTTAGTGTTGAAAAACCACTTTTCGCACTTGTGTTAGTGTTGAAAAACCACTTTTCGCACTTGTGTTAGTGTTAAAAAACCACTTTTCGCACTTGTGTTGGTGCAGGAAACCACGTTTGCACTTATATTAGTGTGGAAAAACCACTTTTTGCACTTGTGATAGTGTTGAAAAACCACTTTTCGCACTTGTGTTAGTGTTGAAAAACCACTTTTCGCACTTGTGTTGGTGCAGGAAACCACTTTTGCACTTGTATTAGTGTGGAAAAACCACTTTTCGCACTTGTGTTAGTGTTGAAAAACCACTTTTCGCACTTGTGTTAGTGTTGAAAAACCACTTTTCGCACTTGTGTTAGTGTTGAAAAACCACTTTTCGCACTTGTGTTAGTGTTAAAAAACCACTTTTCGCACTTGTGTTGGTGCAGGAAACCACGTTTGCACTTATATTAGTGTGGAAAAACCACTTTTTGCACTTGTGATAGTGTTGAAAAACCACTTTTTGCACTTGTGTTGGTGCAGGAAACCACTTTTGCACTTGTATTAGTGTGAAAAAACACTTTTTGCACTTGTGTTAGTGTTGAAAAACCACTTTTCGCACTTGTGTTAGTGTTGAAAAACCACTTTTCGCACTTGTGTTAGTGTTGAAAAACCACTTTTCGCACTTGTGTTGGTGCAGGAAACCACTTTTGCACTTGTATTAGTGTGGAAAAACCACTTTTCACACTTGTGTTCGTGTTGAAAAACCACTTTTCGCACTTGTGTTAGTGTTGAAAAAACACTTTTCGCACTTGTGTTGGTGCAGGAAACCACTTTTGCACTTGTATTAGTGTGGAAAAAACACTTTTTGCACTTGTGATAGTGTTGAAAAACCACTTTTCGCACTTGTGTTAGTGTTGAAAAACCACTTTTCGCACTTGTGTTAGTGTTGAAAAAACACTTTTCGCACTGGTGTTGGTGCAGGAAACCACTTTTGCACTTGTATTAGTGTGGAAAAAACACTTTTTGCACTTGTGATAGTGTTGAAAAACCACTTTTCGCACTTGTGTTAGTGTTGAAAAACTACTTTTCGCACTTGTGTTGGTGCAGGAAACCACTTTTGCACTTGTATTAGTGTGGAAAAACCACTTTTCGCACTTGTGTTAGTGTTGAAAAACCACTTTTCGCACTTGTGTTAGTGTTGAAAAACCACTTTTCGCACTTGTGTTAGTGTTGAAAAACCACTTTTCGCACTTGTGTTGGTGCAGGAAACCACTTTTGCACTTGTATTGGTGTGGAAAAAACACTTTTCGCACTTGTGTTAGTGTTGAAAAACCACTTTTCGCACTTGTGTTAGTGTTGAAAAACCACTTTTCGCACTTGTGTTGGTGCAGGAAACCACTTTTGCACTTGTATTAGTGTGGAAAAACCACTTTTCGCACTTGTGTTAGTGTTGAAAAAACACTTTTCGCACTTGTGTTAGTGTTGAAAAAACACTTTCCGCACTTGTATTGGTGCAGGAAACCACTTTTGCACTTGTATTCGTGTGGAAAACCACTTTTCGCACTTGTTTTAGTGTTGAAAAACCACTTTTCGCACTTGTGTTGGTGCAGGAAACCACTTTTGCACTTGTATTAGTGTGGAAAAACCACTTTTCGCACTTGTGTTAGTGTTGAAAAAACACTTTTCGCACTTGTGTTAGTGTTGAAAAACCACTTTTCGCACTTGTGTTGGTGCAGGAAACCACATTTGCACTTGTATTCGTGTGGAAAACCACTTTTCGCACTTGTTTTAGTGTTGAAAAACCACTTTTTGCACTTGTGTTAGTGTTCAAAAAACCACTTTTCGCACTTGTATTAGTGTGGAAAAACCACATTTCGCACTTGTGTTAGTTTGGAAAAACCACTTTTCGCACTTGTGTTGGTGCAGGAAAACACTTTTGCACTTGTATTAGTGTGGAAAAACCACTTTTCGCACTTGTGTTAGTGTTGAAAAACCACTTTTCACACTTGTGTTAGTGTTGAAAAAACACTTTCCGCACTTGTATTGGTGCAGGAAACCACTTTTGCACTTCTATTAGTGTGGAAAAAACACTTTTTGCACTTGTGATAGTGTTGAAAAACCACTTTTCGCACTTGTGTTGGTGCAGGAAACCACTTTTGCACTTGTATTAGTGTGGCAAAACCACTTTTCGCACTTGTGTTAGTGTTGAAAAACCACTTTTCGCACTTGTGTTAGTGTTGAAAAACCACTTTTCGCACTTGTGTTGGTGCAGGAAACCACTTTTGCGCTTGTATTAGTGTGGAAAAACCACTTTTTGCACTTGTGTTAGTGTTGAAAAACCACTTTTCGCACTTGTGTTAGTGTTGAAAAACCACTTTTCGCACTTGTGTTGGTGCAGGAAACCACTTTTGCACTTGTATTAGTGTGGAAAAACCACTTTTCGCACTTGTGTTAGTGTTGAAAAACCACTTTTCGCACTTGTGTTAGTGTTGAAAAACCACTTTTCGCACTTGTGTTAGTGTTGAAAAACCACTTTTCGCACTTGTGTTAGTGTTAAAAAACCACTTTTCGCACTTGTGTTGGTGCAGGAAACCACGTTTGCACTTATATTAGTGTGGAAAAACCACTTTTTGCACTTGTGATAGTGTTGAAAAACCACTTTTTGCACTTGTGTTGGTGCAGGAAACCACTTTTGCACTTGTATTAGTGTGAAAAAACACTTTTTGCACTTGTGTTAGTGTTGAAAAACCACTTTTCGCACTTGTGTTAGTGTTGAAAAACCACTTTTCGCACTTGTGTTAGTGTTGAAAAACCGCTTTTCGCACTTGTGTTGGTGCAGGAAACCACTTTTGCACTTGTATTAGTGTGGAAAAACCACTTTTCACACTTGTGTTCGTGTTGAAAAACCACTTTTCGCACTTGTGTTGGTGCAGGAAACCACTTTTGCACTTGTATTAGTGTGGAAAAAACACTTTTTGCACTTGTGATAGTGTTGAAAAAACACTTTTTGCACTTGTGATAGTGTTGAAAACCCACTTTTCGCACTTGTGTTAGTGTTGAAAAACTACTTTTCGGACTTGTGTTGGTGCAGGAAACCACTTTTGCACTTGTATTAGTGTGGAAAAACCACTTTTCGCACTTGTGTTAGTGTTGAAAAACCACTTTTCGCACTTGTGTTAGTGTTGAAAAACCACTTTTCGCACTTGTGTTAGTGTTGAAAAACCACTTTTCGCACTTGTGTTGGTGCAGGAAACCACTTTTGCACTTGTATTGGTGTGGAAAAAACACTTTTCGCACTTGTGTTAGTGTTGAAAAACCACTTTTCGCAATTGTGTTAGTGTTGAAAAACCACTTTTCGCACTTGTGTTGGTGCAGGAAACCACTTTTGCACTTGTATTAGTGTGGAAAAACCACTTTTCGCACTTGTGTTATTGTTGAAAAACCACTTTTCGCACTTGTGTTAGTGTTGAAAAACCACTTTCCGCACTTGTGTTGGTGCAGGAAAACACTTTTGCACTTGTATTAGTGTGGAAAAACCACTTTTCGCACTTGTGTTAGTGTTGAAAAACCACTTTTCGCACTTGTGTTAGTGTTGAAAAAACACTTTCCGCACTTGTATTGGTGCAGGAAACCACTTTTGCACTTCTATTAGTGTGGAAAAAACACTTTTTGCACTTGTGATAGTGTTGAAAAACCACTTTTCGCACATGTGTTAGTGTTGAAAAACCACTTTTCGCACTTGTGTTGGCGCAGGAAACCACTTTTGCACTTGTATTAGTGTGGAAAAACCACTTTTCGCACTTGTGTTATTGTTGAAAAACCACTTTTCGCACTTGTGTTAGTGTTGAAAAACCACTTTTCGCACTTGTGTTGGTGCAGGAAAACACTTTTGCACTTGTATTAGTGTGGAAAAACCACTTTTCGCACTTGTGTTATTGTTGAAAAACCACTTTTCGCACTTGTGTTAGTGTTGAAAAACCACTTTTCGCACTTGTGTTGGTGCAGGAAAACACTTTTGCACTTGTATTAGTGTGGAAAAACCACTTTTCGCACTTGTGTTAGTGTTGAAAAACCACTTTTCGCACTTGTGTTAGTGTTGAAAAAACACTTTCCGCACTTGTATTGGTGCAGGAAACCACTTTTGCACTTGTATTAGTGTGGAAAATACACTTTTCGCACTTGTGTTAGTGTTGAAAAACCACTTTTCGCACTTGTGTTAGTGTTGAAAAACCACTTTTCGCACTTGTGTTGGTGCAGGAAACCACTTTTGCACTTGTATTAGTGTGGAAAAAACACTTTTTGCACTTGTGATAGTGTTGAAAAACCACTTTTCGCACTTGTGTTAGTGTTGAAAAACCACTTTTCGCACTTGTGTTGGTGCAGGAAACCACTTTTGCACTTGTATTCGTGTGGAAAACCACTTTTCGCACTTGTGTTATTGTTGAAAAACCACTTTTCGCACTTATGTTAGTGTTGAAAAACCACTTGTCGCACTTGTGTTGGTGCAGGAAACCACTTTTGCACTTGTATTAGTGTGGAAAAAACACTTTTTGCACTTGTGATAGCGTTGAAAAACCACTTTTCGCACTTGTGTTAGTGTTGAAAAACCACTTTTCGCACTTGTGTTGGTGCAGGAAACCACATTTGCACTTGTATTCGTGTGGAAAACCACTTTTCGCACTTGTTTTAGTGTTGAAAAACCACTTTTTGCACTTGTGTTAGTGTTCAAAAAACCACTTTTCGCACTTGTATTAGTGTGGAAAAACCACATTTCGCACTTGTGTTAGTTTGGAAAAACCACATTTCGCACTTGTGTTAGTGTTGAAAAACCACTTTTCGCACTTGTGTTAGTGTTGAAAAAACACTTTTCGCACTTGTGTTAGTGTTGAAAAACCACTTTTCGCACTTGTGTTGGTGCAGGAAACCACTTTTGCACTTGTATTAGTGTGGAAAAACCACTTTTCGCACTTGTGTTAGTGTTGAAAAACCACTTTTCGCACTTGTGTTAGTGTTGAAAAACCACTTTTCGCACTTGTGTTGGTGCAGGAAACCACTTTTGCACTTGTATTAGTGTGGAAAAACCACTTTTTGCACTTGTGTTAGTGTTGAAAAACCACTTTTCGCACTTGTGTTAGTGTTGAAAAACCACTTTTCGCACTTGTGTTGGTGCAGGAAACCACTTTTGCACTTGTATTAGTGTGGAAAAACCACTTTTCGCACTTGTGTTAGTGTTGAAAAACCACTTTTCGCACTTGTGTTAGTGTTGAAAAACCACTTTTCGCACTTGTGTTAGTGTTGAAAAACCACTTTTCGCACTTGTGTTAGTGTTAAAAAACCACTTTTCGCACTTGTGTTGGTGCAGGAAACCACGTTTGCACTTATATTAGTGTGGAAAAAACCACTTTTTGCACTTGTGATAGTGTTGAAAAAACACTTTTTGCACTTGTGTTGGTGCAGGAAACCACTTTTGCACTTGTATTAGTGTGAAAAAACACTTTTTGCACTTGTGTTAGTGTTGAAAAACCACTTTTCGCACTTGTGTTCGTGTTGAAAAACCACTTTTCGCACTTGTGTTAGTGTTGAAAAACCACTTTTCGCACTTGTGTTGGTGCAGGAAACCACTTTTGCACTTGTATTAGTGTGGAAAAACCACTTTTCACACTTGTGTTCGTGTTGAAAAACCACTTTTCGCACTTGTGTTAGTGTTGAAAAAACACTTTTCGCACTTGTGTTGGTGCAGGAAACCACTTTTGCACTTGTATTAGTGTGGAAAAAACACTTTTTGCACTTGTGATAGTGTTGAAAAACCACTTTTCGCACTTGTGTTAGTGTTGAAAAACCACTTTTCGCACTTGTGTTAGTGTTGAAAAAACACTTTTCGCACTGGTGTTGGTGCAGGAAACCACTTTTGCACTTGTATTAGTGTGGAAAAAACACTTTTTGCACTTGTGATAGTGTTGAAAAACCACTTTTCGCACTTGTGTTAGTGTTGAAAAACTACTTTTCGCACTTGTGTTGGTGCAGGAAACCACTTTTGCACTTGTATTAGTGTGGAAAAACCACTTTTCGCACTTGTGTTAGTGTTGAAAAACCACTTTTCACACTTGTGTTAGTGTTGAAAAACCACTTTTCGCACTTGTGTTAGTGTTGAAAAACCACTTTTCGCACTTGTGTTGGTGCAGGAAACCACTTTTGCACTTGTATTGGTGTGGAAAAAACACTTTTCGCACTTGTGTTAGTGTTGAAAAACCACTTTTCGCACTTGTGTTAGTGTTGAAAAACCACTTTTCGCACTTGTGTTGGTGCAGGAAACCACTTTTGCACTTGTATTAGTGTGGAAAAACCACTTTTCGCACTTGTGTTAGTGTTGAAAAAACACTTTTCGCACTTGTGTTAGTGTTGAAAAAACACTTTCCGCACTTGTATTGGTGCAGGAAACCACTTTTGCACTTCTATTAGTGTGGAAAAAACACTTTTTGCACTTGTGATAGCGTTGAAAAACCACTTTTCGCACTTGTGTTAGTGTTGAAAAACCACTTTTCGCACTTGTGTTGGTGCAGGAAACCACATTTGCACTTGTATTCGTGTGGAAAACCACTTTTCGCACTTGTTTTAGTGTTGAAAAACCACTTTTTGCACTTGTGTTAGTGTTCAAAAAACCACTTTTCGCACTTGTATTAGTGTGGAAAAACCACATTTCGCACTTGTGTTAGTTTGGAAAAACCACTTTTCGCACTTGTGTTGGTGCAGGAAAACACTTTTGCACTTGTAATAGTGTGGAAAAACCACTTTTCGCACTTGTGTTAGTGTTGAAAAACCACTTTTCGCACTTGTGTTGGTGTTGAAAAAACACTTTCCGCACTTGTATTGGTGCAGGAAACCACTTTTGCACTTCTATTAGTGTGGAAAAAACACTTTTTGCACTTGTGATAGTGTTGAAAAACCACTTTTCGCACATGTGTTAGTGTTGAAAAACCACTTTTCGCACTTGTGTTGGTGCAGGAAACCACTTTTGCACTTCTATTAGTGTGGAAAAAACACTTTTTGCACTTGTGATAGTGTTGAAAAACCACTTTTCGCAATTGTGTTAGTGTTGAAAAACCACTTTTCGCACTTGTGTTGGTGCAGGAAACCACTTTTGCACTTGTATTAGTGTGGAAAAACCACTTTTCGCACTTGTGTTATTGTTGAAAAACAACTTTTCGCACTTGTGTTAGTGTTGAAAAACCACTTTTCGCACTTGTGTTGGTGCAGGAAAACACTTTTGCACTTGTATTAGTGTGGAAAAACCACTTTTCGCACTTGTGTTAGTGTTGAAAAACCACTTTTCGCACTTGTGTTAGTGTTGAAAAAACACTTTCCGCACTTGTATTGGTGCAGGAAACCACTTTTGCACTTGTATTAGTGTGGAAAATACACTTTTCGCACTTGTGTTAGTGTTGAAAAACCACTTTTCGCACTTGTGTTAGTGTTGAAAAACCACTTTTCGCACTTGTGTTGGTGCAGGAAACCACTTTTGCACTTGTATTAGTGTGGAAAAAACACTTTTTGCACTTGTGATAGTGTTGAAAAACCACTTTTCGCACTTGTGTTAGTGTTGAAAAACCACTTTTCGCACTTGTGTTGGTGCAGGAAACCACTTTTGCACTTGTATTCGTGTGGAAAACCACTTTTCGCACTTGTGTTATTGTTGAAAAACCACTTTTAGCACTTATGTTAGTGTTGAAAAACCACTTGTCGCACTTGTGTTGGTGCAGGAAACCACTTTTGCACTTGTATTAGTGTGGAAAAAACACTTTTTGCACTTGTGATAGCGTTGAAAAACCACTTTTCGCACTTGTGTTAGTGTTGAAAAACCACTTTTCGCACTTGTGTTGGTGCAGGAAACCACATTTGCACTTGTATTCGTGTGGAAAACCACTTTTCGCACTTGTTTTAGTGTTGAAAAACCACTTTTTGCACTTGTGTTAGTGTTCAAAAAACCACTTTTCGCACTTGTATTAGTGTGGAAAAACCACATTTCGCACTTGTGTTAGTTTGGAAAAACCACTTTTCGCACTTGTGTTAGTGTTGAAAAACCACTTTTCGCACTTGTGTTAGTGTTGAAAAAACACTTTTCGCACTTGTGTTAGTGTTGAAAAACCACTTTTCGCACTTGTGTTGGTGCAGGAAACCACTTTTGCACTTGTATTAGTGTGGAAAAACCACTTTTCGCACTTGTGTTAGTGTTGAAAAACCACTTTTCGCACTTGTGTTAGTGTTGAAAAACCACTTTTCGCACTTGTGTTGGTGCAGGAAACCACTTTTGCACTTGTATTAGTGTGGAAAAACCACTTTTTGCACTTGTGTTAGTGTTGAAAAACCACTTTTCGCACTTGTGTTAGTGTTGAAAAACCACTTTTCGCACTTGTGTTGGTGCAGGAAACCACTTTTGCACTTGTATTAGTGTGGAAAAACCACTTTTCGCACTTGTGTTAGTGTTGAAAAACCACTTTTCGCACTTGTGTTAGTGTTGAAAAACCACTTTTCGCACTTGTGTTAGTGTTGAAAAACCACTTTTCGCACTTGTGTTAGTGTTAAAAAACCACTTTTCGCACTTGTGTTGGTGCAGGAAACCACGTTTGCACTTATATTAGTGTGGAAAAACCACTTTTTGCACTTGTGATAGTGTTGAAAAACCACTTTTTGCACTTGTGTTGGTGCAGGAAACCACTTTTGCACTTGTATTAGTGTGAAAAAACACTTTTTGCACTTGTGTTAGTGTTGAAAAACCACTTTTCGCACTTGTGTTAGTGTTGAAAAACCACTTTTCACACTTGTGTTAGTGTTGAAAAACCACTTTTCGCACTTGTGTTGGTGCAGGAAACCACTTTTGCACTTGTATTAGTGTGGAAAAACCACTTTTCACACTTGTGTTCGTGTTGAAAAACCACTTTTCGCACTTGTGTTAGTGTTGAAAAAACACTTTTCGCACTTGTGTTGGTGCAGGAAACCACTTTTGCACTTGTATTAGTGTGGAAAAAACACTTTTTGCACTTGTGATAGTGTTGAAAAACCACTTTTCGCACTTGTGTTAGTGTTGAAAAACCACTTTTTGCACTTGTGTTAGTGTTGAAAAAACACTTTTCGCACTGGTGTTGGTGCAGGAAACCACTTTTGCACTTGTATTAGTGTGGAAAAAACACTTTTTGCACTTGTGATAGTGTTGAAAAACCACTTTTCGCACTTGTGTTAGTGTTGAAAAACTACTTTTCGCACTTGTGTTGGTGCAGGAAACCACTTTTGCACTTGTATTAGTGTGGAAAAACCACTTTTCGCACTTGTGTTAGTGTTGAAAAACCACTTTTCGCACTTGTGTTAGTGTTGAAAAACCACTTTTCGCACTTGTGTTAGTGTTGAAAAACCACTTTTCGCACTTGTGTTGGTGCAGGAAACCACTTTTGCACTTGTATTGGTGTGGAAAAAACACTTTTCGCACTTGTGTTAGTGTTGAAAAACCACTTTTCGCACTTGTGTTAGTGTTGAAAAACCACTTTTCGCACTTGTGTTGGTGCAGGAAACCACTTTTGCACTTGTATTAGTGTGGAAAAACCACTTTTCGCACTTGTGTTAGTGTTGAAAAACCACTTTTCGCACTTGTGTTAGTGTTGAAAAACCACTTTTCGCACTTGTGTTGGTGCAGGAAAACACTTTTGCACTTGTATTAGTGTGGAAAAACCACTTTTCGCACTTGTGTTAGTGTTGAAAAACCACTTTTCGCACTTGTGTTAGTGTTGAAAAAACACTTTCCGCACTTGTATTGGTGCAGGAAACCACTTTTGCACTTCTATTAGTGTGGAAAAAACACTTTTTGCACTTGTGATAGTGTTGAAAAACCACTTTTCGCACTTGTGTTAGTGTTGAAAAACCACTTTTCGCACTTGTGTTGGTGCAGGAAACCACTTTTGCACTTGTATTAGTGTGGAAAAACCACTTTTCGCACTTGTGTTAGGGTTGAAAAACCACTTTTCGCACTTGTGTTAGAGTTGAAAAACCACTTTTCGCACTTGTGTTAGTGTTGAAAAACCACTTTTCGCACTTGTGTTAGTGTTGAAAAACCACTTTTCGCACTTGTGTTCGTGCAGGAAACCACTTTTGCACTTGTGTTAGTGTTGAAAAACCACTTTTCGCACTTGTGTTAGTGTTGAAAAACCACTTTTCGCACTTGTGTTAGTGTTGAAAAACCACTTTTCACACTTGTGTTAGTGTTAAAAAACCACTTTTCGCACTTGTGTTGGTGCAGGAAACCACGTTTGCACTTATATTAGTGTGGAAAAACCACTTTTTGCACTTGTGATAGTGTTGAAAAACCACTTTTTGCACTTGTGTTGGTGCAGGAAACCACTTTTGCACTTGTATTAGTGTGAAAAAACACTTTTTGCACTTGTGTTAGTGTTGAAAAACCACTTTTCGCACTTGTGTTAGTGTTGAAAAACCACTTTTCGCACTTGTGTTAGTGTTGAAAAACCACTTTTCGCACTTGTGTTGGTGCAGGAAACCACTTTTGCACTTGTATTAGTGTGGAAAAACCACTTTTCACACTTGTGTTCGTGTTGAAAAACCACTTTTCGCACTTGTGTTAGTGTTGAAAAAACACTTTTCGCACTTGTGTTGGTGCAGGAAACCACTTTTGCACTTGTATTAGTGTGGAAAAAACACTTTTTGCACTTGTGATAGTGTTGAAAAACCACTTTTCGCACTTGTGTTAGTGTTGAAAAACCACTTTTCGCACTTGTGTTAGTGTTGAAAAAACACTTTTCGCACTGGTGTTGGTGCAGGAAACCACTTTTGCACTTGTATTAGTGTGGAAAAAACACTTTTTGCACTTGTGATAGTGTTGAAAAACCACTTTTCGCACTTGTGTTAGTGTTGAAAAACTACTTTTCGCACTTGTGTTGGTGCAGGAAACCACTTTTGCACTTGTATTAGTGTGGAAAAACCACTTTTCGCACTTATGTTAGTGTTGAAAAACCACTTTTCGCACTTGTGTTAGTGTTGAAAAACCACTTTTCGCACTTGTGTTAGTGTTGAAAAACCACTTTTCGCACTTGTGTTGGTGCAGGAAACCACTTTTGCACTTGTATTGGTGTGGAAAAAACACTTTTCGCACTTGTGTTAGTGTTGAAAAACCACTTTTCGCACTTGTGTTAGTGTTGAAAAACCACTTTTCGCACTTGTGTTGGTGCAGGAAACCACTTTTGCACTTGTATTAGTGTGGAAAAACCACTTTTCGCACCTGTGTTAGTGTTGAAAAACCACTTTTCGCACTTGTGTTAGTGTTGAAAAACCACTTTTCGCACTTGTGTTGGTGCAGGAAAACACTTTTGCACTTGTATTAGTGTGGAAAAACCACTTTTCGCACTTGTGTTAGTGTTGAAAAACCACTTTTCGCACTTGTGTTGGTGCAGGAAACCACTTTTGCACTTGTATTCGTGTGGAAAACCACTTTTCGCACTTGTGTTATTGTTGAAAAACCACTTTTCGCACTTATGTTAGTGTTGAAAAACCACTTGTCGCACTTGTGTTGGTGCAGGAAACCACTTTTGCACTTGTATTAGTGTGGAAAAAACACTTTTTGCACTTGTGATAGCGTTGAAAAACCACTTTTCGCACTTGTGTTAGTGTTGAAAAACCACTTTTCGCACTTGTGTTGGTGCAGGAAACCACATTTGCACTTGTATTCGTGTGGAAAACCACTTTTCGCACTTGTGTTAGTGTTGAAAAACCACTTTTCGCACTTGTGTTGGTGCAGGAAACCACTTTTGCACTTGTATTCGTGTGGAAAACCACTTTTCGCACTTGTGTTATTGTTGAAAAACCACTTTTCGCACTTATGTTAGTGTTGAAAAACCACTTGTCGCACTTGTGTTGGTGCAGGAAACCACTTTTGCACTTGTATTAGTGTGGAAAAAACACTTTTTGCACTTGTGATAGCGTTGAAAAACCACTTTTCGCACTTGTGTTAGTGTTGAAAAACCACTTTTCGCACTTGTGTTGGTGCAGGAAACCACATTTGCACTTGTATTCGTGTGGAAAACCACTTTTCGCACTTGTTTTAGTGTTGAAAAACCACTTTTTGCACTTGTGTTAGTGTTCAAAAAACCACTTTTCGCACTTGTATTAGTGTGGAAAAACCACATTTCGCACTTGTGTTAGTTTGGAAAAACCACTTTTCGCACTTGTGTTAGTGTTGAAAAACCACTTTTCGCACTTGTGTTAGTGTTGAAAAACCACTTTTCGCACTTGTGTTAGTGTTGAAAAACCACTTTTCGCACTTGTGTTGGTGCAGGAAACCACTTTTGCACTTGTATTAGTGTGGAAAAACCACTTTTTGCACTTGTGTTAGTGTTGAAAAACCACTTTTCGCACTTGTGTTAGTGTTGAAAAACCACTTTTCGCACTTGTGTTGGTGCAGGAAACCACTTTTGCACTTGTATTAGTGTGGAAAAACCACTTTTCGCACTTGTGTTAGTGTTGAAAAACCACTTTTCGCACTTGTGTTAGTGTTGAAAAACCACTTTTCGCACTTGTGTTAGTGTTGAAAAACCACTTTTCGCACTTGTGTTAGTGTTAAAAAACCACTTTTCGCACTTGTGTTGGTGCAGGAAACCACGTTTGCACTTATATTAGTGTGGAAAAACCACTTTTTGCACTTGTGATAGTGTTGAAAAACCACTTTTTGCACTTGTGTTGGTGCAGGAAACCACTTTTGCACTTGTATTAGTGTGAAAAAACACTTTTTGCACTTGTGTTAGTGTTGAAAAACCACTTTTCGCACTTGTGTTAGTGTTGAAAAACCACTTTTCGCACTTGTGTTAGTGTTGAAAAACCACTTTTCGCACTTGTGTTGGTGCAGGAAACCACTTTTGCACTTGTGTTAGTTTGGAAAAACCACTTTTCGCACTTGTGTTAGTGTTGAAAAACCACTTTTCGCACTTGTGTTAGTGTTGAAAAAACACTTTTCGCACTTGTGTTAGTGTTGAAAAACCACTTTTCGCACTTGTGTTGGTGCAGGAAACCACTTTTGCACTTGTATTAGTGTGGAAAAACCACTTTTCGCACTTGTGTTAGTGTTGAAAAACCACTTTTCGCACTTGTGTTAGTGTTGAAAAACCACTTTTCGCACTTGTGTTGGTGCAGGAAACCACTTTTGCACTTGTATTAGTGTGGAAAAACCACTTTTTGCACTTGTGTTAGTGTTGAAAAACCACTTTTCGCACTTGTGTTAGTGTTGAAAAACCACTTTTCGCACTTGTGTTGGTGCAGGAAACCACTTTTGCACTTGTATTAGTGTGGAAAAACCACTTTTCGCACTTGTGTTAGTGTTGAAAAACCACTTTTCGCACTTGTGTTAGTGTTAAAAAACCACTTTTCGCACTTGTGTTAGTGTTGAAAAACCTCTTTTCGCACTTGTGTTAGTGTTAAAAAACCACTTTTCGCACTTGTGTTGGTGCAGGAAACCACGTTTGCACTTATATTAGTGTGGAAAAACCACTTTTTGCACTTGTGATAGTGTTGAAAAACCACTTTTTGCACTTGTGTTGGTGCAGGAAACCACTTTTGCACTTGTATTAGTGTGAAAAAACACTTTTTGCACTTGTGTTAGTGTTGAAAAACCACTTTTCGCACTTGTGTTAGTGTTGAAAAACCACTTTTCGCACTTGTGTTAGTGTTGAAAAACCACTTTTCGCACTTGTGTTTGTGCAGGAAACCACTTTTGCACTTGTATTAGTGTGGAAAAACCACTTTTCACACTTGTGTTCGTGTTGAAAAACCACTTTTCGCACTTGTGTTAGTGTTGAAAAAACACTTTTCGCACTTGTGTTGGTGCAGGAAACCACTTTTGCACTTGTATTAGTGTGGAAAAAACACTTTTTGCACTTGTGATAGTGTTGAAAAACCACTTTTCGCACTTGTGTTAGTGTTGAAAAACCACTTTTCGCACTTGTGTTAGTGTTGAAAAAACACTTTTCGCACTGGTGTTGGTGCAGGAAACCACTTTTGCACTTGTATTAGTGTGGAAAAAACACTTTTTGCACTTGTGATAGTGTTGAAAAACCACTTTTCGCACTTGTGTTAGTGTTGAAAAACTACTTTTCGCACTTGTGTTGGTGCAGGAAACCACTTTTGCACTTGTATTAGTGTGGAAAAACCACTTTTCGCACTTGTGTTAGTGTTGAAAAACCACTTTTCGCACTTGTGTTAGTGTTGAAAAACCACTTTTCGCACTTGTGTTAGTGTTGAAAAACCACTTTTCGCACTTGTGTTGGTGCAGGAAACCACTTTTGCACTTGTATTGGTGTGGAAAAAACACTTTTCGCACTTGTGTTAGTGTTGAAAAACCACTTTTCGCACTTGTGTTAGTGTTGAAAAACCACTTTTCGCACTTGTGTTGGTGCAGGAAACCACTTTTGCACTTGTATTAGTGTGGAAAAACCACTTTTCGCACTTGTCTTAGTGTTGAAAAAACACTTTTCGCACTTGTGTTAGTGTTGAAAAAACACTTTCCGCACTTGTATTGGTGCAGGAAACCACTTTTGCACTTCTATTAGTGTGGAAAAAACACTTTTTGCACTTGTGATAGCGTTGAAAAACCACTTTTCGCACTTGTGTTAGTGTTGAAAAACCACTTTTCGCACTTGTGTTGGTGCAGGAAACCACATTTGCACTTGTATTCGTGTGGAAAACCACTTTTCGCACTTGTTTTAGTGTTGAAAAACCACTTTTTGCACTTGTGTTAGTGTTCAAAAAACCACTTTTCGCACTTGCATTAGTGTGGAAAAACCACATTTCGCACTTGTGTTAGTTTGGAAAAACCACTTTTCGCACTTGTGTTGGTGCAGGAAAACACTTTTGCACTTGTATTAGTGTGGAAAAACCACTTTTCGCACTTGTGTTAGTGTTGAAAAACCACTTTTCGCACTTGTGTTAGTGTTGAAAAAACACTTTCCGCACTTGTATTGGTGCAGGAAACCACTTTTGCACTTCTATTATTGTGGAAAAAACACTTTTTGCACTTGTGATAGGGTTGAAAAACCACTTTTCGCACATGTGTTAGTGTTGAAAAACCACTTTTCGCACTTGTGTTGGTGCAGGAAACCACTTTTGCACTTCTATTAGTGTGGAAAAAACACTTTTTGCACTTGTGATAGTGTTGAAAAACCACTTTTCGCAATTGTGTTAGTGTTGAAAAACCACTTTTCGCACTTGTGTTGGTGCAGGAAACCACTTTTGCACTTGTATTAGTGTGGAAAAACCACTTTTCGCACTTGTGTTATTGTTGAAAAACAACTTTTCGCACTTGTGTTAGTGTTGAAAAACCACTTTTCGCACTTGTGTTGGTGCAGGAAAACACTTTTGCACTTGTATTAGTGTGGAAAAACCACTTTTCGCACTTGTGTTAGTGTTGAAAAACCACTTTTCGCACTTGTGTTAGTGTTGAAAAAACACTTTCCGCACTTGTATTGGTGCAGGAAACCACTTTTGCACTTGTATTAGTGTGGAAAATACACTTTTCGCACTTGTGTTAGTGTTGAAAAACCACTTTTCGCACTTGTGTTAGTGTTGAAAAACCACTTTTCGCACTTGTGTTGGTGCAGGAAACCACTTTTGCACTTGTATTAGTGTGGAAAAAACACTTTTTGCACTTGTGATAGTGTTGAAAAACCACTTTTCGCACTTGTGTTAGTGTTGAAAAACCACTTTTCGCACTTGTGTTGGTGCAGGAAACCACTTTTGCACTTGTATTCATGTGGAAAACCACTTTTCGCACTTGTGTTATTGTTGAAAAACCACTTTTAGCACTTATGTTAGTGTTGAAAAACCACTTGTCGCACTTGTGTTGGTGCAGGAAACCACTTTTGCACTTGTATTAGTGTGGAAAAAACACTTTTTGCACTTGTGATAGCGTTGAAAAACCACTTTTCGCACTTGTGTTAGTGTTGAAAAACCACTTTTCGCACTTGTGTTGGTGCAGGAAACCACATTTGCACTTGTATTCGTGTGGAAAACCACTTTTCGCACTTGTTTTAGTGTTGGAAAACCACTTTTTGCACTTGTGTTAGTGTTCAAAAAACCACTTTTCACACTTGTATTAGTGTGGAAAAACCACATTTCGCACTTGTGTTAGTTTGGAAAAACCACTTTTCGCACTTGTGTTAGTGTTGAAAAACCACTTTTCGCACTTGTGTTAGTGTTGAAAAAACACTTTTCGCACTTGTGTTAGTGTTGAAAAACCACTTTTCGCACTTGTGTTGGTGCAGGAAACCACTTTTGCACTTGTATTAGTGTGGAAAAACCACTTTTCGCACTTGTGTTAGTGTTGAAAAACCACTTTTCGCACTTGTGTTAGTGTTGAAAAACCACTTTTCGCACTTGTGTTGGTGCAGGAAACCACTTTTGCACTTGTATTAGTGTGGAAAACCACTTTTTGCACTTGTGTTAGTGTTGAAAAACCACTTTTCGCACTTGTGTTAGTGTTGAAAAACCACTTTTCGCACTTGTGTTGGTGCAGGAAACCACTTTTGCACTTGTATTAGTGTGGAAAAACCACTTTTCGCACTTGTGTTAGTGTTGAAAAACCACTTTTCGCACTTGTGTTAGTGTTGAAAAACCACTTTTCGCACTTGTGTTAGTGTTGAAAAACCACTTTTCGCACTTGTGTTAGTGTTAAAAAACCACTTTTCGCACTTGTGTTGGTGCAGGAAACCACGTTTGCACTTATATTAGTGTGGAAAAACCACTTTTTGCACTTGTGATAGTGTTGAAAAACCACTTTTTGCACTTGTGTTGGTGCAGGAAACCACTTTTGCACTTGTATTAGTGTGAAAAAACACTTTTTGCACTTGTGTTAGTGTTGAAAAACCACTTTTCGCACTTGTGTTAGTGTTGAAAAACCACTTTTCACACTTGTGTTAGTGTTGAAAAACCACTTTTCGCACTTGTGTTGGTGCAGGAAACCACTTTTGCACTTGTATTAGTGTGGAAAAACCACTTTTCACACTTGTGTTCGTGTTGAAAAACCACTTTTCGCACTTGTGTTAGTGTTGAAAAAACACTTTTCGCACTTGTGTTGGTGCAGGAAACCACTTTTGCACTTGTATTAGTGTGGAAAAAACACTTTTTGCACTTGTGATAGTGTTGAAAAACCACTTTTCGCACTTGTGTTAGTGTTGAAAAACCACTTTTCGCACTTGTGTTAGTGTTGAAAAAACACTTTTCGCACTGGTGTTGGTGCAGGAAACCACTTTTGCACTTGTATTAGTGTGGAAAAAACACTTTTTGCACTTGTGATAGTGTTGAAAAACCACTTTTCGCACTTGTGTTAGTGTTGAAAAACTACTTTTCGCACTTGTGTTGGTGCAGGAAACCACTTTTGCACTTGTATTAGTGTGGAAAAACCACTTTTCGCACTTGTGTTAGTGTTGAAAAACCACTTTTCGCACTTGTGTTAGTGTTGAAAAACCACTTTTCGCACTTGTGTTAGTGTTGAAAAACCACTTTTCGCACTTGTGTTGGTGCAGGAAACCACTTTTGCACTTGTATTGGTGTGGAAAAAACACTTTTCGCACTTGTGTTAGTGTTGAAAAACCACTTTTCGCACTTGTGTTAGTGTTGAAAAACCACTTTTCGCACTTGTGTTGGTGCAGGAAACCACTTTTGCACTTGTATTAGTGTGGAAAAACCACTTTTCGCACTTGTGTTAGTGTTGAAAAACCACTTTTCGCACTTGTGTTAGTGTTGAAAAACCACTTTTCGCACTTGTGTTGGTGCAGGAAAACACTTTTGCACTTGTATTAGTGTGGAAAAACCACTTTTCGCACTTGTGTTAGTGTTGAAAAACCACTTTTCGCACTTGTGTTAGTGTTGAAAAAACACTTTCCGCACTTGTATTGGTGCAGGAAACCACTTTTGCACTTCTATTAGTGTGGAAAAAACACTTTTTGCACTTGTGATAGTGTTGAAAAACCACTTTTCGCACTTGTGTTAGTGTTGAAAAACCACTTTTCGCACTTGTGTTGGTGCAGGAAACCACTTTTGCACTTGTATTAGTGTGGAAAAACCACTTTTCGCACTTGTGTTAGGGTTGAAAAACCACTTTTCGCACTTGTGTTAGAGTTGAAAAACCACTTTTCGCACTTGTGTTAGTGTTGAAAAACCACTTTTCGCACTTGTGTTAGTGTTGAAAAACCACTTTTCGCACTTGTGTTCGTGCAGGAAACCACTTTTGCACTTGTGTTAGTGTTGAAAAACCACTTTTCGCACTTGTGTTAGTGTTGAAAAACCACTTTTCGCACTTGTGTTAGTGTTGAAAAACCACTTTTCGCACTTGTGTTAGTGTTAAAAAACCACGTTTGCACTTATATTAGTGTGGAAAAACCACTTTTTGCACTTGTGATAGTGTTGAAAAACCACTTTTTGCACTTGTGTTGGTGCAGGAAACCACTTTTGCACTTGTATTAGTGTGAAAAAACACTTTTTGCACTTGTGTTAGTGTTGAAAAACCACTTTTCGCACTTGTGTTAGTGTTGAAAAACCACTTTTCGCACTTGTGTTAGTGTTGAAAAACCACTTTTCGCACTTGTGTTGGTGCAGGAAACCACTTTTGCACTTGTATTAGTGTGGAAAAACCACTTTTCACACTTGTGTTCGTGTTGAAAAACCACTTTTCGCACTTGTGTTAGTGTTGAAAAAACACTTTTCGCACTTGTGTTGGTGCAGGAAACCACTTTTGCACTTGCATTAGTGTGGAAAAAACACTTTTTGCACTTGTGATAGTGTTGAAAAACCACTTTTCGCACTTGTGTTAGTGTTGAAAAACCACTTTTCGCACTTGTGTTAGTGTTGAAAAAACACTTTTCGCACTGGTGTTGGTGCAGGAAACCACTTTTGCACTTGTATTAGTGTGGAAAAAACACTTTTTGCACTTGTGATAGTGTTGAAAAACCACTTTTCGCACTTGTGTTAGTGTTGAAAAACTACTTTTCGCACTTGTGTTGGTGCAGGAAACCACTTTTGCACTTGTATTAGTGTGGAAAAAACCACTTTTCGCACTTATGTTAGTGTTGAAAAACCACTTTTCGCACTTGTGTTAGTGTTGAAAAACCACTTTTCGCACTTGTGTTAGTGTTGAAAAACCACTTTTCGCACTTGTGTTGGTGCAGGAAACCACTTTTGCACTTGTATTGGTGTGGAAAAAACACTTTTCGCACTTGTGTTAGTGTTGAAAAACCACTTTTCGCACTTGTGTTAGTGTTGAAAAACCACTTTTCGCACTTGTGTTGGTGCAGGAAACCACTTTTGCACTTGTATTAGTGTGGAAAAACCACTTTTCGCACTTGTGTTAGTGTTGAAAAACCACTTTTCGCACTTGTGTTAGTGTTGAAAAACCACTTTTCGCACTTGTGTTGGTGCAGGAAAACACTTTTGCACTTGTATTAGTGTGGAAAAACCACTTTTCACACTTGTGTTAGTGTTGAAAAACCACTTTTTGCACTTGTGTTAGTGTTGAAAAAACACTTTCCGCACTTGTATTGGTGCAGGAAACCACTTTTGCACTTCTATTAGTGTGGAAAAAACACTTTTTGCACTTGTGATAGTGTTGAAAAACCACTTTTCGCACTTGTGTTAGTGTTGAAAAACCACTTTTCGCACTTGTGTTGGTGCAGGAAACCACTTTTGCACTTGTATTAGTGTGGAAAAACCACTTTTCGCACTTGTGTTAGGGTTGAAAAACCACTTTTCGCACTTGTGTTAGAGTTGAAAAACCACTTTTCGCACTTGTGTTAGTGTTGAAAAACCACTTTTCGCACTTGTGTTAGTGTTGAAAAACCACTTTTCGCACTTGTGTTGGTGCAGGAAACCACTTTTGCACTTGTATTAGTGTGGAAAAACCACTTTTCGCACTTGTGTTAGTGTTGAAAAACCACTTTTCGCACTTGTGTTAGTGTTGAAAAACCACTTTTCGCACTTGTGTTAGTGTTGAAAAACCACTTTTCGCACTTGTGTTAGTGTTAAAAAACCACTTTTCGCACTTGTGTTGGTGCAGGAAACCACGTTTGCACTTATATTAGTGTGGAAAAACCACTTTTTGCACTTGTGATAGTGTTGAAAAACCACTTTTTGCACTTGTGTTGGTGCAGGAAACCACTTTTGCACTTGTATTAGTGTGAAAAAACACTTTTTGCACTTGTGTTAGTGTTGAAAAACCACTTTTCGCACTTGTGTTAGTGTTGAAAAACCACTTTTCGCACTTGTGTTAGTGTTGAAAAACCACTTTTCGCACTTGTGTTGGTGCAGGAAACCACTTTTGCACTTGTATTAGTGTGGAAAAACCACTTTTCACACTTGTGTTCGTGTTGAAAAACCACTTTTCGCACTTGTGTTAGTGTTGAAAAACCACTTTTCGCACTTGTGTTAGTGTTGAAAAAACACTTTTCGCACTGGTGTTGGTGCAGGAAACCACTTTTGCACTTGTATTAGTGTGGAAAAAACACTTTTTGCACTTGTGATAGTGTTGAAAAACCACTTTTCGCACTTGTGTTAGTGTTGAAAAACTACTTTTTGCACTTGTGTTGGTGCAGGAAACCACTTTTGCACTTGTATTAGTGTGGAAAAACCACTTTTCGCACTTGTGTTAGTGTTGAAAAACCACTTTTCGCACTTGTGTTAGTGTTGAAAAACCACTTTTCGCACTTGTGTTAGTGTTGAAAAACCACTTTTCGCACTTGTATTGGTGCAGGAAACCACTTTTGCACTTGTATTGGTGTGGAAAAAACACTTTTCGCACTTGTGTTAGTGTTGAAAAACCACTTTTCGCACTTGTGTTAGTGTTGAAAAACCACTTTTCGCACTTGTGTTGGTGCAGGAAACCACTTTTGCACTTGTATTAGTGTGGGAAAACCACTTTTCGCACTTGTGTTAGTGTTGAAAAACCACTTTTCGCACTTGTGTTAGTGTTGAAAAACCACTTTTCGCACTTGTGTTGGTGCAGGAAAACACTTTTGCACTTGTATTAGTGTGGAAAAACCACTTTTCGCACTTGTGTTAGTGTTGAAAAACCACTTTTCGCACTTGTGTTAGTGTTGAAAAAACACTTTCCGCACTTGTATTGGTGCAGGAAACCACTTTTTCACTTCTATTAGTGTGGAAAAAACACTTTTTGCACTTGTGATAGTGTTGAAAAACCACTTTTCACACTTGTGTTAGTGTTGAAAAACCACTTTTCGCACTTGTGTTGGTGCAGGAAACCACTTTTGCACTTGTATTAGTGTGGAAAAAACCACTTTTCGCACTTGTGTTAGGGTTGAAAAACCACTTTTCGCACTTGTGTTAGAGTTGAAAAACCACTTTTCGCACTTGTGTTAGTGTTGAAAAACCACTTTTCGCACTTGTGTTAGTGTTGAAAAACCACTTTTCGCACTTGTGTTAGTGTTGAAAAACCACTTTTCGCACTTGTGTTGATGCAGGAAACCACTTTTGCACTTGTATTAGTGTTGAAAAACACTTTTCGCACTTGTGTTAGTGTTGAAAAACCACTTTTTGCACTTGTGTTGGTGCAGGAAACCACTTTTGCACTTGTATTAGTGTGGAAAAACCACTTTTCGCACTTGTGTTAGTGTTGAAAAACCACTTTTCGCACTTGTGTTAGTGTTGAAAAAACACTTTTCGCACTTGTGTTGGTGCAGGAAACCACTTTTGCACTTGTATTAGTGTGGAAAAAACACTTTTTGCACTTGTGATAGTGTTCAAAAACCACTTTTCGCACTTGTGTTAGTGTTGAAAAAACACTTTTCGCACTTGTGTTGGTGCAGGAAACCACTTTTGCACTTGTATTAGTGTGGAAAAAACACTTTTTGCACTTGTGATAGTGTTCAAAAACCACTTTTCGCACTTGTGTTAGTGTTGAAAAACCACTTTTCGCACTTGTGTTGGTGCAGGAAACCACTTTTGCACTTGTATTAGTGTGAAAAAACACTTTTTGCACTTGTGTTAGTGTTGAAAAACCACTTTTCGCACTTGTGTTAGTGTTGAAAAACCACTTTTCGCACTTGTGTTAGTGTTGAAAAACCACTTTTCGCACTTGTGTTGGTGCAGGAAACCACTTTTGCACTTGTATTAGTGTGGAAAAACCACTTTTCACACTTGTGTTCGTGTTGAAAAACCACTTTTCGCACTTGTGTTAGTGTTGAAAAAACACTTTTCGCACTTGTGTTGGTGCAGGAAACCACTTTTGCACTTGTATTAGTGTGGAAAAAACACTTTTTGCACTTGTGATAGTGTTGAAAAAACACTTTTTGCACTTGTGATAGTGTTGAAAAACCACTTTTCGCACTTGTGTTAGTGTTGAAAAACTACTTTTCGGACTTGTGTTGGTGCAGGAAACCACTTTTGCACTTGTATTAGTGTGGAAAAACCACTTTTCGCACTTGTGTTAGTGTTGAAAAACCACTTTTCGCACTTGTGTTAGTGTTGAAAAACCACTTTTCGCACTTGTGTTAGTGTTGAAAAACCACTTTTCGCACTTGTGTTGGTGCAGGAAACCACTTTTGCACTTGTATTGGTGTGGAAAAAACACTTTTCGCACTTGTGTTAGTGTTGAAAAACCACTTTTCGCAATTGTGTTAGTGTTGAAAAACCACTTTTCGCACTTGTGTTGGTGCAGGAAACCACTTTTGCACTTGTATTAGTGTGGAAAAACCACTTTTCACACTTGTGTTATTGTTGAAAAACCACTTTTCGCACTTGTGTTAGTGTTGAAAAACCACTTTTCGCACTTGTGTTGGTGCAGGAAAACACTTTTGCACTTGTATTCGTGTGGAAAAACCACTTTTCGCACTTGTGTTAGTGTTGAAAAACCACTTTTCGCACTTGTGTTAGTGTTGAAAAAACACTTTCCGCACTTGTATTGGTGCAGGAAACCACTTTTGCACTTCTATTAGTGTGGAAAAAACACTTTTTGCACTTGTGATAGTGTTGAAAAACCACTTTTCGCACATGTGTTAGTGTTGAAAAACCACTTTTCGCACTTGTGTTGGTGCAGGAAACCACTTTTGCACTTGTATTAGTGTGGAAAAACCACTTTTCGCACTTGTGTTATTGTTGAAAAACCACTTTTCGCACTTGTGTTAGTGTTGAAAAACCACTTTTCGCACTTGTGTTGGTGCAGGAAAACACTTTTGCACTTGTATTAGTGTGGAAAAATACACTTTTCGCACTTGTGTTAGTGTTGAAAAACCACTTTTCGCACTTGTGTTAGTGTTGAAAAACCACTTTTCGCACTTGTGTTGGTGCAGGAAACCACTTTTGCACTTGTATTAGTGTGGAAAAAACACTTTTTGCACTTGTGATAGTGTTGAAAAACCACTTTTCGCACTTGTGTTAGTGTTGAAAAACCACTTTTCGCACTTGTGTTGGTGCAGGAAACCACTTTTGCACTTGTATTCGTGTGGAAAACCACTTTTCGCACTTGTGTTATTGTTGAAAAACCACTTTTCGCACTTATGTTAGTGTTGAAAAACCACTTGTCGCACTTGTGTTGGTGCAGGAAACCACTTTTGCACTTGTATTAGTGTGGAAAAAACACTTTTTGCACTTGTGATAGCGTTGAAAAACCACTTTTCGCACTTGTGTTAGTGTTGAAAAACCACTTTTCGCACTTGTGTTGGTGCAGGAAACCACATTTGCACTTGTATTCGTGTGGAAAACCACTTTTCGCACTTGTTTTGGTGTTGAAAAACCACTTTTTGCACTTGTGTTAGTGTTCAAAAAACCACTTTTCGCACTTGTATTAGTGTGGAAAAACCACATTTCGCACTTGTGTTAGTTTGGAAAAACCACTTTTCGCACTTGTGTTAGTGTTGAAAAACCACTTTTCGCACTTGTGTTAGTGTTGAAAAAACACTTTTCGCACTTGTGTTAGTGTTGAAAAACCACTTTTCGCACTTGTGTTGGTGCAGGAAACCACTTTTGCACTTGTATTAGTGTGGAAAAACCACTTTTCGCACTTGTGTTAGTGTTGAAAAACCACTTTTCGCACTTGTGTTAGTGTTGAAAAACCACTTTTCGCACTTGTGTTGGTGCAGGAAACCACTTTTGCACTTGTATTAGTGTGGAAAAACCACTTTTTGCACTTGTGTTAGTGTTGAAAAACCACTTTTCGCACTTGTGTTAGTGTTGAAAAACCACTTTTCGCACTTGTGTTGGTGCAGGAAACCACTTTTGCACTTGTATTAGTGTGGAAAAACCACTTTTCGCACTTGTGTTAGTGTTGAAAAACCACTTTTCGCACTTGTGTTAGTGTTAAAAAACCACTTTTCGCACTTGTGTTGGTGCAGGAAACCACTTTTGCACTTGTATTAGTGTGGAAAAACCACTTTTTGCACTTGTGTTAGTGTTGAAAAACCACTTTTCGCACTTGTGTTAGTGTTGAAAACCCACTTTTCGCACTTGTGTTGGTGCAGGAAACCACTTTTGCAATTGTATTAGTGTGGAAAAACCACTTTTCGCACTTGTGTTAGTGTTGAAAAACCACTTTTCGCACTTGTGTTAGTGTTGAAAAACCACTTTTCGCACTTGTGTTAGTGTTGAAAAACCACTTTTCGCACTTGTGTTAGTGTTTAAAAAAACCACTTTTCGCACTTGTGTTGGTGCAGGAAACCACGTTTGCACTTATATTAGTGTGGAAAAACCACTTTTTGCACTTGTGATAGTGTTGAAAAACCACTTTTTGCACTTGTGTTGGTGCAGGAAACCACTTTTGCACTTGTATTAGTGTGAAAAAACACTTTTTGCACTTGTGTTAGTGTTGAAAAACCACTTTTCGCACTTGTGTTAGTGTTGAAAAACCACTTTTCGCACTATTGTTAGTGTTGAAAAACCACTTTTCGCACTTGTGTTGGTGCAGGAAACCACTTTTGCACTTGTATTAGTGTGGAAAAACCACTTTTCACACTTGTGTTCGTGTTGAAAAACCACTTTTCGCACTTGTGTTAGTGTTGAAAAAACACTTTTCGCACTTGTGTTGGTGCAGGAAACCACTTTTGCACTTGTATTAGTGTGGAAAAAACACTTTTTGCACTTGTGATAGTGTTGAAAAACCACTTTTCGCACTTGTGTTAGTGTTGAAAAACCACTTTTCGCACTTGTGTTAGTGTTGAAAAAACACTTTTCGCACTGGTGTTGGTGCAGGAAACCACTTTTGCACTTTGTATTAGTGTGGAAAAAACACTTTTTGCACTTGTGATAGTGTTGAAAAACCACTTTTCGCACTTGTGTTAGTGTTGAAAAACTACTTTTCGCACTTGTGTTGGTGCAGGAAACCACTTTTGCACTTGTATTAGTGTGGAAAAACCACTTTTCGCACTTGTGTTAGTGTTGAAAAACCACTTTTCGCACTTGTGTTAGTGTTGAAAAACCACTTTTCGCACTTGTGTTAGTGTTGAAAAACCACTTTTCGCACTTGTGTTGGTGCAGGAAACCACTTTTGCACTTGTATTGGTGTGGAAAAAACACTTTTCGCACTTGTGTTAGTGTTGAAAAACCACTTTTCGCACTTGTGTTAGTGTTGAAAAACCAGTTTTCGCACTTGTGTTGGTGCAGGAAACCACTTTTGCACTTGTATTGGTGTGGAAAAAACACTTTTCGCACTTGTGTTAGTGTTGAAAAACCACTTTTCGCACTTGTGTTAGTGTTGAAAAACCACTTTTCGCACTTGTGTTGGTGCAGGAAACCACTTTTGCACTTGTATTAGTGTGGAAAAACCACTTTTCGCACTTGTGTTAGTGTTGAAAAAACACTTTTCGCACTTGTGTTAGTGTTGAAAAAACACTTTCCGCACTTGTATTGGTGCAGGAAACCACTTTTGCACTTCTATTAGTGTGGAAAAAACACTTTTTGCACTTGTGATAGCGTTGAAAAACCACTTTTCGCACTTGTGTTAGTGTTGAAAAACCACTTTTCGCACTTGTGTTGGTGCAGGAAACCACATTTGCACTTGTATTCGTGTGGAAAACCACTTTTCGCACTTGTTTTAGTGTTGAAAAACCACTTTTTGCACTTGTGTTAGTGTTCAAAAAACCACTTTTCGCACTTGTATTAGTGTGGAAAAACCACATTTCGCACTTGTGTTAGTTTGGAAAAACCACTTTTCGCACTTGTGTTGGTGCAGGAAAACACTTTTGCACTTGTATTAGTGTGGAAAAACCACTTTTCGCACTTGTGTTAGTGTTGAAAAACCACTTTTCACACTTGTGTTAGTGTTGAAAAAACACTTTCCGCACTTGTATTGGTGCAGGAAACCACTTTTGCACTTCTATTAGTGTGGAAAAAACACTTTTTGCACTTGTGATAGTGTTGAAAAACCACTTTTCGCACTTGTGTTGGTGCAGGAAACCACTTTTGCACTTGTATTAGTGTGGCAAAACCACTTTTCGCCCTTGTGTTAGTGTTGAAAAACCACTTTTCGCACTTGTGTTAGTGTTGAAAAACCACTTTTCGCACTTGTGTTGGTGCAGGAAACCACTTTTGCGCTTGTATTAGTGTGGAAAAACCACTTTTTGCACTTGTGTTAGTGTTGAAAAACCACTTTTCGCACTTGTGTTAGTGTTGAAAAACCACTTTTCGCACTTGTGTTGGTGCAGGAAACCACTTTTGCACTTGTATTAGTGTGGAAAAACCACTTTTCGCACTTGTGTTAGTGTTGAAAAACCACTTTTCGCACTTGTGTTAGTGTTGAAAAACCACTTTTCGCACTTGTGTTGGTGCAGGAAACCACTTTTGCACTTGTATTAGTGTGGAAAAACCACTTTTCACACTTGTGTTCGTGTTGAAAAACCACTTTTCGCACTTGTGTTAGTGTTGAAAAAACACTTTTCGCACTTGTGTTGGTGCAGGAAACCACTTTTGCACTTGTATTAGTGTGGAAAAAACACTTTTTGCACTTGTGATAGTGTTGAAAAACCACTTTTCGCACTTGTGTTAGTGTTGAAAAACCACTTTTCGCACTTGTGTTAGTGTTGAAAAAACACTTTTCGCACTGGTGTTGGTGCAGGAAACCACTTTTGCACTTTGTATTAGTGTGGAATAAACACTTTTTGCACTTGTGATAGTGTTGAAAAACCACTTTTCGCACTTGTGTTAGTGTTGAAAAACTACTTTTCGCACTTGTGTTGGTGCAGGAAACCACTTTTGCACTTGTATTAGTGTGGAAAAACCACTTTTCGCACTTGTGTTAGTGTTGAAAAACCACTTTTCGCACTTGTGTTAGTGTTGAAAAACCACTTTTCGCACTTGTGTTAGTGTTGAAAAACCACTTTTCGCACTTGTGTTGGTGCAGGAAACCACTTTTGCACTTGTATTGGTGTGGAAAAAACACTTTTCGCACTTGTGTTAGTGTTGAAAAACCACTTTTCGCACTTGTGTTAGTGTTGAAAAACCACTTTTCGCACTTGTGTTAGTGTTGAAAAACCACTTTTCGCACTTGTGTTAGTGTTGAAAAACCACTTTTCGCACTTGTGTTGGTGCAGGAAACCACTTTTGCACTTGTATTGGTGTGGAAAAAACACTTTTTGCACTTGTGATAGTGTTGAAAAACCACTTTTCGCACTTGTGTTGGTGCAGGAAACCACTTTTGCACTTGTATTAGTGTGGAAAATACACTTTTCGCCCTTGTGTTAGTGTTGAAAAACCACTTTTCGCACTTGTGTTAGTGTTGAAAAACCACTTTTCGCACTTGTGTTGGTGCAGGAAACCACTTTTGCGCTTGTATTAGTGTGGAAAAACCACTTTTTGCACTTGTGTTAGTGTTGAAAAACCACTTTTCGCACTTGTGTTAGTGTTGAAAAACCACTTTTCGCACTTGTGTTGGTGCAGGAAACCACTTTTGCACTTGTATTAGTGTGGAAAAACCACTTTTCGCACTTGTGTTAGTGTTGAAAAACCACTTTTCGCACTTGTGTTAGTGTTGAAAAACCACTTTTCGCACTTGTGTTGGTGCAGGAAACCACTTTTGCACTTGTATTAGTGTGGAAAAACCACTTTTCACACTTGTGTTCGTGTTGAAAAACCACTTTTCGCACTTGTGTTAGTGTTGAAAAAACACTTTTCGCACTTGTGTTGGTGCAGGAAACCACTTTTGCACTTGTATTAGTGTGGAAAAAACACTTTTTGCACTTGTGATAGTGTTGAAAAACCACTTTTCGCACTTGTGTTAGTGTTGAAAAACCACTTTTCGCACTTGTGTTAGTGTTGAAAAAACACTTTTCGCACTGGTGTTGGTGCAGGAAACCACTTTTGCACTTTGTATTAGTGTGGAATAAACACTTTTTGCACTTGTGATAGTGTTGAAAAACCACTTTTCGCACTTGTGTTAGTGTTGAAAAACTACTTTTCGCACTTGTGTTGGTGCAGGAAACCACTTTTGCACTTGTATTAGTGTGGAAAAACCACTTTTCGCACTTGTGTTAGTGTTGAAAAACCACTTTTCGCACTTGTGTTAGTGTTGAAAAACCACTTTTCGCACTTGTGTTAGTGTTGAAAAACCACTTTTCGCACTTGTGTTGGTGCAGGAAACCACTTTTGCACTTGTATTGGTGTGGAAAAAACACTTTTCGCACTTGTGTTAGTGTTGAAAAACCACTTTTCGCACTTGTGTTAGTGTTGAAAAACCACTTTTCGCACTTGTGTTGGTGCAGGAAACCACTTTTGCACTTGTATTGGTGTGGAAAAAACACTTTTCGCACTTGTGTTAGTGTTGAAAAACCACTTTTCGCACTTGTGTTAGTGTTGAAAAACCACTTTTCGCACTTGTGTTGGTGCAGGAAACCACTTTTGCACTTGTATTAGTGTGGAAAAACCACTTTTCGCACTTGTGTTAGTGTTGAAAAAACACTTTTCGCACTTGTGTTAGTGTTGAAAAAACACTTTCCGCACTTGTATTGGTGCAGGAAACCACTTTTGCACTTCTATTAGTGTGGAAAAAAACACTTTTTGCACTTGTGATAGCGTTGAAAAACCACTTTTCGCACTTGTGTTAGTGTTGAAAAACCACTTTTCGCACTTGTGTTGGTGCAGGAAACCACATTTGCACTTGTATTCGTGTGGAAAACCACTTTTCGCACTTGTTTTAGTGTTGAAAAACCACTTTTTGCACTTGTGTTAGTGTTCAAAAAACCACTTTTCGCACTTGTATTAGTGTGGAAAAACCACATTTCGCACTTGTGTTAGTTTGGAAAAACCACTTTTCGCACTTGTGTTGGTGCAGGAAAACACTTTTGCACTTGTATTAGTGTGGAAAAACCACTTTTCGCACTTGTGTTAGTGTTGAAAAACCACTTTTCACACTTGTGTTAGTGTTGAAAAAACACTTTCCGCACTTGTATTGGTGCAGGAAACCACTTTTGCACTTCTATTAGTGTGGAAAAAACACTTTTTGCACTTGTGATAGTGTTGAAAAACCACTTTTCGCACTTGTGTTGGTGCAGGAAACCACTTTTGCACTTGTATTAGTGTGGCAAAACCACTTTTCGCCCTTGTGTTAGTGTTGAAAAACCACTTTTCGCACTTGTGTTAGTGTTGAAAAACCACTTTTCGCACTTGTGTTGGTGCAGGAAACCACTTTTGCGCTTGTATTAGTGTGGAAAAACCACTTTTTGCACTTGTGTTAGTGTTGAAAAACCACTTTTCGCACTTGTGTTAGTGTTGAAAAACCACTTTTCGCACTTGTGTTGGTGCAGGAAACCACTTTTGCACTTGTATTAGTGTGGAAAAACCACTTTTCGCACTTGTGTTAGTGTTGAAAAACCACTTTTCGCACTTGTGTTAGTGTTGAAAAACCACTTTTCGCACTTGTGTTAGTGTTGAAAAACCACTTTTCGCACTTGTGTTAGTGTTAAAAAACCACTTTTCGCACTTGTGTTGGTGCAGGAAACCACGTTTGCACTTATATTAGTGTGGAAAAACCACTTTTTGCACTTGTGATAGTGTTGAAAAACCACTTTTTGCACTTGTGTTGGTGCAGGAAACCACTTTTGCACTTGTATTAGTGTGAAAAAACACTTTTTGCACTTGTGTTAGTGTTGAAAAACCACTTTTCGCACTTGTGTTAGTGTTGAAAAACCACTTTTCGCACTTGTGTTAGTGTTGAAAAACCACTTTTCGCACTTGTGTTGGTGCAGGAAACCACTTTTGCACTTGTATTAGTGTGGAAAAACCACTTTTCACACTTGTGTTCGTGTTGAAAAACCACTTTTCGCACTTGTGTTAGTGTTGAAAAAACACTTTTCGCACTTGTGTTGGTGCAGGAAACCACTTTTGCACTTGTGTTGGTGTGGAAAAAACACTTTTCGCACTTGTGTTAGTGTTGAAAAACCACTTTTCGCACTTGTGTTAGTGTTGAAAAACCACTTTTCGCACTTGTGTTGGTGCAGGAAACCACTTTTGCACTTGTATTAGTGTGGAAAAACCACTTTTCGCACTTGTGTTAGTGTTGAAAAAACACTTTTCGCACTTGTGTTAGTGTTGAAAAAACACTTTCCGCACTTGTATTGGTGCAGGAAACCACTTTTGCACTTCTATTAGTGTGGAAAAAACACTTTTTGCACTTGTGATAGCGTTGAAAAACCACTTTTCGCACTTGTGTTAGTGTTGAAAAACCACTTTTCGCACTTGTGTTGGTGCAGGAAACCACTTTTGCACTTGTATTCGTGTGGAAAACCACTTTTCGCACTTGTTTTAGTGTTGAAAAACCACTTTTTGCACTTGTGTTAGTGTTCAAAAAACCACTTTTCGCACTTGTATTAGTGTGGAAAAACCACATTTCGCACTTGTGTTAGTTTGGAAAAACCACTTTTCGCACTTGTGTTGGTGCAGGAAAACACTTTTGCACTTGTATTAGTGTGGAAAAACCACTTTTCGCACTTGTGTTAGTGTTGAAAAACCACTTTTCACACTTGTGTTAGTGTTGAAAAAACACTTTCCGCACTTGTATTGGTGCAGGAAACCACTTTTGCACTTCTATTAGTGTGGAAAAAACACTTTTTGCACTTGTGATAGTGTTGAAAAACCACTTTTCGCACTTGTGTTGGTGCAGGAAACCACTTTTGCACTTGTATTAGTGTGGCAAAACCACTTTTCGCCCTTGTGTTAGTGTTGAAAAACCACTTTTCGCACTTGTGTTAGTGTTGAAAAACCACTTTTCGCACTTGTGTTGGTGCAGGAAACCACTTTTGCGCTTGTATTAGTGTGGAAAAACCACTTTTTGCACTTGTGTTAGTGTTGAAAAACCACTTTTCGCACTTGTGTTAGTGTTGAAAAACCACTTTTCGCACTTGTGTTGGTGCAGGAAACCACTTTTGCACTTGTATTAGTGTGGAAAAACCACTTTTCGCACTTGTGTTAGTGTTGAAAAACCACTTTTCGCACTTGTGTTAGTGTTGAAAAACCACTTTTCGCACTTGTGTTAGTGTTGAAAAACCACTTTTCGCACTTGTGTTAGTGTTAAAAAACCACTTTTCGCACTTGTGTTGGTGCAGGAAACCACGTTTGCACTTATATTAGTGTGGAAAAACCACTTTTTGCACTTGTGATAGTGTTGAAAAACCACTTTTTGCACTTGTGTTGGTGCAGGAAACCACTTTTGCACTTGTATTAGTGTGAAAAAACACTTTTTGCACTTGTGTTAGTGTTGAAAAACCACTTTTCGCACTTGTGTTAGTGTTGAAAAACCACTTTTCGCACTTGTGTTAGTGTTGAAAAACCACTTTTCGCACTTGTGTTGGTGCAGGAAACCACTTTTGCACTTGTATTAGTGTGGAAAAACCACTTTTCACACTTGTGTTCGTGTTGAAAAACCACTTTTCGCACTTGTGTTAGTGTTGAAAAAACACTTTTCGCACTTGTGTTGGTGCAGGAAACCACTTTTGCACTTGTATTAGTGTGGAAAAAACACTTTTTGCACTTGTGATAGTGTTGAAAAAACACTTTTTGCACTTGTGATAGTGTTGAAAAACCACTTTTCGCACTTGTGTTAGTGTTGAAAAACTACTTTTCGGACTTGTGTTGGTGCAGGAAACCACTTTTGCACTTGTATTAGTGTGGAAAAACCACTTTTCGCACTTGTGTTAGTGTTGAAAAACCACTTTTCGCACTTGTGTTAGTGTTGAAAAACCACTTTTCGCACTTGTGTTAGTGTTGAAAAACCACTTTTCGCACTTGTGTTGGTGCAGGAAACCACTTTTGCACTTGTATTGGTGTGGAAAAAACACTTTTCGCACTTGTGTTAGTGTTGAAAAACCACTTTTCGCAATTGTGTTAGTGTTGAAAAACCACTTTTCGCACTTGTGTTGGTGCAGGAAACCACTTTTGCACTTGTATTAGTGTGGAAAAACCACTTTTCGCACTTGTGTTATTGTTGAAAAACCACTTTTCGCACTTGTGTTAGTGTTGAAAAACCACTTTTCGCACTTGTGTTGGTGCAGGAAAACACTTTTGCACTTGTATTAGTGTGGAAAAACCACTTTTCGCACTTGTGTTAGTGTTGAAAAACCACTTTTCGCACTTGTGTTAGTGTTGAAAAAACACTTTCCGCACTTGTATTGGTGCAGGAAACCACTTTTGCACTTCTATTAGTGTGGAAAAAACACTTTTTGCACTTGTGATAGTGTTGAAAAACCACTTTTGCACTTGTATTAGTGTGGAAAAACCACTTTTCGCACTTGTGTTATTGTTGAAAAACCACTTTTCGCACTTGTGTTAGTGTTGAAAAACCACTTTTCGCACTTGTGTTGGTGCAGGAAAACACTTTTGCACTTGTATTAGTGTGGAAAAACCACTTTTCGCACTTGTGTTATTGTTGAAAAACCACTTTTCGCACTTGTGTTAGTGTTGAAAAAACACTTTCCGCACTTGTATTGGTGCAGGAAACCACTTTTGCACTTGTATTAGTGTGGAAAATACACTTTTCGCACTTGTGTTAGTGTTGAAAAACCACTTTTCGCACTTGTGTTAGTGTTGAAAAACCACTTTTCGCACCTGTGTTGGTGCAGGAAACCACTTTTGCACTTGTATTAGTGTGGAAAAAACACTTTTTGCACTTGTGATAGTGTTGAAAAACCACTTTTCGCACTTGTGTTAGTGTTGAAAAACCACTTTTCGCACTTGTGTTGGTGCAGGAAACCACTTTTGCACTTGTATTCGTGTAGAAAACCACTTTTCGCACTTGTGTTATTGTTGAAAAACCACTTTTCGCACTTATGTTAGTGTTGAAAAACCACTTGTCGCACTTGTGTTGGTGCAGGAAACCACTTTTGCACTTGTATTAGTGTGGAAAAAACACTTTTTGCACTTGTGATAGCGTTGAAAAACCACTTTTCGCACTTGTGTTAGTGTTGAAAAACCACTTTTCGCACTTGTGTTGGTGCAGGAAACCACATTTGCACTTGTATTCGTGTGGAAAACCACTTTTCGCACTTGTTTTAGTGTTGAAAAACCACTTTTTGCACTTGTGTTAGTGTTCAAAAAACCACTTTTCGCACTTGTATTAGTGTGGAAAAACCACATTTCGCACTTGTGTTAGTTTGGAAAAACCACTTTTCGCACTTGTGTTAGTGTTGAAAAACCACTTTTCGCACTTGTGTTAGTGTTGAAAAAACACTTTTCGCACTTGTGTTAGTGTTGAAAAACCACTTTTCGCACTTGTGTTGGTGCAGGAAACCACTTTTGCACTTGTATTAGTGTGGAAAAACCACTTTTCGCACTTGTGTTAGTGTTGAAAAACCACTTTTCGCACTTGTGTTAGTGTTGAAAAACCACTTTTCGCACTTGTGTTGGTGCAGGAAACCACTTTTGCACTTGTATTAGTGTGGAAAAACCACTTTTCGCACTTTTGTTAGTGTTGAAAAAACACTTTTCGCACTTGTGTTAGTGTTGAAAAAACACTTTCCGCACTTGTATTGGTGCAGGAAACCACTTTTGCACTTCTATTAGTGTGGAAAAAACACTTTTTGCACTTGTGATAGCGTTGAAAAACCACTTTTCGCACTTGTGTTAGTGTTGAAAAACCACTTTTCGCACTTGTGTTGGTGCAGGAAACCACATTTGCACTTGTATTCGTGTGGAAAACCACTTTTCGCACTTGTTTTAGTGTTGAAAAACCACTTTTTGCACTTGTGTTAGTGTTCAAAAAACCACTTTTCGCACTTGTATTAGTGTGGAAAAACCACATTTCGCACTTGTGTTAGTTTGGAAAAACCACTTTTCGCACTTGTGTTGGTGCAGGAAAACACTTTTGCACTTGTATTAGTGTGGAAAAACCACTTTTCGCACTTGTGTTAGTGTTGAAAAACCACTTTTCAAACTTGTGTTAGTGTTGAAAAAACACTTTCCGCACTTGTATTGGTGCAGGAAACCACTTTTGCACTTCTATTAGTGTGGAAAAAACACTTTTTGCACTTGTGATAGTGTTGAAAAACCACTTTTCGCACTTGTGTTGGTGCAGGAAACCACTTTTGCACTTGTATTAGTGTGGCAAAACCACTTTTCGCACTTGTGTTAGTGTTGAAAAACCACTTTTCGCACTTGTGTTAGTGTTGAAAAACCACTTTTCGCACTTGTGTTGGTGCAGGAAACCACTTTTGCGCTTGTATTAGTGTGGAAAAACCACTTTTTGCACTTGTGTTAGTGTTGAAAAACCACTTTTCGCACTTGTGTTAGTGTTGAAAAACCACTTTTCGCACTTGTGTTGGTGCAGGAAACCACTTTTGCACTTGTATTAGTGTGGAAAAACCACTTTTCGCACTTGTGTTAGTGTTGAAAAACCACTTTTCGCACTTGTGTTAGTGTTGAAAAACCACTTTTCGCACTTGTGTTAGTGTTGAAAAACCACTTTTCGCACTTGTGTTAGTGTTAAAAAACCACTTTTCGCACTTGTGTTGGTGCAGGAAACCACGTTTGCACTTATATTAGTGTGGAAAAACCACTTTTTGCACTTGTGATAGTGTTGAAAAACCACTTTTTGCACTTGTGTTGGTGCAGGAAACCACTTTTGCACTTGTATTAGTGTGAAAAAACACTTTTTGCACTTGTGTTAGTGTTGAAAAACCACTTTTCGCACTTGTGTTAGTGTTGAAAAACCACTTTTCGCACTTGTGTTAGTGTTGAAAAACCACTTTTCGCACTTGTGTTGGTGCAGGAAACCACTTTTGCACTTGTATTAGTGTGGAAAAACCACTTTTCACACTTGTGTTCGTGTTGAAAAACCACTTTTCGCACTTGTGTTAGTGTTGAAAAAACACTTTTCGCACTTGTGTTGGTGCAGGAAACCACTTTTGCACTTGTATTAGTGTGGAAAAAACACTTTTTGCACTTGTGATAGTGTTGAAAAAACACTTTTTGCACTTGTGATAGTGTTGAAAAACCACTTTTCGCACTTGTGTTAGTGTTGAAAAACTACTTTTCGGACTTGTGTTGGTGCAGGAAACCACTTTTGCACTTGTATTAGTGTGGAAAAACCACTTTTCGCACTTGTGTTAGTGTTGAAAAACCACTTTTCGCACTTGTGTTAGTGTTGAAAAACCACTTTTCGCACTTGTGTTAGTGTTGAAAAACCACTTTTCGCACTTGTGTTGGTGCAGGAAACCACTTTTGCACTTGTATTGGTGTGGAAAAAACACTTTTCGCACTTGTGTTAGTGTTGAAAAACCACTTTTCGCAATTGTGTTAGTGTTGAAAAACCACTTTTCGCACTTGTGTTGGTGCAGGAAACCACTTTTGCACTTGTATTAGTGTGGAAAAACCACTTTTCGCACTTGTGTTATTGTTGAAAAACCACTTTTCGCACTTGTGTTAGTGTTGAAAAACCACTTTTCGCACTTGTGTTGGTGCAGGAAAACACTTTTGCACTTGTATTAGTGTGGAAAAACCACTTTTCGCACTTGTGTTAGTGTTGAAAAACCACTTTTCGCACTTGTGTTAGTGTTGAAAAAACACTTTCCGCACTTGTATTGGTGCAGGAAACCACTTTTGCACTTCTATTAGTGTGGAAAAAAACGCTTTTTGCACTTGTGATAGTGTTGAAAAACCACTTTTCGCACATGTGTTAGTGTTGAAAAACCACTTTTCGCACTTGTGTTGGTGCAGGAAACCACTTTTGCACTTGTATTAGTGTGGAAAAACCACTTTTCGCACTTGTGTTATTGTTGAAAAACCACTTTTCGCACTTGTGTTAGTGTTGAAAAACCACTTTTCGCACTTGTGTTGGTGCAGGAAAACACTTTTGCACTTGTATTAGTGTGGAAAAACCACTTTTCGCACTTGTGTTATTGTTGAAAAACCACTTTTCGCACTTGTGTTAGTGTTGAAAAACCACTTTTCGCACTTGTGTTGGTGCAGGAAAACACTTTTGCACTTGTATTAGTGTGGAAAAACCACTTTTCGCACTTGTGTTAGTGTTGAAAAACCACTTTTCGCACTTGTGTTAGTGTTGAAAAAACACTTTCCGCACTTGTATTGGTGCAGGAAACCACTTTTGCACTTGTATTAGTGTGGAAAATACACTTTTCGCACTTGTGTTAGTGTTGAAAAACCACTTTTCGCACTTGTGTTAGTGTTGAAAAACCACTTTTCGCACTTGTGTTGGTGCAGGAAACCACTTTTGCACTTGTATTAGTGTGGAAAAAACACTTTTTGCACTTGTGATAGTGTTGAAAAACCACTTTTCGCACTTGTGTTAGTGTTGAAAAACCACTTTTCGCACTTGTGTTGGTGCAGGAAACCACTTTTGCACTTGTATTCGTGTGGAAAACCACTTTTCGCACTTGTGTTATTGTTGAAAAACCACTTTTCGCACTTATGTTAGTGTTGAAAAACCACTTGTCGCACTTGTGTTGGTGCAGGAAACCACTTTTGCACTTGTATTAGTGTGGAAAAAACACTTTTTGCACTTGTGATAGCGTTGAAAAACCACTTTTCGCACTTGTGTTAGTGTTGAAAAACCACTTTTCGCACTTGTGTTGGTGCAGGAAACCACATTTGCACTTGTATTCGTGTGGAAAACCACTTTTTGCACTTGTTTTAGTGTTGAAAAACCACTTTTTGCACTTGTATTAGTGTTCAAAAAACCACTTTTCGCACTTGTATTAGTGTGGAAAAACCACATTTTGCACTTGTGTTAGTTTGGAAAAACCACTTTTCGCACTTGTGTTAGTGTTGAAAAACCACTTTTCGCACTTGTGTTAGTGTTGAAAAAACACTTTTCGCACTTGTGTTAGTGTTGAAAAACCACTTTTCGCACTTGTGTTGGTACAGGAAACCACTTTTGCACTTGTATTAGTGTGGAAAAACCACTTTTCGCACTTGTGTTAGTGTTGAAAAACCACTTTTCGCACTTGTGTTAGTGTTGAAAAACCACTTTTCGCACTTGTGTTGGTGCAGGAAACCACTTTTGCACTTGTATTAGTGTGGAAAAACCACTTTTTGCACTTGTGTTAGTGTTGAAAAACCACTTTTCGCACTTGTGTTAGTGTTGAAAAACCACTTTTCGCACTTGTGTTGGTGCAGGAAACCACTTTTGCACTTGTATTAGTGTGGAAAAACCACTTTTCGCACTTGTGTTAGTGTTGAAAAACCACTTTTCGCACTTGTGTTAGTGTTGAAAAACCACTTTTCGCACTTGTGTTAGTGTTGAAAAACCACTTTTCGCACTTGTGTTAGTGTTAAAAAACCACTTTTCGCACTTGTGTTGGTGCAGGAAACCACGTTTGCACTTATATTAGTGTGGAAAAACCACTTTTTGCACTTGTGATAGTGTTGAAAAACCACTTTTTGCACTTGTGTTGGTGCAGGAAACCACTTTTGCACTTGTATTAGTGTGAAAAAACACTTTTTGCACTTGTGTTAGTGTTGAAAAACCACTTTTCGCACTTGTGTTCGTGTTGAAAAACCACTTTTCGCACTTGTGTTGGTGTTGAAAAACCACTTTTCGCACTTGTGTTGGTGCAGGAAACCACTTTTGCACTTGTATTAGTGTGGAAAAACCACTTTTCACACTTGTGTTCGTGTTGAAAAACCACTTTTCGCACTTGTGTTAGTGTTGAAAAAACACTTTTCGCACTTGTGTTGGTGCAGGAAACCACTTTTGCACTTGTATTAGTGTGGAAAAAACACTTTTTGCACTTGTGATAGTGTTGAAAAACCACTTTTCGCACTTGTGTTAGTGTTGAAAAACCACTTTTTGCACTTGTGTTAGTGTTGAAAAAACACTTTTCGCACTGGTGTTGGTGCAGGAAACCACTTTTGCACTTGTATTAGTGTGGAAAAAACACTTTTTGCACTTGTGATAGTGTTGAAAAACCACTTTTCGCACTTGTGTTAGTGTTGAAAAACTACTTTTCGCACTTGTGTTGGTGCAGGAAACCACTTTTGCACTTGTATTAGTGTGGAAAAACCACTTTTCGCACTTGTGTTAGTGTTGAAAAACCACTTTTCGCACTTGTGTTAGTGTTGAAAAACCACTTTTCGCACTTGTGTTAGTGTTGAAAAACCACTTTTCGCACTTGTGTTGGTGCAGGAAACCACTTTTGCACTTGTATTGGTGTGGAAAAAACACTTTTCGCACTTGTGTTAGTGTTGAAAAACCACTTTTCGCACTTGTGTTAGTGTTGAAAAACCACTTTTCGCACTTGTGTTGGTGCAGTAAACCACTTTTGCACTTGTATTAGTGTGGAAAAACCACTTTTCGCACTTGTGTTAGTGTTGAAAAAACACTTTTCGCACTTGTGTTAGTGTTGAAAAAACACTTTCCGCACTTGTATTGGTGCAGGAAACCACTTTTGCACTTCTATTAGTGTGGAAAAAACACTTTTTGCACTTGTGATAGCGTTGAAAAACCACTTTTCGCACTTGTGTTAGTGTTGAAAAACCACTTTTCGCACTTGTGTTGGTGCAGGAAACCACATTTGCACTTGTATTCGTGTGGAAAACCACTTTTCGCACTTGTTTTAGTGTTGAAAAACCACTTTTTGCACTTGTGTTAGTGTTCAAAAAACCACTTTTCGCACTTGTATTAGTGTGGAAAAACCACATTTCGCACTTGTGTTAGTTTGGAAAAACCACTTTTCGCACTTGTGTTGGTGCAGGAAAACACTTTTGCACTTGTATTAGTGTGGAAAAACCACTTTTCGCACTTGTGTTAGTGTTGAAAAACCACTTTTCGCACTTGTGTTAGTGTTGAAAAAACACTTTCCGCACTTGTATTGGTGCAGGAAACCACTTTTGCACTTCTATTAGTGTGGAAAAAACACTTTTTGCACTTGTGATAGTGTTGAAAAACCACTTTTCGCACATGTGTTAGTGTTGAAAAACCACTTTTCGCACTTGTGTTGGTGCAGGAAACCACTTTTGCACTTCTATTAGTGTGGAAAAAACACTTTTTGCACTTGTGATAGTGTTGAAAAACCACTTTTCGCAATTGTGTTAGTGTTGAAAAACCACTTTTCGCACTTGTGTTGGTGCAGGAAACCACTTTTGCACTTGTATTAGTGTGGAAAAACAACTTTTCGCACTTGTGTTAGTGTTGAAAAACCACTTTTCGCACTTGTGTTGGTGCAGGAAAACACTTTTGCACTTGTATTAGTGTGGAAAAACCACTTTTCGCACTTGTGTTAGTGTTGAAAAACCACTTTTCGCACTTGTGTTAGTGTTGAAAAAACACTTTCCGCACTTGTATTGGTGCAGGAAACCACTTTTGCACTTGTATTAGTGTGGAAAAAACACTTTTTGCACTTGTGATAGTGTTGAAAAACCACTTTTCGCACTTGTGTTAGTGTTGAAAAACCACTTTTCGCACTTGTGTTGGTGCAGGAAACCACTTTTGCACTTGTATTCGTGTGGAAAACCACTTTTCGCACTTGTGTTATTGTTGAAAAACCACTTTTAGCACTTATGTTAGTGTTGAAAAACCACTTGTCGCACTTGTGTTGGTGCAGGAAACCACTTTTGCACTTGTATTAGTGTGGAAAAAACACTTTTTGCACTTGTGATAGCGTTGAAAAACCACTTTTCGCACTTGTATTAGTGTGGGAAAACCACTTTTCGCACTTGTGTTAGTGTTGAAAAACCACTTTTCGCACTTGTGTTAGTGTTGAAAAAACACTCTCCGCACTTGTATTGGTGCAGGAAACCACTTTTGCACTTGTATTAGTGTGGAAAATACACTTTTCGCACTTGTGTTAGTGTTGAAAAACCACTTTTCGCACTTGTGTTAGTGTTGAAAAACCACTTTTCGCACTTGTGTTGGTGCAGGAAACCACTTTTGCACTTGTATTAGTGTGGAAAAAACACTTTTTGCACTTGTGATAGTGTTGAAAAACCACTTTTCGCACTTGTGTTAGTGTTGAAAAACCACTTTTCGCACTTGTGTTGGTGCAGGAAACCACTTTTGCACTTGTATTCGTGTGGAAAACCACTTTTCGCACTTGTGTTATTGTTGAAAAACCACTTTTAGCACTTATGTTAGTGTTGAAAAACCACTTGTCGCACTTGTGTTGGTGCAGGAAACCACTTTTGCACTTGCATTAGTGTGGAAAAAACACTTTTTGCACTTGTGATAGCGTTGAAAAACCACTTTTCGCACTTGTGTTAGTGTTGAAAAACCACTTTTCGCACTTGTGTTGGTGCAGGAAACCACATTTGCACTTGTATTCGTGTGGAAAACCACTTTTCGCACTTGTTTTATTGTTGAAAAACCACTTTTTGCACTTGTGTTTGTGTTCAAAAAACCACTTTTGCACTTGTATTAGTGTGGAAAAACCACTTTTCGCACTTGTGTTAGTGTTGAAAAACCACTTTTCGCACTTGTGTTAGTGTTGAAAAACCACTTTTCGCACTTGTGTTGGTGCAGGAAACCACTTTTGCACTTGTATTAGTGTGGAAAAACCACTTTTTGCACTTGTGTTAGTGTTGAAAAACCACTTTTCGCACTTGTGTTAGTGTTGAAAAACCACTTTTCGCACTTGTGTTGGTGCAGGAAACCACTTTTGCACTTGTATTAGTGTGGAAAAACCACTTTTCGCACTTGTGTTAGTGTTGAAAAACCACTTTTCGCACTTGTGTTAGTGTTGAAAAACCACTTTTCGCACTTGTGTTAGTGTTGAAAAACCACTTTTCGCACTTGTGTTAGTGTTAAAAAACCACTTTTCGCACTTGTGTTGGTGCAGGAAACCACGTTTGCACTTATATTAGTGTGGAAAAACCACTTTTTGCACTTGTGATAGTGTTGAAAAACCACTTTTTGCACTTGTGTTGGTGCAGGAAACCACTTTTGCACTTGTATTAGTGTGAAAAAACACTTTTTGCACTTGTGTTAGTGTTGAAAAACCACTTTTCGCACTTGTGTTAGTGTTGAAAAACCACTTTTCACACTTGTGTTAGTGTTGAAAAACCACTTTTCGCACTTGTGTTGGTGCAGGAAACCACTTTTGCACTTGTATTAGTGTGGAAAAACCACTTTTCACACTTGTGTTCGTGTTGAAAAACCACTTTTCGCACTTGTGTTAGTGTTGAAAAAACACTTTTCGCACTTGTGTTGGTGCAGGAAACCACTTTTGCACTTGTATTAGTGTGGAAAAAACACTTTTTGCACTTGTGATAGTGTTGAAAAACCACTTTTCGCACTTGTGTTAGTGTTGAAAAACCACTTTTCGCACTTGTGTTAGTGTTGAAAAAACACTTTTCGCACTGGTGTTGGTGCAGGAAACCACTTTTGCACTTGTATTAGTGTGGAAAAAACACTTTTTGCACTTGTGATAGTGTTGAAAAACCACTTTTCGCACTTGTGTTAGTGTTGAAAAACTACTTTTCGCACTTGTGTTGGTGCAGGAAACCACTTTTGCACTTGTATTAGTGTGGAAAAACCACTTTTCGCACTTGTGTTAGTGTTGAAAAACCACTTTTCGCACTTGTGTTAGTGTTGAAAAACCACTTTTCGCACTTGTGTTAGTGTTGAAAAACCACTTTTCGCACTTGTGTTGGTGCAGGAAACCACTTTTGCACTTGTATTGGTGTGGAAAAAACACTTTTCGCACTTGTGTTAGTGTTGAAAAACCACTTTTCGCACTTGTGTTAGTGTTGAAAAACCACTTTTCGCACTTGTGTTGGTGCAGGAAACCACTTTTGCACTTGTATTAGTGTGGAAAAACCACTTTTCGCACTTGTGTTAGTGTTGAAAAACCACTTTTCGCACTTGTGTTAGTGTTGAAAAACCACTTTTCGCACTTGTGTTGGTGCAGGAAAACACTTTTGCACTTGTATTAGTGTGGAAAAACCACTTTTCGCACTTGTGTTAGTGTTGAAAAAACACTTTTCGCACTTGTGTTAGTGTTGAAAAAACACTTTCCGCACTTGTATTGGTGCAGGAAACCACTTTTGCACTTCTATTAGTGTGGAAAAAACACTTTTTGCACTTGTGATAGTGTTGAAAAACCACTTTTCGCACTTGTGTTAGTGTTGAAAAACCACTTTTCGCACTTGTGTTGGTGCAGGAAACCACTTTTGCACTTGTATTAGTGTGGAAAAACCACTTTTCGCACTTGTGTTAGGGTTGAAAAACCACTTTTTGCACTTGTGTTAGAGTTGAAAAACCACTTTTCGCACTTGTGTTAGTGTTGAAAAACCACTTTTCGCACTTGTGTTAGTGTTGAAAAACCACTTTTCGCACTTGTGTTCGTGCAGGAAACCACTTTTGCACTTGTGTTAGTGTTGAAAAACCACTTTTCGCACTTGTGTTAGTGTTGAAAAACCACTTTTCGCACTTGTGTTAGTGTTGAAAAACCACTTTTCGCACTTGTGTTAGTGTTAAAAAACCACTTTTCCCACTTGTGTTGGTGCAGGAAACTACGTTTGCACTTATATTAGTGTGGAAAAACCACTTTTTGCACTTGTGATAGTGTTGAAAAACCACTTTTTGCACTTGTGTTGGTGCAGGAAACCACTTTTGCACTTGTATTAGTGTGAAAAAACACTTTTTGCACTTGTGTTAGTGTTGAAAAAACACTTTTCGCACTTGTGTTAGTGTTGAAAAACCACTTTTCGCACTTGTGTTAGTGTTGAAAAACCACTTTTCGCACTTGTGTTGGTGCAGGAAACCACTTTTGCACTTGTATTAGTGTGGAAAAACCACTTTTCACACTTGTGTTCGTGTTGAAAAACCACTTTTCGCATTTGTGTTAGTGTTGAAAAAACACTTTTCGCACTTGTGTTGGTGCAGGAAACCACTTTTGCACTTGTATTAGTGTGGAAAAAACACTTTTTGCACTTGTGATAGTGTTGAAAAACCACTTTTCGCACTTGTGTTAGTGTTGAAAAACCACTTTTCGCACTTGTGTTAGTGTTGAAAAAACACTTTTCGCACTGGTGTTGGTGCAGGAAACCACTTTTGCACTTGTATTAGTGTGGAAAAAACACTTTTTGCACTTGTGATAGTGTTGAAAAACCACTTTTCGCACTTGTGTTAGTGTTGAAAAACTACTTTTCGCACTTGTGTTGGTGCAGGAAACCACTTTTGCACTTGTATTAGTGTGGAAAAACCACTTTTCGCACTTGTGTTAGTGTTGAAAAACCACTTTTCGCACTTGTGTTAGTGTTGAAAAACCACTTTTCGCACTTGTGTTAGTGTTGAAAACCCACTTTTCGCACTTGTGTTGGTGCAGGAAACCACTTTTGCACTTGTATTGGTGTGGAAAAAACACTTTTCACACTTGTGTTAGTGTTGAAAAACCACTTTTCGCACTTGTGTTAGTGTTGAAAAACCACTTTTCGCACTTGTGTTGGTGCAGGAAACCACTTTTGCACTTGTATTAGTGTGGAAAAACCACTTTTCGCACTTGTGTTAGTGTTGAAAAACCACTTTTCGCACTTGTGTTAGTGTTGAAAAACCACTTTTCGCACTTGTGTTGGTGCAGGAAAACACTTTTGCACTTGTATTAGTGTGGAAAAACCACTTTTCGCACTTGTGTTAGTGTTGAAAAACCACTTTTCGCACTTGTGTTAGTGTTGAAAAAACACTTTCCGCACTTGTATTGGTGCAGGAAACCACTTTTGCACTTCTATTAGTGTGGAAAAAACACTTTTTGCACTTGTGATAGTGTTGAAAAACCACTTTTCGCACTTGTGTTGGTGCAGGAAAACACTTTTGCACTTGTATTAGTGTGGAAAAACCACTTTTCGCACTTGTGTTAGTGTTGAAAAACCACTTTTCGCACTTGTGTTAGTGTTGAAAAAACACTTTCCGCACTTGTATTGGTGCAGGAAACCACTTTTGCACTTCTATTAGTGTGGAAAAAACACTTTTTGCACTTGTGATAGTGTTGAAAAACCACTTTTCGCACTTGTGTTAGTGTTGAAAAACCACTTTTCGCACTTGTGTTGGTGCAGGAAACCACTTTTGCACTTGTATTAGTGTGGAAAAACCACTTTTCGCACTTGTGTTAGGGTTGAAAAACCACTTTTCGCACTTGTGTTAGAGTTGAAAAACCACTTTTCGCACTTGTGTTAGTGTTGAAAAACCACTTTTCGCACTTGTGTTAGTGTTGAAAAACCACTTTTCGCACTTGTGTTCGTGCAGGAAACCACTTTTGCACTTGTGTTAGTGTTGAAAAACCACTTTTCGCACTTGTGTTAGTGTTGAAAAACCACTTTTCGCACTTGTGTTAGTGTTGAAAAACCACTTTTCGCACTTGTGTTAGTGTTAAAAAACCACTTTTCGCACTTGTGTTGGTGCAGGAAACCACGTTTGCACTTATATTAGTGTGGAAAAACCACTTTTTGCACTTGTGATAGTGTTGAAAAACCACTTTTTGCACTTGTGTTGGTGCAGGAAACCACTTTTGCACTTGTATTAGTGTGAAAAAACACTTTTTGCACTTGTGTTAGTGTTGAAAAAACACTTTTCGCACTTGTGTTGGTGCAGGAAACCACTTTTGCACTTGTATTAGTGTGAAAAAACACTTTTTGCACTTGTGTTAGTGTTGAAAAACCACTTTTCGCACTTGTGTTCGTGTTGAAAAACCACTTTTCGCACTTGTGTTAGTGTTGAAAAACCACTTTTCGCACTTGTGTTGGTGCAGGAAACCACTTTTGCACTTGTATTAGTGTGGAAAAACCACTTTTCACACTTGTGTTCGTGTTGAAAAACCACTTTTCGCACTTGTGTTAGTGTTGAAAAAACACTTTTCGCACTTGTGTTGGTGCAGGAAACCACTTTTGCACTTGTATTAGTGTGGAAAAAACACTTTTTGCACTTGTGATAGTGTTGAAAAACCACTTTTCGCACTTGTGTTAGTGTTGAAAAACCACTTTTCGCACTTGTGTTAGTGTTGAAAAAACACTTTTCGCACTGGTGTTGGTGCAGGAAACCACTTTTGCACTTGTATTAGTGTGGAAAAAACACTTTTTGCACTTGTGATAGTGTTGAAAAACCACTTTTCGCACTTGTGTTAGTGTTGAAAAACTACTTTTCGCACTTGTGTTGGTGCAGGAAACCACTTTTGCACTTGTATTAGTGTGGAAAAACCACTTTTCGCACTTGTGTTAGTGTTGAAAAACCACTTTTCGCACTTGTGTTAGTGTTGAAAAACCACTTTTCGCACTTGTGTTAGTGTTGAAAAACCACTTTTCGCACTTGTGTTGGTGCAGGAAACCACTTTTGCACTTGTATTGGTGTGGAAAAAACACTTTTCGCACTTGTGTTAGTGTTGAAAAACCACTTTTCGCACTTGTGTTAGTGTTGAAAAACCACTTTTCGCACTTGTGTTGGTGCAGTAAACCACTTTTGCACTTGTATTAGTGTGGAAAAACCACTTTTCGCACTTGTGTTAGTGTTGAAAAAACACTTTTCGCACTTGTGTTAGTGTTGAAAAAACACTTTCCGCACTTGTATTGGTGCAGGAAACCACTTTTGCACTTCTATTAGTGTGGAAAAAACACTTTTTGCACTTGTGATAGCGTTGAAAAACCACTTTTCGCACTTGTGTTAGTGTTGAAAAACCACTTTTCGCACTTGTGTTGGTGCAGGAAACCACATTTGCACTTGTATTCGTGTGGAAAACCACTTTTCGCACTTGTTTTAGTGTTGAAAAACCACTTTTTGCACTTGTGTTAGTGTTCAAAAAACCACTTTTCGCACTTGTATTAGTGTGGAAAAACCACATTTCGCACTTGTGTTAGTTTGGAAAAACCACTTTTCGCACTTGTGTTGGTGCAGGAAAACACTTTTGCACTTGTATTAGTGTGGAAAAACCACTTTTCGCACTTGTGTTAGTGTTGAAAAACCACTTTTCGCACTTGTGTTAGTGTTGAAAAAACACTTTCCGCACTTGTATTGGTGCAGGAAACCACTTTTGCACTTCTATTAGTGTGGAAAAAACACTTTTTGCACTTGTGATAGTGTTGAAAAACCACTTTTCGCACATGTGTTAGTGTTGAAAAACCACTTTTCGCACTTGTGTTGGTGCAGGAAACCACTTTTGCACTTCTATTAGTGTGGAAAAAACACTTTTTGCACTTGTGATAGTGTTGAAAAACCACTTTTCGCAATTGTGTTAGTGTTGAAAAACCACTTTTCGCACTTGTGTTGGTGCAGGAAACCACTTTTGCACTTGTATTAGTGTGGAAAAACCACTTTTCGCACTTGTGTTATTGTTGAAAAACAACTTTTCGCACTTGTGTTAGTGTTGAAAAACCACTTTTCGCACTTGTGTTGGTGCAGGAAAACACTTTTGCACTTGTATTAGTGTGGAAAAACCACTTTTCGCACTTGTGTTAGTGTTGAAAAACCACTTTTCGCACTTGTGTTAGTGTTGAAAAAACACTTTCCGCACTTGTATTGGTGCAGGAAACCACTTTTGCACTTGTATTAGTGTGGAAAATACACTTTTCGCACTTGTGTTAGTGTTGAAAAACCACTTTTCGCACTTGTGTTAGTGTTGAAAAACCACTTTTCGCACTTGTGTTGGTGCAGGAAACCACTTTTGCACTTGTATTAGTGTGGAAAAAACACTTTTTGCACTTGTGATAGTGTTGAAAAACCACTTTTCGCACTTGTGTTAGTGTTGAAAAACCACTTTTCGCACTTGTGTTGGTGCAGGAAACCACTTTTGCACTTGTATTCGTGTGGAAAACCACTTTTCGCACTTGTGTTATTGTTGAAAAACCACTTTTAGCACTTATGTTAGTGTTGAAAAACCACTTGTCGCACTTGTGTTGGTGCAGGAAACCACTTTTGCACTTGTATTAGTGTGGAAAAAACACTTTTTGCACTTGTGATAGCGTTGAAAAACCACTTTTCGCACTTGTATTAGTGTGGGAAAACCACTTTTCGCACTTGTGTTAGTGTTGAAAAACCACTTTTCGCACTTGTGTTAGTGTTGAAAAAACACTCTCCGCACTTGTATTGGTGCAGGAAACCACTTTTGCACTTGTATTAGTGTGGAAAATACACTTTTCGCACTTGTGTTAGTGTTGAAAAACCACTTTTCGCACTTGTGTTAGTGTTGAAAAACCACTTTTCGCACTTGTGTTGGTGCAGGAAACCACTTTTGCACTTGTATTAGTGTGGAAAAAACACTTTTTGCACTTGTGATAGTGTTGAAAAACCACTTTTCGCACTTGTGTTAGTGTTGAAAAACCACTTTTCGCACTTGTGTTGGTGCAGGAAACCACTTTTGCACTTGTATTCGTGTGGAAAACCACTTTTCGCACTTGTGTTATTGTTGAAAAACCACTTTTAGCACTTATGTTAGTGTTGAAAAACCACTTGTCGCACTTGTGTTGGTGCAGGAAACCACTTTTGCACTTGTATTAGTGTGGAAAAAACACTTTTTGCACTTGTGATAGCGTTGAAAAACCACTTTTCGCACTTGTGTTAGTGTTGAAAAACCACTTTTCGCACTTGTGTTGGTGCAGGAAACCACATTTGCACTTGTATTCGTGTGGAAAACCACTTTTCGCACTTGTTTTAGTGTTGAAAAACCACTTTTTGCACTTGTGTTAGTGTTCAAAAAACCACTTTTGCACTTGTATTAGTGTGGAAAAACCACTTTTCGCACTTGTGTTAGTGTTGAAAAACCACTTTTCGCACTTGTGTTAGTGTTGAAAAACCACTTTTCGCACTTGTGTTGGTGCAGGAAACCACTTTTGCACTTGTGTTGGTGCAGGAAACCACTTTTGCACTTGTATTAGTGTGGAAAAACCACTTTTCGCACTTGTGTTAGGGTTGAAAAACCACTTTTCGCACTTGTGTTAGTGTTGAAAAAACACTTTCCGCACTTGTATTGGTGCAGGAAACCACTTTTGCACTTCTATTAGTGTGGAAAAAACACTTTTTGCACTTGTGATAGTGTTGAAAAACCACTTTTCGCACTTGTGTTAGTGTTGAAAAACCACTTTTCGCACTTGTGTTGGTGCAGGAAACCACTTTTGCACTTGTATTAGTGTGGAAAAACCACTTTTCGCACTTGTGTTAGGGTTGAAAAACCACTTTTCGCACTTGTGTTAGAGTTGAAAAACCACTTTTCGCACTTGTGTTAGTGTTGAAAAACCACTTTTCGCACTTGTGTTAGTGTTGAAAAACCACTTTTCGCACTTGTGTTCGTGCAGGAAACCACTTTTGCACTTGTGTTAGTGTTGAAAAACCACTTTTCGCACTTGTGTTAGTGTTAAAAAACCACTTTTCGCACTTGTGTTGGTGCAGGAAACCACGTTTGCACTTATATTAGTGTGGAAAAACCACTTTTTGCACTTGTGATAGTGTTGAAAAACCACTTTTTGCACTTGTGTTGGTGCAGGAAACCACTTTTGCACTTGTATTAGTGTGAAAAAACACTTTTTGCACTTGTGTTAGTGTTGAAAAACCACTTTTCGCACTTGTGTTAGTGTTGAAAAACCACTTTTCACACTTGTGTTAGTGTTGAAAAACCACTTTTCGCACTTGTGTTGGTGCAGGAAACCACTTTTGCACTTGTATTAGTGTGGAAAAACCACTTTTCACACTTGTGTTCGTGTTGAAAAACCACTTTTCGCACTTGTGTTAGTGTTGAAAAAACACTTTTCGCACTTGTGTTGGTGCAGGAAACCACTTTTGCACTTGTATTAGTGTGGAAAAAACACTTTTTGCACTTGTGATAGTGTTGAAAAACCACTTTTCGCACTTGTGTTAGTGTTGAAAAACCACTTTTCGCACTTGTGTTAGTGTTGAAAAAACACTTTTCGCACTGGTGTTGGTGCAGGAAACCACTTTTGCACTTGTATTAGTGTGGAAAAAACACTTTTTGCACTTGTGATAGTGTTGAAAAACCACTTTTCGCACTTGTGTTAGTGTTGAAAAACTACTTTTCGCACTTGTGTTGGTGCAGGAAACCACTTTTGCACTTGTATTAGTGTGGAAAAACCACTTTTCGCACTTGTGTTAGTGTTGAAAAACCACTTTTCGCACTTGTGTTAGTGTTGAAAAACCACTTTTCGCACTTGTGTTAGTGTTGAAAAACCACTTTTCGCACTTGTGTTGGTGCAGGAAACCACTTTTGCACTTGTATTGGTGTGGAAAAAACACTTTTCGCACTTGTGTTAGTGTTGAAAAACCACTTTTCGCACTTGTGTTAGTGTTGAAAAACCACTTTTCGCACTTGTGTTGGTGCAGGAAACCACTTTTGCACTTGTATTAGTGTGGAAAAACCACTTTTCGCACTTGTGTTAGTGTTGAAAAACCACTTTTCGCACTTGTGTTAGTGTTGAAAAACCACTTTTCGCACTTGTGTTGGTGCAGGAAAACACTTTTGCACTTGTATTAGTGTGGAAAAACCACTTTTCGCACTTGTGTTAGTGTTGAAAAAACACTTTTCGCACTTGTGTTAGTGTTGAAAAAACACTTTCCGCACTTGTATTGGTGCAGGAAACCACTTTTGCACTTCTATTAGTGTGGAAAAAACACTTTTTGCACTTGTGATAGTGTTGAAAAACCACTTTTCGCACTTGTGTTAGTGTTGAAAAACCACTTTTCGCACTTGTGTTGGTGCAGGAAACCACTTTTGCACTTGTATTAGTGTGGAAAAACCACTTTTCGCACTTGTGTTAGGGTTGAAAAACCACTTTTTGCACTTGTGTTAGAGTTGAAAAACCACTTTTCGCACTTGTGTTAGTGTTGAAAAACCACTTTTCGCACTTGTGTTAGTGTTGAAAAACCACTTTTCGCACTTGTGTTCGTGCAGGAAACCACTTTTGCACTTGTGTTAGTGTTGAAAAACCACTTTTCGCACTTGTGTTAGTGTTGAAAAACCACTTTTCGCACTTGTGTTAGTGTTGAAAAACCACTTTTCGCACTTGTGTTAGTGTTAAAAAACCACTTTTCCCACTTGTGTTGGTGCAGGAAACTACGTTTGCACTTATATTAGTGTGGAAAAACCACTTTTTGCACTTGTGATAGTGTTGAAAAACCACTTTTTGCACTTGTGTTGGTGCAGGAAACCACTTTTGCACTTGTATTAGTGTGGAAAAACCACTTTTTGCACTTGTGATAGTGTTGAAAAACCACTTTTCGCACTTGTGTTAGTGTTGAAAAACCACTTTTCGCACTTGTGTTAGTGTTGAAAAAACACTTTTCGCACTGGTGTTGGTGCAGGAAACCACTTTTGCACTTGTATTAGTGTGGAAAAAACACTTTTTGCACTTGTGATAGTGTTGAAAAACCACTTTTCGCACTTGTGTTAGTGTTGAAAAACTACTTTTCGCACTTGTGTTGGTGCAGGAAACCACTTTTGCACTTGTATTAGTGTGGAAAAACCACTTTTCGCACTTGTGTTAGTGTTGAAAAACCACTTTTCGCACTTGTGTTAGTGTTGAAAAACCACTTTTCGCACTTGTGTTAGTGTTGAAAAACCACTTTTCGCACTTGTGTTGGTGCAGGAAACCACTTTTGCACTTGTATTGGTGTGGAAAAAACACTTTTCGCACTTGTGTTAGTGTTGAAAAACCACTTTTCGCACTTGTGTTAGTGTTGAAAAACCACTTTTCGCACTTGTGTTGGTGCAGGAAACCACTTTTGCACTTGTATTAGTGTGGAAAAACCACTTTTCGCACTTGTGTTAGTGTTGAAAAACCACTTTTCGCACTTGTGTTAGTGTTGAAAAACCACTTTTCGCACTTGTGTTGGTGCAGGAAAACACTTTTGCACTTGTATTAGTGTGGAAAAACCACTTTTCGCACTTGTGTTAGTGTTGAAAAACCACTTTTCGCACTTGTGTTAGTGTTGAAAAAACACTTTCCGCACTTGTATTGGTGCAGGAAACCACTTTTGCACTTCTATTAGTGTGGAAAAAACACTTTTTGCACTTGTGATAGTGTTGAAAAACCACTTTTCGCACTTGTGTTGGTGCAGGAAAACACTTTTGCACTTGTATTAGTGTGGAAAAACCACTTTTCGCACTTGTGTTAGTGTTGAAAAACCACTTTTCGCACTTGTGTTAGTGTTGAAAAAACACTTTCCGCACTTGTATTGGTGCAGGAAACCACTTTTGCACTTCTATTAGTGTGGAAAAAACACTTTTTGCACTTGTGATAGTGTTGAAAAACCACTTTTCGCACTTGTGTTAGTGTTGAAAAACCACTTTTCGCACTTGTGTTGGTGCAGGAAACCACTTTTGCACTTGTATTAGTGTGGAAAAACCACTTTTCGCACTTGTGTTAGGGTTGAAAAACCACTTTTCGCACTTGTGTTAGAGTTGAAAAACCACTTTTCGCACTTGTGTTAGTGTTGAAAAACCACTTTTCGCACTTGTGTTAGTGTTGAAAAACCACTTTTCGCACTTGTGTTCGTGCAGGAAACCACTTTTGCACTTGTGTTAGTGTTGAAAAACCACTTTTCGCACTTGTGTTAGTGTTGAAAAACCACTTTTCGCACTTGTGTTAGTGTTGAAAAACCACTTTTCGCACTTGTGTTAGTGTTAAAAAACCACTTTTCGCACTTGTGTTGGTGCAGGAAACCACGTTTGCACTTATATTAGTGTGGAAAAACCACTTTTTGCACTTGTGATAGTGTTGAAAAACCACTTTTTGCACTTGTGTTGGTGCAGGAAACCACTTTTGCACTTGTATTAGTGTGAAAAAACACTTTTTGCACTTGTGTTAGTGTTGAAAAAACACTTTTCGCACTTGTGTTAGTGTTGAAAAACCACTTTTCGCACTTGTGTTAGTGTTGAAAAACCACTTTTCGCACTTGTGTTGGTGCAGGAAACCACTTTTGCACTTGTATTAGTGTGGAAAAACCACTTTTCACACTTGTGTTCGTGTTGAAAAACCACTTTTCGCACTTGTGTTAGTGTTGAAAAAACACTTTTCGCACTTGTGTTAGTGTTGAAAAACCACTTTTCGCACTTGTGTTAGTGTTGAAAAACCACTTTTCGCACTTGTGTTGGTGCAGGAAACCACTTTTGCACTTGTATTAGTGTGGAAAAACCACATTTCGCACTTGTGTTAGTTTGGAAAAACCACTTTTCGCACTTGTGTTAGTGTTGAAAAACCACTTTTCGCACTTGTGTTAGTGTTGAAAAAACACTTTTCGCACTTGTGTTAGTGTTGAAAAACCACTTTTCGCACTTGTGTTGGTGCAGGAAACCACTTTTGCACTTGTATTAGTGTGGAAAAACCACTTTTCGCACTTGTGTTAGTGTTGAAAAACCACTTTTCGCACTTGTGTTAGTGTTGAAAAACCACTTTTCGCACTTGTGTTGGTGCAGGAAACCACTTTTGCACTTGTATTAGTGTGGAAAAACCACTTTTTGCACTTGTGTTAGTGTTGAAAAACCACTTTTCGCACTTGTGTTAGTGTTGAAAAACCACTTTTCGCACTTGTGTTGGTGCAGGAAACCACTTTTGCACTTGTATTAGTGTGGAAAAACCACTTTTCGCACTTGTGTTAGTGTTGAAAAACCACTTTTCGCACTTGTGTTAGTGTTGAAAAACCACTTTTCGCACTTGTGTTAGTGTTGAAAAACCACTTTTCGCACTTGTGTTAGTGTTAAAAAACCACTTTTCGCACTTGTGTTGGTGCAGGAAACCACGTTTGCACTTATATTAGTGTGGAAAAACCACTTTTTGCACTTGTGATAGTGTTGAAAAACCACTTTTTGCACTTGTGTTGGTGCAGGAAACCACTTTTGCACTTGTATTAGTGTGAAAAAACACTTTTTGCACTTGTGTTAGTGTTGAAAAACCACTTTTCGCACTTGTGTTAGTGTTGAAAAACCACTTTTCACACTTGTGTTAGTGTTGAAAAACCACTTTTCGCACTTGTGTTGGTGCAGGAAACCACTTTTGCACTTGTATTAGTGTGGAAAAACCACTTTTCACACTTGTGTTCGTGTTGAAAAACCACTTTTTGCACTTGAGTTAGTGTTGAAAAAACACTTTTCGCACTTGTGTTGGTGCAGGAAACCACTTTTGCACTTGTATTAGTGTGGAAAAAACACTTTTTGCACTTGTGATAGTGTTGAAAAACCACTTTTCGCACTTGTGTTAGTGTTGAAAAACCACTTTTCGCACTTGTGTTAGTGTTGAAAAAACACTTTTCGCACTGGTGTTGGTGCAGGAAACCACTTTTGCACTTGTATTAGTGTGGAAAAAACACTTTTTGCACTTGTGATAGTGTTGAAAAACCACTTTTCGCACTTGTGTTAGTGTTGAAAAACTACTTTTCGCACTTGTGTTGGTGCAGGAAACCACTTTTGCACTTGTATTAGTGTGGAAAAACCACTTTTCGCACTTGTGTTAGTGTTGAAAAACCACTTTTCGCACTTGTGTTAGTGTTGAAAAACCACTTTTCGCACTTGTGTTAGTGTTGAAAAACCACTTTTCGCACTTGTGTTGGTGCAGGAAACCACTTTTGCACTTGTATTGGTGTGGAAAAAACACTTTTCGCACTTGTGTTAGTGTTGAAAAACCACTTTTCGCACTTGTGTTAGTGTTGAAAAACCACTTTTCGCACTTGTGTTGGTGCAGGAAACCACTTTTGCACTTGTATTAGTGTGGAAAACCACTTTTCGCACTTGTGTTAGTGTTGAAAAACCACTTTTCGCACTTGTGTTAGTGTTGAAAAACCACTTTTCGCACTTGTGTTGGTGCAGGAAAACACTTTTGCACTTGTATTAGTGTGGAAAAACCACTTTTCGCACTTGTGTTAGTGTTGAAAAAACACTTTTCGCACTTGTGTTAGTGTTGACAAAACATTTTCCGCACTTGTATTGGTGCAGGAAACCACTTTTGCACTTCTATTAGTGTGGAAAAAACACTTTTTGCACTTGTGATAGTGTTGAAAAACCACTTTTCGCACTTGTGTTAGTGTTGAAAAACCACTTTTCGCACTTGTGTTGGTGCAGGAAACCACTTTTGCACTTGTATTAGTGTGGAAAAACCACTTTTCGCACTTGTGTTAGGGTTGAAAAACCACTTTTCGCACTTGTGTTAGAGTTGAAAAACCACTTTTCGCACTTGTGTTAGTGTTGAAAAACCACTTTTCGCACTTGTGTTAGTGTTGAAAAACCACTTTTCGCACTTGTGTTCGTGCAGGAAACCACTTTTGCACTTGTGTTAGTGTTGAAAAACCACTTTTCGCACTTGTGTTAGTGTTGAAAAACCACTTTTCGCACTTGTGTTAGTGTTGAAAAACCACTTTTCGCACTTGTGTTAGTGTTAAAAAACCACTTTTCGCACTTGTGTTGGTGCAGGAAACCACGTTTGCACTTATATTAGTGTGGAAAAACCACTTTTTGCACTTGTGATAGTGTTGAAAAACCACTTTTTGCACTTGTGTTGGTGCAGGAAACCACTTTTGCACTTGTATTAGTGTGGAAAAACCACTTTTCGCACTTGTGTTAGTGTTGAAAAACCACTTTTCGCACTTGTGTTAGTGTTGAAAAACCACTTTTCGCACTTGTGTTAGTGTTGAAAAACCACTTTTCGCACTTGTGTTGGTGCAGGAAACCACTTTTGCACTTGTATTAGTGTGGAAAAACCACTTTTCACACTTGTGTTCGTGTTGAAAAACCACTTTTCGCACTTGTGTTAGTGTTGAAAAAACACTTTTCGCACTTGTGTTAGTGTTGAAAAACCACTTTTCGCACTTGTGTTAGTGTTGAAAAACCACTTTTCGCACTTGTGTTGGTGCAGGAAACCACTTTTGCACTTGTATTAGTGTGGAAAAACCACATTTCGCACTTGTGTTAGTTTGGAAAAACCACTTTTCGCACTTGTGTTAGTGTTGAAAAACCACTTTTCGCACTTGTGTTAGTGTTGAAAAAACACTTTTCGCACTTGTGTTAGTGTTGAAAAACCACTTTTCGCACTTGTGTTGGTGCAGGAAACCACTTTTGCACTTGTATTAGTGTGGAAAAACCACTTTTCGCACTTGTGTTAGTGTTGAAAAACCACTTTTCGCACTTGTGTTAGTGTTGAAAAACCACTTTTCGCACTTGTGTTGGTGCAGGAAACCACTTTTGCACTTGTATTAGTGTGGAAAAACCACTTTTTGCACTTGTGTTAGTGTTGAAAAACCACTTTTCGCACTTGTGTTAGTGTTGAAAAACCACTTTTCGCACTTGTGTTGGTGCAGGAAACCACTTTTGCACTTGTATTAGTGTGGAAAAACCACTTTTCGCACTTGTGTTAGTGTTGAAAAACCACTTTTCGCACTTGTGTTAGTGTTGAAAAACCACTTTTCGCACTTGTGTTAGTGTTGAAAAACCACTTTTCGCACTTGTGTTAGTGTTAAAAAACCACTTTTCGCACTTGTGTTGGTGCAGGAAACCACGTTTGCACTTATATTAGTGTGGAAAAACCACTTTTTGCACTTGTGATAGTGTTGAAAAACCACTTTTTGCACTTGTGTTGGTGCAGGAAACCACTTTTGCACTTGTATTAGTGAAAACACTTTTTGCACTTGTGTTAGTGTTGAAAAACCACTTTTCGCACTTGTGTTAGTGTTGAAAAACCACTTTTCACACTTGTGTTAGTGTTGAAAAACCACTTTTCGCACTTGTGTTGGTGCAGGAAACCACTTTTGCACTTGTATTAGTGTGGAAAAACCACTTTTCACACTTGTGTTCGTGTTGAAAAACCACTTTTCGCACTTGTGTTAGTGTTGAAAAAACACTTTTCGCACTTGTGTTGGTGCAGGAAACCACTTTTGCACTTGTATTAGTGTGGAAAAAACACTTTTTGCACTTGTGATAGTGTTGAAAAACCACTTTTCGCACTTGTGTTAGTGTTGAAAAACCACTTTTCGCACTTGTGTTAGTGTTGAAAAAACACTTTTCGCACTGGTGTTGGTGCAGGAAACCACTTTTGCACTTGTATTAGTGTGGAAAAAACACTTTTTGCACTTGTGATAGTGTTGAAAAACCACTTTTCGCACTTGTGTTAGTGTTGAAAAACTACTTTTCGCACTTGTGTTGGTGCAGGAAACCACTTTTGCACTTGTATTAGTGTGGAAAAACCACTTTTCGCACTTGTGTTAGTGTTGAAAAAACACTTTTCGCACTTGTGTTAGTGTTGAAAAACCACTTTTCGCACTTGTGTTAGTGTTGAAAAACCACTTTTCGCACTTGTGTTGGTGCAGGAAACCACTTTTGCACTTGTATTGGTGTGGAAAAAACACTTTTCGCACTTGTGTTAGTGTTGAAAAACCACTTTTCGCACTTGTGTTAGTGTTGAAAAACCACTTTTCGCACTTGTGTTGGTGCAGGAAACCACTTTTGCACTTGTATTAGTGTGGAAAAACCACTTTTCGCACTTGTGTTAGTGTTGAAAAACCACTTTTCGCACTTGAGTTAGTGTTGAAAAACCACTTTTCGCACTTGTGTTGGTGCAGGAAAACACTTTTGCACTTGTATTAGTGTGGAAAAACCACTTTTCGCACTTGTGTTAGTGTTGAAAAAACACTTTTCGCACTTGTGTTAGTGTTGAAAAAACACTTTCCGCACTTGTATTGGTGCAGGAAACCACTTTTGCACTTCTATTAGTGTGGAAAAAACACTTTTTGCACTTGTGATAGTGTTGAAAAACCACTTTTCGCACTTGTGTTAGTGTTGAAAAACCACTTTTCGCACTTGTGTTGGTGCAGGAAACCACTTTTGCACTTGTATTAGTGTGGAAAAACCACTTTTCGCACTTGTGTTAGGGTTGAAAAACCACTTTTCGCACTTGTGTTAGAGTTGAAAAACCACTTTTCGCACTTGTGTTAGTGTTGAAAAACCACTTTTCGCACTTGTGTTAGTGTTGAAAAACCACTTTTCGCACTTGTGTTCGTGCAGGAAACCACTTTTGCACTTGTGTTAGTGTTGAAAAACCACTTTTCGCACTTGTGTTAGTGTTGAAAAACCACTTTTCGCACTTGTGTTAGTGTTGAAAAACCACTTTTCGCACTTGTGTTAGTGTTAAAAAAACCACTTTTCGCACTTGTGTTGGTGCAGGAAACCACGTTTGCACTTATATTAGTGTGGAAAAACCACTTTTTGCACTTGTGATAGTGTTGAAAAACCACTTTTTGCACTTGTGTTGGTGCAGGAAACCACTTTTGCACTTGTATTAGTGTGAAAAAACACTTTTTGCACTTGTGTTAGTGTTGAAAAAACACTTTTCGCACTTGTGTTAGTGTTGAAAAACCACTTTTCGCACTTGTGTTAGTGTTGAAAAACCACTTTTCGCACTTGTGTTGGTGCAGGAAACCACTTTTGCACTTGTATTAGTGTGGAAAAACCACTTTTCACACTTGTGTTCGTGTTGAAAAACCACTTTTCGCATTTGTGTTAGTGTTGAAAAAACACTTTTCGCACTTGTGTTGGTGCAGGAAACCACTTTTGCACTTGTATTAGTGTGGAAAAAACACTTTTTGCACTTGTGATAGTGTTGAAAAACCACTTTTCGCACTTGTGTTAGTGTTGAAAAACCACTTTTCGCACTTGTGTTAGTGTTGAAAAAACACTTTTCGCACTGGTGTTGGTGCAGGAAACCACTTTTGCACTTGTATTAGTGTGGAAAAAACACTTTTTGCACTTGTGATAGTGTTGAAAAACCACTTTTCGCACTTGTGTTAGTGTTGAAAAACTACTTTTCGCACTTGTGTCGGTGCAGGAAACCACTTTTGCACTTGTATTAGTGTGGAAAAACCACTTTTCGCACTTGTGTTAGTGTTGAAAAACCACTTTTCGCACTTGTGTTAGTGTTGAAAAACCACTTTTCGCACTTGTGTTAGTGTTGAAAAACCACTTTTCGCACTTGTGTTGGTGCAGGAAACCACTTTTGCACTTGTATTGGTGTGGAAAAAACACTTTTCGCACTTGTGTTAGTGTTGAAAAACCACTTTTCGCACTTGTGTTAGTGTTGAAAAACCACTTTTCGCACTTGTGTTGGTGCAGGAAACCACTTTTGCACTTGTATTAGTGTGGAAAAACCACTTTTCGCACTTGTGTTAGTGTTGAAAAACCACTTTTCGCACTTGTGTTAGTGTTGAAAAACCACTTTTCGCACTTGTGTTGGTGCAGGAAAACACTTTTGCACTTGTATTAGTGTGGAAAAACCACTTTTCGCACTTGTGTTAGTGTTGAAAAACCACTTTTCGCACTTGTGTTAGTGTTGAAAAAACACTTTCCGCACTTGTATTGATGCAGGAAACCACTTTTGCACTTCTATTAGTGTGGAAAAAACACTTTTTGCACTTGTGATAGTGTTGAAAAACCACTTTTCGCACTTGTGTTGGTGCAGGAAAACACTTTTGCACTTGTATTAGTGTGGAAAAACCACTTTTCGCACTTGTGTTAGTGTTGAAAAACCACTTTTCGCACTTGTGTTAGTGTTGAAAAAACACTTTCCGCACTTGTATTGGTGCAGGAAACCACTTTTGCACTTCTATTAGTGTGGAAAAAACACTTTTTGCACTTGTGATAGTGTTGAAAAACCACTTTTCGCACTTGTGTTAGTGTTGAAAAACCACTTTTCGCACTTGTGTTGGTGCAGGAAACCACTTTTGCACTTGTATTAGTGTGGAAAAACCACTTTTCGCACTTGTGTTAGGGTTGAAAAACCACTTTTCGCACTTGTGTTGGAGTTGAAAAACCACTTTTCGCACTTGTGTTAGTGTTGAAAAACCACTTTTCGCACTTGTGTTAGTGTTGAAAAACCACTTTTCGCACTTGTGTTCGTGCAGGAAACCACTTTTGCACTTGTGTTAGTGTTGAAAAACCACTTTTCGCACTTGTGTTAGTGTTGAAAAACCACTTTTCGCACTTGTGTTAGTGTTGAAAAACCACTTTTCGCACTTGTGTTAGTGTTAAAAAACCACTTTTCGCACTTGTGTTGGTGCAGGAAACCACGTTTGCACTTATATTAGTGTGGAAAAACCACTTTTTGCACTTGTGATAGTGTTGAAAAACCACTTTTTGCACTTGTGTTGGTGCAGCAAACCACTTTTGCACTTGTATTAGTGTGAAAAAACACTTTTTGCACTTGTGTTAGTGTTGAAAAAACACTTTTCGCACTTGTGTTAGTGTTGAAAAACCACTTTTCGCACTTGTGTTAGTGTTGAAAAACCACTTTTCGCACTTGTGTTGGTGCAGGAAACCACTTTTGCACTTGTATTAGTGTGGAAAAACCACTTTTCACACTTGTGTTCGTGTTGAAAAACCACTTTTCGCACTTGTGTTAGTGTTGAAAAAACACTTTTCGCACTTGTGTTGGTGCAGGAAACCACTTTTGCACTTGTATTAGTGTGGAAAAAACACTTTTTGCACTTGTGATAGTGTTGAAAAACCACTTTTCGCACTTGTGTTAGTGTTGAAAAACCACTTTTCGCACTTGTGTTAGTGTTGAAAAAACACTTTTCGCACTGGTGTTGGTGCAGGAAACCACTTTTGCACTTGTATTAGTGTGGAAAAAACACTTTTTGCACTTGTGATAGTGTTGAAAAACCACTTTTCGCACTTGTGTTAGTGTTGAAAAACTACTTTTCGCACTTGTGTTGGTGCAGGAAACCACTTTTGCACTTGTATTAGTGTGGAAAAACCACTTTTCGCACTTGTGTTAGTGTTGAAAAACCACTTTTCGCACTTGTGTTAGTGTTGAAAAACCACTTTTCGCACTTGTGTTAGTGTTGAAAAACCACTTTTCGCACTTGTGTTGGTGCAGGAAACCACTTTTGCACTTGTATTGGTGTGGAAAAAACACTTTTCGCACTTGTGTTAGTGTTGAAAAACCACTTTTCGCACTTGTGTTAGTGTTGAAAAACCACTTTTCGCACTTGTGTTGGTGCAGGAAACCACTTTTGCACTTGTATTAGTGTGGAAAAACCACTTTTCGCACTTGTGTTAGTGTTGAAAAACCACTTTTCGCACTTGTGTTAGTGTTGAAAAACCACTTTTCGCACTTGTGTTGGTGCAGGAAAACACTTTTGCACTTGTATTAGTGTGGAAAAACCACTTTTCGCACTTGTGTTAGTGTTGAAAAACCACTTTTCGCACTTGTGTTAGTGTTGAAAAAACACTTTCCGCACTTGTATTGGTGCAGGAAACCACTTTTGCACTTCTATTAGTGTGGAAAAAACACTTTTTGCACTTGTGATAGTGTTGAAAAACCACTTTTCGCACTTGTGTTAGTGTTGAAAAACCACTTTTCGCACTTGTGTTGGTGCAGGAAACCACTTTTGCACTTGTATTAGTGTGGAAAAACTACTTTTCGCACTTGTGTTAGGGTTGAAAAACCACTTTTCGCACTTGTGTTAGAGTTGAAAAACCACTTTTCGCACTTGTGTTAGTGTTGAAAAACCACTTTTCGCACTTGTGTTAGTGTTGAAAAACCACTTTTCGCACTTGTGTTGGTGCAGGAAACCACTTTTGCACTTGTATTAGTGTGGAAAAACCACTTTTCGCACTTGTGTTAGTGTTGAAAAACCACTTTTCGCACTTGTGTTAGTGTTGAAAAACCACTTTTCGCACTTGTGTTAGTGTTGAAAAACCACTTTTCGCACTTGTGTTAGTGTTAAAAAACCACTTTTCGCACTTGTGTTGGTGCAGGAAACCACGTTTGCACTTATATTAGTGTGGAAAAACCACTTTTTGCACTTGTGATAGTGTTGAAAAACCACTTTTTGCACTTGTGTTGGTGCAGGAAACCACTTTTGCACTTGTATTAGTGTGAAAAAACACTTTTTGCACTTGTGTTAGTGTTGAAAAACCACTTTTCGCACTTGTGTTAGTGTTGAAAAACCACTTTTCGCACTTGTGTTAGTGTTGAAAAACCACTTTTCGCACTTGTGTTGGTGCAGGAAACCACTTTTGCACTTGTATTAGTGTGGGAAAACCACTTTTCACACTTGTGTTCGTGTTGAAAAACCACTTTTCGCACTTGTGTTAGTGTTGAAAAAACACTTTTCGCACTTGTGTTGGTGCAGGAAACCACTTTTGCACTTGTATTAGTGTGGAAAAAACCCTTTTTGCACTTGTGATAGTGTTGAAAAACCACTTTTCGCACTTGTGTTAGTGTTGAAAAACCACTTTTCGCACTTGTGTTAGTGTTGAAAAAACACTTTTCGCACTGGTGTTGGTGCAGGAAACCACTTTTGCACTTGTATTAGTGTGGAAAAAACACTTTTTGCACTTGTGATAGTGTTGAAAAACCACTTTTCGCACTTGTGTTAGTGATGAAAAACTACTTTTTGCACTTGTGTTGGTGCAGGAAACCACTTTTGCACTTGTATTAGTGTGGAAAAACCACTTTTCGCACTTGTGTTAGTGTTGAAAAACCACTTTTCGCACTTGTGTTAGTGTTGAAAAACCACTTTTCGCACTTGTGTTAGTGTTGAAAAACCACTTTTCGCACTTGTGTTGGTGCAGGAAACCACTTTTGCACTTGTATTGGTGTGGAAAAAACACTTTTCGCACTTGTGTTAGTGTTGAAAAACCACTTTTCGCACTTGTGTTAGTGTTGAAAAACCACTTTTCGCACTTGTGTTGGTGCAGGAAACCACTTTTGCACTTGTATTAGTGTGGGAAAACCACTTTTCGCACTTGTGTTAGTGTCGAAAAACCACTTTTCGCACTTGTGTTAGTGTTGAAAAACCACTTTTCGCACTTGTGTTGGTGCAGGAAAACACTTTTGCACTTGTATTAGTGTGGAAAAACCACTTTTCGCACTTGTGTTAGTGTTGAAAAACCACTTTTCGCACTTGTGTTAGTGTTGAAAAAACACTTTCCGCACTTGTATTGGTGCAGGAAACCACTTTTGCACTTCTATTAGTGTGGAAAAAACACTTTTTGCACTTGTGATAGTGTTGAAAAACCACTTTTCACACTTGTGTTAGTGTTGAAAAACCACTTTTCGCACTTGTGTTGGTGCAGGAAACCACTTTTGCACTTGTATTAGTGTGGAAAAACCACTTTTCGCACTTGTGTTAGGGTTGAAAAACCACTTTTCGCACTTGTGTTAGAGTTGAAAAACCACTTTTCGCACTTGTGTTAGTGTTGAAAAACCACTTTTCGCACTTGTGTTAGTGTTGAAAAACCACTTTTCGCACTTGTGTTAGTGTTGAAAAACCACTTTTCGCACTTGTGTTGATGCAGGAAACCACTTTTGCACTTGTATTAGTGTGGAAAAACACTTTTCGCACTTGTGTTAGTGTTGAAAAACCACTTTTTGCACTTGTGTTGGTGCAGGAAACCACTTTTGCACTTGTATTAGTGTGGAAAAACCACTTTTCGCACTTGTGTTAGTGTTGAAAAACCACTTTTCGCACTTGTGTTAGTGTTGAAAAAACACTTTTCGCACTTGTGTTGGTGCAGGAAACCACTTTTGCACTTGTATTAGTGTGGAAAAAACACTTTTTGCACTTGTGATAGTGTTCAAAAACCACTTTTCGCACTTGTGTTAGTGTTGAAAAACCACTTTTCGCACTTGTGTTGGTGCAGGAAACCACTTTTGCACTTGTACTAGTGTGGGAAAACCACTTTTCGCACTTGTGTTAGTGTTGAAAAACCACTTTTCGCACTTGTGTTAGTGTTGAAAAACCACTTTTCGCACTTGTGTTGGTGCAGGAAACCACTTTTGCACTTGTATTAGTGTGGAAAAAACAATTTTTGCACTTGTGATAGCGTTGAAAAACCACTTTTCGCACTTGTGTTAGTGTTGAAAAACCACTTTTCGCACCTGTGTTGGTGCAGGAAACCACTTTTGCACTTGTATTAGTGTGGAAAAACCACTTTTCGCACTTGTGTTAGTGTTGAAAAACCACTTTTCGCACTTGTGTTAGTGTTGAAAAACCACTTTTCGCACTTGTGTTGGTGCAGGAAACCACTTTTGCACTTGTATTAGTGTGGAAAAACCACTTTTCGCACTTGTGTTAGGGTTGAAAAACCACTTTTCGCACTTGTGTTAGAGTTGAAAAACCACTTTTCGCACTTGTGTTAGTGTTGAAAAACCACTTTTCGCACTTGTGTTAGTGTTGAAAAACCACTTTTCGCACTTGTGTTGGTGCAGGAAACCACTTTTGCACTTGTATTAGTGTGGAAAAACCACTTTTCGCACTTGTGTTAGTGTTGAAAAACCACTTTTCGCACTTGTGTTAGTGTTGAAAAACCACTTTTCGCACTTGTGTTAGTGTTGAAAATCCACTTTTCGCACTTGTGTTAGTGTTAAAAAACCACTTTTCGCACTTGTGTTGGTGCAGGAAACCACGTTTGCACTTATATTAGTGTGGAAAAACCACTTTTTGCACTTGTGATAGTGTTGAAAAACCACTTTTTGCACTTGTGTTGGTGCAGGAAACCACTTTTGCACTTGTATTAGTGTGAAAAAACACTTTTTGCACTTGTGTTAGTGTTGAAAAACCACTTTTCGCACTTGTGTTAGTGTTGAAAAACCACTTTTCGCACTTGTGTTAGTGTTGAAAAACCACTTTTCGCACTTGTGTTGGTGCAGGAAACCACTTTTGCACTTGTATTAGTGTGGAAAAACCACTTTTCACACTTGTGTTTGTGTTGAAAAACCACTTTTCGCACTTGTGTTAGTGTTGAAAAAACACTTTTCGCACTTGTGTTGGTGCAGGAAACCACTTTTGCACTTGTATTAGTGTGGAAAAAACCCTTTTTGCACTTGTGATAGTGTTGAAAAACCACTTTTCGCACTTGTGTTAGTGTTGAAAAACCACTTTTCGCACTTGTGTTAGTGTTGAAAAAACACTTTTCGCACTGGTGTTGGTGCAGGAAACCACTTTTGCACTTGTATTAGTGTGGAAAAAACACTTTTTGCACTTGTGATAGTGTTGAAAAACCACTTTTCGCACTTGTGTTAGTGTTGAAAAACTACTTTTTGCACTTGTGTTGGTGCAGGAAACCACTTTTGCACTTGTATTAGTGTGGAAAAACCACTTTTCGCACTTGTGTTAGTGTTGAAAAACCACTTTTCGCACTTGTGTTAGTGTTGAAAAACCACTTTTCGCACTTGTGTTAGTGTTGAAAAACCACTTTTCGCACTTGTGTTGGTGCAGGAAACCACTTTTGCACTTGTATTGGTGTGGAAAAAACACTTTTCGCACTTGTGTTAGTGTTGAAAAACCACTTTTCGCACTTGTGTTAGTGTTGAAAAACCACTTTTCGCACTTGTGTTGGTGCAGGAAACCACTTTTGCACTTGTATTAGTGTGGGAAAACCACTTTTCGCACTTGTGTTAGTGTTGAAAAACCACTTTTCGCACTTGTGTTAGTGTTGAAAAACCACTTTTCGCACTTGTGTTGGTGCAGGAAAACACTTTTGCACTTGTATTAGTGTGGAAAAACCACTTTTCGCACTTGTGTTAGTGTTGAAAAACCACTTTTCGCACTTGTGTTAGTGTTGAAAAAACACTTTCCGCACTTGTATTGGTGCAGGAAACCACTTTTGCACTTCTATTAGTGTGGAAAAAACACTTTTTGCACTTGTGATAGTGTTGAAAAACCACTTTTCACACTTGTGTTAGTGTTGAAAAACCACTTTTCGCACTTGTGTTGGTGCAGGAAACCACTTTTGCACTTGTATTAGTGTGGAAAAACCACTTTTCGCACTTGTGTTAGGGTTGAAAAACCACTTTTCGCACTTGTGTTAGAGTTGAAAAACCACTTTTCGCACTTGTGTTAGTGTTGAAAAACCACTTTTCGCACTTGTGTTAGTGTTGAAAAACCACTTTTCGCACTTGTGTTAGTGTTGAAAAACCACTTTTCGCACTTGTGTTGATGCAGGAAACCACTTTTGCACTTGTATTAGTGTGGAAAAACACTTTTCGCACTTGTGTTAGTGTTGAAAAACCACTTTTTGCACTTGTGTTGGTGCAGGAAACCACTTTTGCACTTGTATTAGTGTGGAAAAACCACTTTTCGCACTTGTGTTAGTGTTGAAAAACCACTTTTCGCACTTGTGTTAGTGTTGAAAAAACACTTTTCGCACTTGTGTTGGTGCAGGAAACCACTTTTGCACTTGTATTAGTGTGGAAAAAACACTTTTTGCACTTGTGATAGTGTTCAAAAACCACTTTTCGCACTTGTGTTAGTGTTGAAAAACCACTTTTCGCACTTGTGTTGGTGCAGGAAACCACTTTTGCACTTGTACTAGTGTGGCAAAACCACTTTTCGCACTTGTGTTAGTGTTGAAAAACCACTTTTCGCACTTGTGTTAGTGTTGAAAAACCACTTTTCGCACTTGTGTTGGTGCAGGAAACCACTTTTGCACTTGTATTAGTGTGGAAAAAACAATTTTTGCACTTGTGATAGTGTTGAAAAACCACTTTTCGCACTTGTGTTAGTGTTGAAAAACCACTTTTCGCACCTGTGTTGGTGCAGGAAACCACTTTTGCACTTGTATTAGTGTGGAAAAACCACTTTTCGCACTTGTGTTAGTGTTGAAAAACCACTTTTCGCACTTGTGTTAGTGTTGAAAAACCACTTTTCGCACTTGTGTTAGTGTTGAAAAACCACTTTTCGCACTTGTGTTGGTGCAGGAAACCACTTTTGCACTTGTATTAGTGTGGAAAAAACACTTTTCGCACTTGTGTTAGTGTTGAAAAACCACTTTTCGCACTTGTGTTAGTGTTGAAAAACCACTTTTTGCACATGTGTTGGTGCAGGAAACCACTTTTGCACTTGTGTTAGTGTGGAAAAACCACTTTTCGCACTTGTGTTAGTGTTGAAAAACCACTTTTCGCACTTGTGTTAGTGTTGAAAAACCACTTTTCGCACTTGTGTTGGTGCAGGAAACCACTTTTGCACTTGTATTAGTGTGGAAAAACCACTTTTCGCACTTGTGTTAGTGTTGAAAATCCACTTTTCGCACTTGTGTTAGTGTTAAAAAACCACTTTTCGCACTTGTGTTGGTGCAGGAAACCACGTTTGCACTTATATTAGTGTGGAAAAACCACTTTTTGCACTTGTGATAGTGTTGAAAAACCACTTTTTGCACTTGTGTTGGTGCAGGAAACCACTTTTGCACTTGTATTAGTGTGAAAAAACACTTTTTGCACTTGTGTTAGTGTTGAAAAACCACTTTTCGCACTTGTGTTAGTGTTGAAAAACCACTTTTCGCACTTGTGTTAGTGTTGAAAAACCACTTTTCGCACTTGTGTTGGTGCAGGAAACCACTTTTGCACTTGTATTAGTGTGGAAAAACCACTTTTCACACTTGTGTTTGTGTTGAAAAACCACTTTTCGCACTTGTGTTAGTGTTGAAAAAACACTTTTCGCACTTGTGTTGGTGCAGGAAACCACTTTTGCACTTGTATTAGTGTGGAAAAAACCCTTTTTGCACTTGTGATAGTGTTGAAAAACCACTTTTCGCACTTGTGTTAGTGTTGAAAAACCACTTTTCGCACTTGTGTTAGTGTTGAAAAAACACTTTTCGCACTGGTGTTGGTGCAGGAAACCACTTTTGCACTTGTATTAGTGTGGAAAAAACACTTTTTGCACTTGTGATAGTGTTGAAAAACCACTTTTCGCACTTGTGTTAGTGTTGAAAAACTACTTTTTGCACTTGTGTTGGTGCAGGAAACCACTTTTGCACTTGTATTAGTGTGGAAAAACCACTTTTCGCACTTGTGTTAGTGTTGAAAAACCACTTTTCGCACTTGTGTTAGTGTTGAAAAACCACTTTTCGCACTTGTGTTAGTGTTGAAAAACCACTTTTCGCACTTGTGTTGGTGCAGGAAACCACTTTTGCACTTGTATTGGTGTGGAAAAAACACTTTTCGCACTTGTGTTAGTGTTGAAAAACCACTTTTCGCACTTGTGTTGGTGCAGGAAACCACTTTTGCACTTGTATTAGTGTGGGAAAACCACTTTTCGCACTTGTGTTAGTGTTGAAAAACCACTTTTCGCACTTGTGTTAGTGTTGAAAAACCACTTTTCGCACTTGTGTTGGTGCAGGAAAACACTTTTGCACTTGTATTAGTGTGGAAAAACCACTTTTCGCACTTGTGTTAGTGTTGAAAAACCACTTTTCGCACTTGTGTTAGTGTTGAAAAAACACTTTCCGCACTTGTATTGGTGCAGGAAACCACTTTTGCACTTCTATTAGTGTGGAAAAAACACTTTTTGCACTTGTGATAGTGTTGAAAAACCACTTTTCACACTTGTGTTAGTGTTGAAAAACCACTTTTCGCACTTGTGTTGGTGCAGGAAACCACTTTTGCACTTGTATTAGTGTGGAAAAACCACTTTTCGCACTTGTGTTAGGGTTGAAAAACCACTTTTCGCACTTGTGTTAGAGTTGAAAAACCACTTTTCGCACTTGTGTTAGTGTTGAAAAACCACTTTTCGCACTTGTGTTAGTGTTGAAAAACCACTTTTCGCACTTGTGTTGATGCAGGAAACCACTTTTGCACTTGTATTAGTGTGGAAAAACACTTTTCGCACTTGTGTTAGTGTTGAAAAACCACTTTTTGCACTTGTGTTGGTGCAGGAAACCACTTTTGCACTTGTATTAGTGTGGAAAAACCACTTTTCGCACTTGTGTTAGTGTTGAAAAACCACTTTTCGCACTTGTGTTAGTGTTGAAAAAACACTTTTCGCACTTGTGTTGGTGCAGGAAACCACTTTTGCACTTGTATTAGTGTGGAAAAAACACTTTTTGCACTTGTGATAGTGTTCAAAAACCACTTTTCGCACTTGTGTTAGTGTTGAAAAACCACTTTTCGCACTTGTGTTGGTGCAGGAAACCACTTTTGCACTTGTACTAGTGTGGGAAAACCACTTTTCGCACTTGTGTTAGTGTTGAAAAACCACTTTTCGCACTTGTGTTAGTGTTGAAAAACCACTTTTCGCACTTGTGTTGGTGCAGGAAACCACTTTTGCACTTGTATTAGTGTGGAAAAAACAATTTTTGCACTTGTGATAGTGTTGAAAAACCACTTTTCGCACTTGTGTTAGTGTTGAAAAACCACTTTTCGCACCTGTGTTGGTGCAGGAAACCACTTTTGCACTTGTATTAGTGTGGAAAAACCACTTTTCGCACTTGTGTTAGTGTTGAAAAACCACTTTTCGCACTTGTGTTAGTGTTGAAAAACCACTTTTCGCACTTGTGTTAGTGTTGAAAAACCACTTTTCGCACTTGTGTTGGTGCAGGAAACCACTTTTGCACTTGTATTAGTGTGGAAAAAACACTTTTCGCACTTGTGTTAGTGTTGAAAAACCACTTTTCGCACTTGTGTTAGTGTTGAAAAACCACTTTTTGCACATGTGTTGGTGCAGGAAACCACTTTTGCACTTGTGTTAGTGTGGAAAAACCACTTTTCGCACTTGTGTTAGTGTTGAAAAACCACTTTTCGCACTTGTGTTAGTGTTGAAAAACCACTTTTCGCACTTGTGTTGGTGCAGGAAACCACTTTTGCACTTGTATTAGTGTGGAAAAACCACTTTTCGCACTTGTGTTAGTGTTGAAAAACCACTTTTCGCACTTGTGTTAGTGTTGAAAAACCACTTTTCGCACTTGTCTTGGTGCAGGAAACCACTTTTGCACTTGTATTAGTGTGGAAAAAACACTTTTTGCACTTGTGATAGTGTTGAAAAACCACTTTTCGCACTTGTGTTAGTGTTGAAAAACCACTTTTCACACTTGTGTTAGTGTTGAAAAACCACTTTTCGCACTTGTGTTGGTGCAGGAAACCACTTTTGAACTTGTATTAGTGTGGAAAAAACCACTTTTCGCACTTGTGTTAGTGTTGAAAAACCACTTTTCGCACTGGTGTTGGTGCAGGAAACCACTTTTGCACTTGTATTGGTGTGGTAAAAACACTTTTTGCACTTGTGATAGTGTTGAAAAACCACTTTTCGCACTTGTGTTAGTGTTGAAAAACCACTTTTCACACTTGTGTTAGTGTTGAAAAACCACTTTTCTCACTTGTGTTGGTGCAGGAAAACACTTTTGCACTTGTATTAGTGTGGAAAAACCACTTTTCGCACTTGTGTTAGTGTTGAAAAACCACTTTTCGCACTTGTGTTAGTGTTGAAAAAACACTTTCCGCACTTGTATTGGTGCAGGAAACCACTTTTGCCCTTCTATTAGTGTGGAAAAAACACTTTTTGCACTTGTGATAGTGTTGAAAAACCACTTTTCGCACTTGTGTTAGTGTTGAAAAACCACTTTTCGCACTTGTGTTGGTGCAGGAAACCACTTTTGCACTTGTATTAGTGTGGAAAAACCACTTTTCGCACTTGTGTTAGGGTTGAAAAACCACTTTTCGCACTTGTGTTAGAGTTGAAAAACCACTTTTCGCACTTGTGTTAGTGTTGAAAAACCACTTTTCGCACTTGTGTTAGTGTTGAAAAACCACTTTTCGCACTTGTGTTGGTGCAGGAAACCACTTTTGCACTTGTATTAGTGTGGAAAAACCACTTTTCGCACTTGTGTTAGTGTTGAAAAACCACTTTTCGCACTTGTGTTAGTGTTGAAAAACCACTTTTCGCACTTGTGTTAGTGTTGAAAAACCACTTTTCGCACTTGTGTTGGTGCAGGAAACCACTTTTGCACTTGTATTAGTGTGGAAAAACCACTTTTCACACTTGTGTTCGTGTTGAAAAACCACTTTTCGCACTTGTGTTAGTGTTGAAAAAACACTTTTCGCACTTGTGTTGGTGCAGGAAACCACTTTTGCACTTGTATTAGTGTGGAAAAAACACTTTTTGCACTTGTGATAGTGTTGAAAAACCACTTTTCGCACTTGTGTTAGTGTTGAAAAACCACTTTTCGCACTTGTGTTAGTGTTGAAAAAACACTTTTCGCACTGGTGTTGGTGCAGGAAACCACTTTTGCACTTGTATTAGTGTGGAAAAAACACTTTTTGCACTTGTGATAGTGTTGAAAAACCACTTTTCGCACTTGTGTTAGTGTTGAAAAACTACTTTTCGCACTTGTGTTGGTGCAGGAAACCACTTTTGCACTTGTATTAGTGTGGAAAAACCACTTTTCGCACTTGTGTTAGTGTTGAAAAACCACTTTTCGCACTTGTGTTAGTGTTGAAAAACCACTTTTCGCACTTGTGTTAGTGTTGAAAAACCACTTTTCGCACTTGTGTTGGTGCAGGAAACCACTTTTGCACTTGTATTGGTGTGGAAAAAACACTTTTCGCACTTGTGTTAGTGTTGAAAAACCACTTTTCGCACTTGTGTTAGTGTTGAAAAACCACTTTTCGCACTTGTGTTGGTGCAGGAAACCACTTTTGCACTTGTATTAGTGTGGGAAAACCACTTTTCGCACTTGTGTTAGTGTTGAAAAACCACTTTTCGCACTTGTGTTAGTGTTGAAAAACCACTTTTCGCACTTGTGTTGGTGCAGGAAAACACTTTTGCACTTGTATTAGTGTGGAAAAACCACTTTTCGCACTTGTGTTAGTGTTGAAAAACCACTTTTCGCACTTGTGTTAGTGTTGAAAAAACACTTTCCGCACTTGTATTGGTGCAGGAAACCACTTTTGCACTTCTATTAGTGTGGAAAAAACACTTTTTGCACTTGTGATAGTGTTGAAAAACCACTTTTCACACTTGTGTTAGTGTTGAAAAACCACTTTTCGCACTTGTGTTGGTGCAGGAAACCACTTTTGCACTTGTATTAGTGTGGAAAAACCACTTTTCGCACTTGTGTTAGGGTTGAAAAACCACTTTTCGCACTTGTGTTAGAGTTGAAAAACCACTTTTCGCACTTGTGTTAGTGTTGAAAAACCACTTTTCGCACTTGTGTTAGTGTTGAAAAACCACTTTTCGCACTTGTGTTAGTGTTGAAAAACCACTTTTCGCACTTGTGTTGGTGCAGGAAACCACTTTTGCACTTGTATTAGTGTGGAAAAACACTTTTCGCACTTGTGTTAGTGTTGAAAAACCACTTTTTGCACTTGTGTTGGTGCAGGAAACCACTTTTGCACTTGTATTAGTGTGGAAAAACCACTTTTCGCACTTGTGTTAGTGTTGAAAAACCACTTTTCGCACTTGTGTTAGTGTTGAAAAAACACTTTTCGCACTTGTGTTGGTGCAGGAAACCACTTTTGCACTTGTATTAGTGTGGAAAAAACACTTTTTGCACTTGTGATAGTGTTCAAAAACCACTTTTCGCACTTGTGTTAGTGTTGAAAAACCACTTTTCGCACTTGTGTTGGTGCAGGAAACCACTTTTGCACTTGTACTAGTGTGGGAAAACCACTTTTCGCACTTGTGTTAGTGTTGAAAAACCACTTTTCGCACTTGTGTTAGTGTTGAAAAACCACTTTTCGCACTTGTGTTGGTGCAGGAAACCACTTTTACACTTGTATTAGTGTGGAAAAAACAATTTTTGCACTTGTGATAGTGTTGAAAAACCACTTTTCGCACTTGTGTTGGTGTTGAAAAACCACTTTTCGCACCTGTGTTGGTGCAGGAAACCACTTTTGCACTTGTATTAGTGTGGAAAAAACACTTTTCGCACTTGTGTTAGTGTTGAAAAACCACTTTTCGCACTTGTGTTAGTGTTGAAAAACCACTTTTCGCACTTGTGTTGGTGCAGGAAACCACTTTTGCACTTGTATTAGTGTGGGAAAACCACTTTTCGCACTTGTGTTAGTGTTGAAAAACCACTTTTCGCACTTGTGTTAGTGTTGAAAAACCACTTTTCGCACTTGTGTTGGTGCAGGAAAACACTTTTGCACTTGTATTAGTGTGGAAAAACCACTTTTCGCACTTGTGTTAGTGTTGAAAAACCACTTTTCGCACTTGTGTTAGTGTTGAAAAAACACTTTCCGCACTTGTATTGGTGCAGGAAACCACTTTTGCACTTCTATTAGTGTGGAAAAAACACTTTTTGCACTTGTGATAGTGTTGAAAAACCACTTTTCACACTTGTGTTAGTGTTGAAAAACCACTTTTCGCACTTGTGTTGGTGCAGGAAACCACTTTTGCACTTGTATTAGTGTGGAAAAACCACTTTTCGCACTTGTGTTAGGGTTGAAAAACCACTTTTCGCACTTGTGTTAGAGTTGAAAAACCACTTTTCGCACTTGTGTTAGTGTTGAAAAACCACTTTTCGCACTTGTGTTAGTGTTGAAAAACCACTTTTCGCACTTGTGTTAGTGTTGAAAAACCACTTTTCGCACTTGTGTTGGTGCAGGAAACCACTTTTGCACTTGTATTAGTGTGGAAAAACACTTTTCGCACTTGTGTTAGTGTTGAAAAACCACTTTTTGCACTTGTGTTGGTGCAGGAAACCACTTTTGCACTTGTATTAGTGTGGAAAAACCACTTTTCGCACTTGTGTTAGTGTTGAAAAACCACTTTTCGCACTTGTGTTAGTGTTGAAAAAACACTTTTCGCACTTGTGTTGGTGCAGGAAACCACTTTTGCACTTGTATTAGTGTGGAAAAAACACTTTTTGCACTTGTGATAGTGTTCAAAAACCACTTTTCGCACTTGTGTTAGTGTTGAAAAACCACTTTTCGCACTTGTGTTGGTGCAGGAAACCACTTTTGCACTTGTACTAGTGTGGGAAAACCACTTTTCGCACTTGTGTTAGTGTTGAAAAACCACTTTTCGCACTTGTGTTAGTGTTGAAAAACCACTTTTCGCACTTGTGTTGGTGCAGGAAACCACTTTTACACTTGTATTAGTGTGGAAAAAACAATTTTTGCACTTGTGATAGTGTTGAAAAACCACTTTTCGCACTTGTGTTGGTGTTGAAAAACCACTTTTCGCACCTGTGTTGGTGCAGGAAACCACTTTTGCACTTGTATTAGTGTGGAAAAACCACTTTTCGCACTTGTGTTAGTGTTGAAAAACCACTTTTCGCACTTGTGTTAGTGTTGAAAAACCACTTTTCGCACTTGTGTTAGTGTTGAAAAACCACTTTTCGCACTTGTGTTGGTGCAGGAAACCACTTTTGCACTTGTATTAGTGTGGAAAAAACACTTTTCGCACTTGTGTTAGTGTTGAAAAACCACTTTTCGCACTTGTGTTAGTGTTGAAAAACCACTTTTTGCACATGTGTTGGTGCAGGAAACCACTTTTGCACTTGTATTAGTGTGGAAAAACCACTTTTCGCACTTGTGTTAGTGTTGAAAAACCACTTTTCGCACTTGTGTTAGTGTTGAAAAACCACTTTTCGCACTTGTGTTGGTGCAGGAAACCACTTTTGCACTTGTATTAGTGTGGAAAAACCACTTTTCGCACTTGTGTTAGTGTTGAAAAACCACTTTTCGCACTTGTGTTAGTGTTGAAAAACCACTTTTCGCACTTGTCTTGGTGCAGGAAACCACTTTTGCACTTGTATTAGTGTGGAAAAAACACTTTTTGCACTTGTGATAGTGTTGAAAAACCACTTTTCGCACTTGTGTTAGTGTTGAAAAACCACTTTTCACACTTGTGTTAGTGTTGAAAAACCACTTTTCGCACTTGTGTTGGTGCAGGAAACCACTTTTGAACTTGTATTAGTGTGGAAAAAACCACTTTTCGCACTTGTGTTAGTGTTGAAAAACCACTTTTCGCACTGGTGTTGGTGCAGGAAACCACTTTTGCACTTGTATTGGTGTGGAAAAAACACTTTTTGCACTTGTGATAGTGTTGAAAAACCACTTTTCGCACTTGTGTTAGTGTTGAAAAACCACTTTTCACACTTGTGTTAGTGTTGAAAAACCACTTTTCGCACTTGTGTTGGTGCAGGAAACCACTTTTGCACTTGTATTAGTGTGGAAAAAACCACTTTTCGCACTTGTGTTAGTGTTGAAAAACCACTTTTCGCACTGGTGTTGGTGCAGGAAACCACTTTTGCACTTGTATTAGTGTGGAAAAAACACTTTTTGCACTTGTGATAGTGTTAAAAAATTGTGTTAATGTTGAAAACCCACTTTTCGCACATGTGTTAGTGAAGGAAACCACTTTTCGCACTTGTGTTGGTGCAGGAAACCACTTTTGCACTTGTATTAGTGTGGAGAAAACCACTTTTCGCACTTGTGTTAGTGTTGAAAAACCACACACACACACATATATGCGCGTGCGCGTGCATATATGTGTGTGTGTGTGTGTGTGTGTGTGTGCGTGCGTGCATATATGTGTGTGTGTGCGTGCATATATGTGTGTGTGTGTATATATATGTCTGTGTGTGTGTGTGTGTGTGTGTGTGTGTGTGTGTGTGTGTGTGTGTGTGTGTGTGTGTGTGTGTGTGTATATATATATATGGTTGTGGATTTGAGAATGGTGTTGTAGTTTTTATTATCATTGCAAGTGTATTGAAATTGTTGTAAATATCACCCTCCTTCCTCCAGTTGTTGTGTATAAAGTTTAAAAGGTCGTTCCCGTAGTTATTTCATCTACCACACGTAGCCAATCATATATCCTTCTATACAGTTATCTCCTTATTCTCTGTAGGTTAAGGCCTTGTCTTCCATTAATTTAACACTCCATTGCACCGAATTCAAATAGAGTAGATTCCCTGCACATCCCCCCTTTCGTCAATTGCCAACTGCACTGGGCGGTTTGCTGCATTCTGCCGCTGGTGTGGGGTTGTGTTTGTTTTCACCCCAAACTCCATTGAGCACGAGGTCATCTCGGAGCCGAAGGTGGGAGGAGTCAGCCCAGCGCTGTGAACAAGGAGTGGCCTTGCCAACGCCTCCTCTAAGGGCGGGATCGGTGAGCCCTCGCGACCAATCAGGGCCAAGGCGACCTCACCGATGGGCGTGTCCTGGAAGCCGGCGGCTTGATCGCCCGAGGCGAGATATAAGCGCGTGCGGAAGCCTTTGTGGGAGAGACGGGAGATATACGGTGAAGAGACAGTGAACCATTAAGTTCAAGAGGGAGGAGTCCAGAGAGCGAGTTGAAGAGAGGGAGAGAGCCAAGAGAATGAGAGAGTCCTGCGAGTTGTGAGACAGAGAGAGAGAACCCGTCACGCCAGACCCTCCACCAGCAACTTTGACTCCACCAGGTAGCGTTGGCTCCACCAGGCAGCTCCGACCCGTTACCCCACGGGAACCAGGATCGGTGGCATCGGTGGCCGTCGAGGTCCAACCCGACGTCCCATGCGGGATCAAGCTCCAGCCAGCTCCGTGCCTTCCTCTCCCTCCAGCCATCCACCTCCTGCCATTCCTGTCATCATCCCCCGTGTAAGTGTGCTCGTAGTCAGTCTTTGTGTGTCTTGTCCCTGGGTATAAGTAAGACTGCCATAGGTAAGCTAGCATTGCACTGTGTCTCCTTGCTTCTTTCTGTCTTTTATTTTATTATCCTTCCTTCTTCCTTGGTTTCTTTAAGTCTGTAAATAGTAGTAATAAATAGTATTCGTATTCCCAACCTTTTGCCTTTGTCTTCTTCTTCTTCACATCCGTCGTCTTTGCTTTTCCCCATTGACAACCTGTGGCACGATTTGGCCAACGTAAAGAATCGGGTCTAGTCTTGGTAAACGGCTCACGCCGCAGTTCGCTTCGCTCGGCGCAAACATCCAATCCATTACGCTGCGGCCGTGAGCGGGGGAGTATTTCCTCGCGTGCCGGGAAGCGCTGGTAATTAGGTCATAGGACGTTTGGGCCTACTACCCTACCCAGCGCCGACCGGGCATGGCGTCATACCCCCGGGACCACGTCGGTCAGTCATAAGCGAGGGGATTAATCCCCCCTTGGTAATTGGGGAAGGCCGACGTTGGATTCCGCAACAATATATGTGTGTGTGCATATGTGTGTATGTGTGTGCATGTGTGTCGATGTACATTTGTCTGTACGTGTGTATGTGCATGTATGTGTGTGTATATATGTGTGTGTGTGTTTTTGTGCATGTGTATATATGTGTGTGTCTGTATGTGTATATGTGTGTGTGTGTGTGTATATGTGTGTGTGTGTGTGTGTTTGTGTGTGTGTGTGTGTGTGTATGTGTGTGTGTGTGTTTGTGTGTGTGTGTGTGTGTATGTGTGTGTGTGTGTGTGTGTGTATGTGTGTGTGTGTGTGTGTGTGTGTGTGTGTGTGTGTGTGTGTGTGTGTGTGTGTGTGTGTGGGTGTACATAGAGTCCCTGTATATAGAGAGTTGTGTCAACTCAAATTTGGACGCCATTTTGTGTCTAAGTGTGTCGGATTAGATATACATGTACATTCGCGATATGGGGTGATATATTCTAAACCTGCTAAAAAAAAATTTACCACACATATTTCGTCTTATTATTACATACAGGTGATATTTGTTTTGTCAAAAACTCAGCTATTGCCGTGAAAAAGAGCTGTGTGGTGATATTAAAAGTGGTATGGCAATGCATATTACAAGCCAACACTGCATATAAGAGCTAACATTATAAGTAAGACAAACCAATGCTGTCGTTCTCTGAATTTTAATAACTTTTAGAAAGGAGTGTGGGCATATCCAATATTTTTTAAAGGGTGCCGAGAGCAATTCCGGTGTAGGACTTCCAGCCGACATATAGTCTAACACACTTAAAACAAATTCTGTACGTGGTATTGCCATATTTCTATAGTGTACAACTTTAGTTTTATCGACATTTATATTCAATTTCCATTGTAATGATTTAACAAGCTGCAAGTCAGCTTCTGTCTCTGACATAAGGAAAACGTCATCGGCATCTAGTAAGATTGAAACGTTCATTTATTACTACACCCTTGCCCAGAACTCTGATGGATATTGCCTTATCGATTAATATGTTTCATAGCTGGCGACTTAATTAACACTTAATTTTCGACTGCGCCAAGCCGTAATTAAACAGAGAAAAAACTTTTAAAAATACCTGCAGTGTGCACGGTTCGTCTAGTCGAACAGATATGGAAAAGCACAGATAAGACGTCGTATTCACCATAACTTGTTTAATTTCACCAGGAACACGATGAGGCCAACACAGTAAACATTCAGTACAAAACTTGGTTCATACATTCAGTACAGAACATGATTCATACATTCAGACCGTAAGAAAACTCTGCCCGTAATACAACACTCTGACCAGACCAACACTTCATCCCACTACGTTCACTCCTCACAAGTGAAACTCATCACTACTCCGTTCACTCCTCACAAGTGAGACTCATCACTACTCCGTTCACTCCTCACAAGTGAGACTCATCACTACTCTGTTCACTACTCTCATATTGTATGTTTTGGGAACGATAGCTGTCACCAGGTTAAATATATAGGGATTGTCCAATGTGCAAAATCTTCCATCACTACAATTTGGCCATAAATCCCGGGGTGGGAAATATTTGAGCAAATATGCCACAAGAGGCATGAGCACTGTACAAAGCAAACAATAACTCGTCAAATTTTGGACGTATGGATGACTGCACAACCCACAAAAAAATTGAGCAGGTCCCCCCCTAAAATTGCTTTTATGATTGCCGATTAGGCTAAAGATTTTAAACCAAAAAAATAACTTGCCTCGGAATAAGTTTTGAATGGACGGACAGACAACTGAAAACAAAACGGACCATGGGTTTCCCACCCCTATAAAATCAAAATTAATTCCCTCTGAAAAAGTACAGTGACATTGCCCGCAGACTACCCAACCGCAGACCAGGCAATGTCACTGTACCGGGACATTTCATCAATCAATGACAATATGCGGTCCGCTAGGACTACCCGAAAAAAATTGAGCAGGGTTCTTCCCACGGAAATGCATTTTTGGTCAGCTCCTTGAAGATTATAAACAAACACAAATCACTTCCCTTTAAAAGGGTTTTCAACGGACAGACAACCAAAAAAAAAAACCGAGCAGATAGAATTGCTTTTGAACATCGATCATCAAGTGGCGTGAGCCTACCTGGCAGAGTCTCGAGGAGTCCATCGCTTTCCAGCTCTTTCGTCTGACTTTCGCTTCCCAAATTTGTCTTCTGACTTTATCACTTGGAAATCTATACATCTTATATTTCCCAGATTGGTTTGAACAACCAAAAGCAGAACAACCAGTCATTTTGTTTGGCAATAAACAACATTCCCGTACCAAGCTGACGTTCACGCACGGTGAAGTTAGACACAAAATGGCGCCACGAAATCACGTGACCAGAAATCTCGGGTCAGCGCATGGCGCAACTCTCTTTATACAGGGACTCTAGGTGTACATGTGTGTATGTGTATATATATATGTGTGTGTGTATGTGTGTATGTGTATATGTGTATGTGTGTGCATGTGTGTCGGTGTACATGTGTGTGTACACGTGTGTATGTGTGTGTATATATGTGTGTATGTGTGTATGTGTATATATGTGTGTGTCTGTATGTGTATATATGTGTGTCTGTATGTGTATATATATGTGTGTGCATGTGTGTGGGTGTACATGTGTGTGTACGTGTGTGTGTGTGTGTGTGTGTGTGTGTGTGTGTGTGTGTGTGTGTGTGTGTGTGTGTGTGTGTGTGTGTATGTATGTATATGTGTGTATGTGTATGCATGTGTGTGTGTGTGTCTGTGTGTGTATATGTGTATGTGTGTGCATGTGTGTGTATACATATGTGTATGTGTATATGTGTGTATGTGTATATGCATGTGTCGGTGTACATGTGTGTGTACGTGTGCATGCGTGTGTGTGTGTGTGTGTGTGTGTGTGGATGTGTATGTGTGTTTGCATGTGTGTGTATATATGTGTGAGTGTATCTGTATATGTGTGTATGTGTGGATGTGTGAATAAGAGAGAGACCGAATTGTGAGATACAGAAATGAAAAAAAGAGGTGTGTGAGTGTGTGTGTGTGTGTGTGTGTGTGTGTGTGTGTGTGTTATTGTGAAACTGCATGTGCAGGTGCAGCATCTAACTCAATATGTCGAAATGTCACACACGTCCATGCCCGTGGGATTCCCACGGGTGACCCCACTAGTATATTGTTGCGGATATGAGGACTGTATTTTTTTTATTGTGTGCTTTATTATTATTATTGTTTATTCTGCGCCTCCTGCCTCCGGAGTTGTGTAAAGATAAAAAGGGCGTCTCGGTAGTTATTCCATAAACACCACATTGCAGGACCCGATAAAACCCTTGTTCAGTAGCTTATATCTTATTATGTGTCTTAGGGTAAGGCTGTGTCTCCCATTAATTGAAATACTCCATTGCACCGAGTGAAATAAGAATAGATCCCCTTTCATTTCATTTCAATGGCCAACTGCATTTTGGGCGGTTTTTCTTCAACCACCATTGGCCACGAGGCAGGGTTGGGGAAGAAAGGCGTGTCTCCACCTCGTCATAGAGGGGAGGAGTGAGCCAGCCCCGAATAACCAACCGAGCATGAGGGGTTTGGTTTGAGAGGGCGGAGGAAGAGCGTTTGGGGGAGGTTCGCAAAGGTTGAGGGGCGGGGCCTATATAACCCGCGACGGGAAGCTCCCAAGGGCAGACGAGAGATAAGTCCAGCAGATGAGTCCAAGGAAAGAGCTGGGTCGTCAGAGCAGTTGCGCTTTTACTGAGTCCAATGAAAGAGCTGGGTCGTCAGAGCAGTTGTGCTTTTACTGAGACAAGCAGATGAGCTGGAGAGAAGAGAGAGAAAGGCTGAGCTGAGCTGCGTGGAGAGGTACACGAAAAGGAAGGGTCCAAGAGAAAGCCGAGGAGCTTTTACGAAGCAAGCTAGACGAGAGATAAGTCCAGCAGATGAGTCCAAGGAAAGAGCTGGGTCGTCAGAGCAGTTGCGCTTTTACTGAGTCCAAGGAAAGAGCTGGGTCGTCAGAGCAGTTGCACTTTTACTGAGACAAGCAGATGAGCTGGAGAGAAGAGAGAGAAAGGCTGAGCTGAGCTGCGTGGAGAGGTACACGAAAAGGAAGGGTCCAAGAGAAAGCCGAGGAGCTTTTACGAAGCAAGCTACACGAGAGATACAGCCGAGGAGTGCAGCCCCGTTTCAACCAGCCGCGTGAAGCCCTGACGGTGTGCGCTGTAAAGCGGGTTACAAGGCGCTGCCGGCTTCTCACTTCCCGCCCGGAGTGGATCTGCTCGCTGTGCCCTGTGATCCCACCTGCTCATCCTTTCCAGCCATTCCTGCCCGCAAGTTCCCCATTTTGCCTACGTGAGTTTGTTATGTTTGTTCTGTCCTGGGTAGTTACTAAGTCTGTATAAGCTAGTATTTTCCCTGTGTCTCTAAAAGCTTCTGTATATTATTTTATTATCTTTCCTTCTCCTTGGTTACTTTGAGCCTGTAAATAGTAATAAATAGTAATTGTATTTCAAACCTTTCTTTGCCTTCGTCTTCCTTTTCTTCACATCCGTGTCGTCTTAGTCTTTTCCCGATTGAGTAGCTGCGGCGCGATACGGCCAACGTTTGGGTAAATCGGGTTTTAGTCGGGGAATAACTGTTCGGCCGCGGTTACACCACCGCTCGGTAAAAAATAACATCTAATCCGCGGACCGTAACAAATTGGTAGTCATGAGTTGGGATTCGAACCTGGGACTAAATTTATTTAGCCCAAATTTTGGACACCAATTGTGTTATTACCGTAACAAATTGGTGTCTGGCTGTGAGATACGGACCCGAAGCGCGCTTAACGCGCTCAAAATTACAAGCTGCTGGAAATTGTTTTGTTTTTAAAGGAAAACCCGAATTTTGAAATCGCGCGGCGACGGGATGCCGGTGGGAGAGATAGACGGGGTGGAATCGACCCAGGACCTCGGGGAAATATATATGGAGGATGTGGTTGAGGGGGTATCAGGTGCACAAAATGGCGCTCTCGCGCACGAGGTTTCAGGTGCGCAAAATGGCGCCTTTGCACACGCGGTTACAGCGGCACCAAATCTAGCCGCGCCCGTGACCGTAGCAGCGCCGCTGGGGGATTCGGACCTTTTTATGTTACAAATGAGGGCCCTTATGGACAGGCTAGAAGCCAAAATGGGAGACCAAATTGGAGGTTTGAAAAACAGTATGGGGGCAATGAGGGACGAATTGGGGGGCAAAATGGGCGAAATGGGGGGCGAAATGGGGGGCAAAATGGGAGAAATGGGGGAACGGCTAGAAGCTAAATTTGAGGGATTAGACAAGAAATTTGAGGGGTTAGACAATGGGATAGAAGGGGTGAAACATGGGTTAACGGGAGTGGAAAATAGAATGGCTGCCCAGGAGAATCAGTTAGAGGGGGTAAAGAATGGGTTAATGGGGTTAGAAAATAGGATGGAAGACAAATTGCAGGAGATAGGGGAGCAATCCGCCCGAGAAATTAAACAAATGGGAGAGCAGATAGAGGAGGTGAAAATCGGGGTAGAAACCAAATTGGATGCTCAGAGGGATGAATTGGGACAGATGAGGGCAGCATCTATAAAAGAGAGGGAGGAGATGAAGGAGGAGATACGACGAGGTGTAAGTGAGGAGGTCTCGGGGGTACGCGAGGAGGTAAAGCGAGGCGAAAAGCGTATAGAGAAAGAGGTGAGGAATAATATGGCTAGGTTACAGGGGGGAATAGAAGACCTGACGGAGGAGGTGGAACAGCTGACGGAGGGACAAAAAGAACTAACGGAGCAGGTTCAAAGGAACACTGCGGTATTAGGAGGGTTGAAAGCGACACAAAGAGACATCAAGGACGACTTAATAGCAACACAGAGGCAATGTCAGATGGTACGTGAGGGACTGACAATGAGGTTGGACGAGGTGACAGAGGTAATGGAGACGAACGACCGAGAGGTGAGGACGCACATAGAGACGGTCAAGGTAGCCTTAGAGGACGAACTCGAGGAGACGCACCGGGAAATAAAAGAGGTGAAGCAAAAATTAGAGGAAGTGGAAGAAGAGGTGAGTGAAATTAAGAAGAGACGGACAGAAACTAAGAGAGAAATAAAGGAGGAGGTAATGGAATTGGTACAAGGTCAGTGCTCAACTCATAATGGTGTGCTCACTAACCAAATCAAGAGTTTGCAGGTGACGAAGGAGGTGCGGAGACGAGGTGCCAAGGTGAGTGGCGATATACGTGGAAATGTACATGATGTGAGGGGAGCTTCAGTCGGCTTGGGGGTTGTTGTGGACCCGGGTGTTCGTGAGAGGCCGTTGGTGAAGTGTGCGACAGGTCTGGTGTGCGAAAGAGGAGGTGTGCGAGAATGTCCGACTCTGGGGTGTGTGAGGAAAAAGTGCGCACCGAGGAATGAGTGTGCTGTCGAGAGTGAGTCAGTCACAGCGCATGTGCGAGGGAGCACATGGAAGCGCGTAGTGAGGAGTGTTACAAGGGATGTAACGGAAGCATGCACGCCTGTGGTGAGTGTTATGGAGGAAGTAACGGGAGAGTGTGCGCAAGAGTGTGCGCGAGAAAGGTGTGTAACGGACGGGTGCATGGGGAAAGAGTGCGCTGTCAAGAGTAAGGGAGGATGCACACCTGTGGTGAGTGTTACGGAAGAAGTAACGGGAGAGTGTGTGCAAGAGTGTGCGCGAGAAAGGTGTGTAACGGACAGGTGCATGAGGAAAGAGTGCGCTGTCGAGAGTAAGGGTGAGTGCGCTGTCAAGAGTGGAGGTGAAAGTAGTAAGAGTGACACGGAGCATGAGTTGGTTGTGACAGGTGAGCGAGGATGTACACCTGGAATGGAAGGAAGCACACCTGGAATGGTAGAGCATGTGTGGGAATGCACACTTGAGTTGGTGGTGAGGCACGTAGTTGGGTGTGCGAGTGAGAGCACACCTGTGGTTGTCACAGAGGAGGTGACCGAGGAGGGGGCGCGAAGAGGTGTGTTGGTGAGGTGTGCGACCGACGAGTGTGTGCAAAGGTGTTCGGTGGTCAGGTGTGTGACCAAGTCTGTGAGTGGAATGAGTGTACCTGGGTGTGTAAGAGAAGGTGCAATGACCAAGAGCAGGGAGACGGCTGGATGTGTGAGCAAGGAACGGGCTGCGGGGTGTAAGCATGCAGGCGAGGCATCGACGGTAACCGGGTTAGCGGTTAGAGCGACTTATAGCCTAATCGGGCCCTCGGTGCGCGTCGGGCAGCTTCGCGTGCCGCGAGGACCAGCGGGGATCCGAACCACGGCGGGTTCGAAAGGACCGCCGTATGCGATCCACGCTGGGCATCGCTTTGAACGGCCGCGTCCGTGCTCCACTAAGTGGAGCGGGCAGCCCGATAGGAAGGGTCGTCATGGCGACCCCTTTTTGTTGAAGCGTTCCGGCAGGTCGAGATCGGGACATTGGATGGCTCCGTGCCGAGGTGGTGCGTGGGATCTCGGCCCGGGTAAACCTCCTTCCCTGCACCGAATGCGGGACGTATCCAGCCGCTGGCACCAAAGAACCCGCATTCATCACTCGGCTTTACGAAGCCGGGTTGTGGAAGTGAATTGGCGCACCGAGAGGCATTAGTAAGTAGACTGTAATGATGAGGATAGTGGTCTGGACCCTAAATTAGAAAAACAAAATTTGATGATTGGCAGAGGATTGGTACAGTGATTGGCAGATGATTGGCAAATTTTTGATTTGTTGGATTTGGACGAGCAAAATTTATAGTAAGAGATGCCCCATGTGATGGGATGGCCAATCCACCATCCCTCACAGCGGGGGGCAAAGGAGCACTCGTTTATGGGGTTGATGGCAGTGAAAACTAGCCCGGGTGGGTTAGGATATATCGTGTGTAGGGATCTAGCGAAGATGACGTTAGGTAACGTTAAGATTAGTTAGTGACAATGATACCTGTAGTGGGGACGCAGGTAGATTAGTGTGGATAATAATGACGTGGGAGCGCAATAGTTTAAAGGGCCGACTGGGAAGCGCAAGTTTCAGAGGGGAGTAGTTAGCTGAGATGATGCCGTGTGTTTGAGGATTGAACAGGTGTGATTGAACAGGTGTGATTGCACAGGTGTGCAACTGAACAGGTGGATGGAGCAGTGTTTGAGTGATGGTAATGGTGAGGTGTGTTGTGTTGACCAACTGGTCCAGGAAGAGGAGGAAGGTGCAGGTGGCACCAGGTGTGAGTGCACAGGTGTGCACCAACAGTTGTATGGAATAGATGGTAGTGTGGAATATCTGGAGTATTGGAATGGATGGTCGTGGAGTGAGTATGGTGGTGTGGAAGTGTAACTCAGTGTAACTCATTGGTTGGAACTGGTAACGAACCAAGGTACGAGCAGGTGGTCGTAAGAATGTCAGGAATGCATCTCGCCCTGTCGAAGCTGGGAGTCCTGTTGTGTAGCTTTAGCACGACCCCGGGCTAACACACATTCCCAAGCCCGTACTATTGTCTTTCATCGGGATGCAAAGAGGATGAAGCAAATTCCCAGCAGGGAGGAGCGAGTTGGTGCCAGGAAGGCGAGCAGGATGACTGAGTAACATTGCTGCGGAGAAGGGATTACGATTTCAGCGCACAGAGGATTAACTGAAGTTTGCCCATATAAACAGAAGAGACTTTGAGTCAAGGAGGACTCATCCTCAGAAGCCCTGCCCGACGGAATGAACGCGTACCACGAGTACGGCGCTGCAGCCACGAAAGAGGGACTATGCGGATAGAGTTACCTGGTCCATTGAGTTAAACGGTAGTTATTTGGTATTGGAATGAAGTGAACAACCAGTTAATAAAGTTGTGATCTTTTGTAAACCTGTGACATCATTGGAGTCTTGAGTCTCACAACACTTCCCCGACAATCTGGAGGCACCGCTGGGATTTCGAGTGGACGTCGCCAAGGTAAGCATGGCGTCTTGGGGATGGTCCATTACGAAATACGAACCTGTGTTTAATTCTGAACATGGTGGAGGATGTGTGTGTGGGGCTTGCCGCGATATAGGTAAAAGTCACGGATGGAACGTTTTAAATGATTCTATTATTCGTGTGCTTGCGAGGATGCGTACGTTATACGCTGGGTGTTAAGAGCCTTACTCTGGTCTGCAGGCAAATCAGCTCATGAAGTGCACCATGAGGCGATTTGTTTGCCGGTTCGGTAAGGTTCGGTAAGGTCCGTACACGTGTACAATCGTGTACACCCGTTTTAAATAAATTAATAAATATTTTTTTTTCAGTTTTCCCGCCATTTCTAAAACTCGTTTGATTAACATATAAATTAATGACAGACAACGCCATCTCATGCCGGTCCAGAATTATTGTGAAAGATGGCGATTGGATGAAAATTGCATACCGACACTCCCTCACTGTCCCTCATTGTCCCTCATTTCCATTTCGGCTACCTGTCTCTTGCCCCCGCTCTTTCTTGCGAAATGAACGTTCTTTGAACAAGTGGAATGATTTAGGAATGTTTAGAGGTCATTGCAATATTAATTACTTGGGATCATTTGTGAAATTTCATGAACAGATATGTGCAATGGATCTAATTTGAGTGAGTATGAGAAAATTTGGTGCAGGATTCGTGGAATGTACAAGGCTGGTACATGTGTTTAGCACTTGAAGACGTACCCCTGAGCTGCCCGGTGTGCGATTAAGGCGACGGACAAAGAAAGTATTATATACAGATATTTTTTCTCAGTCAAATTGGATGGGAAAAATGCACTTTTATATTTCCCCCATTGCAATGTGCTTATATTTTGGAACGGCTAGGGGGATTTAAATAAAATAAAAATGAGTAAGCTTTTCAGACATGCTTCACGGTTAAATGAAAGACAATAATTAAGCGCTTTGGGGAAGGCAATGGCAAACCACCCAATGCCGTACACGATATTTTCAGCACGATCATGGATTTGAGAATGCATGTAACTTGCAGTGTTGAACAAATTAATACAGAGAGAAAGAGATAGACAGGGAGAGAGAAAGACATAGAGAGATAGACAGAGAGAGACAAACAGACAGAGAGACAGAGAGAGAGAGACAGAAAGAAAGAGAGAGAGACATAGAGACAGACAGAGATAAAGATGATATTTAGACAGATAGAGAGAGACAGACAGACAGACAGAGAGAGATAGACAGAGAGAGACAGAAAGTGAGAGAGAGAGACAGACAGAGAGAGATAGACAGAGAGAGACAAACAGACAGAGAGACAGAGAGAGAGAGACAGAAAGAAAGAGAGAGAGACATAGAGACAGACAGAGATAAAGATGATATTCAGACAGATAGAGAGAGACAGACAGACAGACAGAGAGAGATAGACAGAGAGAGACAGAAAGTGAGAGAGAGACAGACAGAGAGAGATAGACAGAGAGAGACAAACAGACAGAGAGACAGAGAGAGAGAGACAGAAAGAAAGAGAGAGAGACATAGAGACAGACAGAGAAAAAGATGATATTCAGACAGATAGAGAGAGACAGACAGACAGACAGAGAGAGATAGACAGAGAGAGACAGAAAGTGAGAGAGAGACAGACAGAGAGAGATAGACAGAGAGAGACAAACAGACAGAGAGACAGAGAGAGAGAGACAGAAAGAAAGAGAGAGACATAGAGACAGACAGAGATAAAGATGATATTCAGACAGATAGAGAGAGACAGACAGACAGACAGAGAGAGATAGACAGAGAGAGACAGAAAGTGAGAGAGAGACAGACAGAGAGAGATAGACAGAGAGAGACAGACAGAGAGAGACATAGACAGACAGAAAGAGAGACAGACAGAGAGAGACATAGACAGACAGAGAGATAGACAGACAGAGAGAGACAGACAGAGAGAGACAGACAGAGAGAACCACAGACAGAGAGAGAGAGATAGACAGACAGAGAGAGAGATAGACAGACAGAGAGAGACAGACAGAGAGAGAGACAGACAGAAAGAGAGAGAGATAGACAGAGAGAGACAGAGAGAGAGACAGACAGAGAGAGACATAGACAGACAGAAAGAGAGACAGACAGAGAGAGAACATTTTTGGGAATGTTTTGGGAACATTCAAACGTTTTGGGAACATTCAAATGTTGGGTTTTGCTGACGTTTCCACAACGTCGCTACAACGTTTCACTTTCGTTGTTGCAACGTTTTGCTCCAACGTTTTGGGAACATTCAAATGTTGGGTTTTGCTGACGTTTCCACAACGTTGCTACAACGTTTCACTTTCGTTGTTGCAACGTTTTGCTCCAACGTTTTGGGAACATTCAAATGTTGGGTTTTGCTGACGTTTCCACAACGTCGCTACAACGTTTCACTTTCGTTGTTGCAACGTTTTGCTCCAACGTTTTGGGAACATTCAAATGTTGGGTTTTGCTGACGTTTCCACAACGTCGCTACAACGTTTCACTTTCGTTGTTGCAACGTTTTGCTCCAACGTTTTGGGAACATTCAAATGTTGGGTTTTGCTGACGTTTCCACAACGTCGCTACAACGTTTCACTTTCGTTGTTGCAACGTTTTGCTCCAACGTTTTGGGAACATTCAAATGTTGGGTTTTGCTGACGTTTCCACAACGTCGCTACAACGTTTCACTTTCGTTGTTGCAACGTTTTGCTCCAACGTTTTGGGGACACTCAAATGTTAAGTAAATCGGATAAGAATTCACGAGTTATTTAATTATTAGCGATTAATGAAGTACTTATTTAATTAATTACATTTCTTATTACATTACAGTAATTACATTACAGTAATTACCTGAGGTAATTACAGTAATTACAGTTCCGGTAATTACAGTAATTACAGTAATCATTACAGTAATTGCAGTAATCTTATTACAGTAATTACATTACATTAACTCAGGCACCTTTTGAGTAAGGAAGCTGATATTTGGACATGACACTGACCAAGTGATGTGGCTGTCAAGGAAAATTTTGATTTATTGATTAATCATTTAATAAATTAACTCGTTGATTTATAAATGACTTATTTAATTAAAATTCCTCAGAGATACATCTTCGGATGAAATACTTGCAGATTGGTTATGCTATGAGCCAATTGATTAAGGAAAATATTTTGTGATGGCCATATTGGCAATTTCGTGGCCATATTCGTGGCAACTCAGTTAGTGCCACTGCACCTTTAAAATGCATCCCTGCGTTCATTTTCCGATCGATTGAGTTGAAATTTTGAACAATCGGATCTGAACTGTCGTTGTTAACGACTCTAGCATGCACCCGTCCAATCAGGATGGAGCGGTATGGTCCCCGGATCATCACTGCCCGCAGTTTTAATTAGTTTTACTTTTTCTCTTGGTCATATAATTTTGAAGACATGCATGTCATGATATAGGAAATGTTTGTTCTGTTGAACGGAATAAATGTTGTTTATTTGTGTGGGTGTGTATTTTTGTGTATTTTGTATATATTTTCACGGCTAATTCCAGTTAACATCCTGCAAAATTTGCTCGTTTTTCTGGCTGAGTCGAAATTGCATTGAGTTCCTATGGCATGCGCCATTAAAAGCGCTGTGTAATGGTTGAGCTCCCTTTATTTCGTTTTGGTCATGCGGATGAGCAGACAAAGTGACGAATGCTGCGGCTGGAGCAGTAGAAGCGATGTTTTTAATTGAAACGATGTAATTTAATTAAAAGTGGGAGGGGGCAACACCACGCATACCTCTTTTAAGGTGTGTATAAACCCTGGAATAAACGTGGGAGGGGGCAACACCACACATACCTCTTTTAAGGTGTGTATAAACCCTGGAATATTTCAGCAATCAATACAATGCTGAAACTATGTAAGTTAATTTAATGAGTAATTTAATGAGTAATTTAATGAGTAATTTAATGAGTAATTTAATGAGTAATTTAATGAGTAATTTAATAAGTAATTTAATGAGTAATTTAATGAGTAATTTAATGAGTAATTTAATAAGTAATTTAATGAGTAATTTAATGAGTAATTTAATGAGTAATTTAATGAGTAATTTAATGAGTAATTTAATGAGGAATTTAATGAGGAATTTAATGAGGAATTTAATGAGAAAAAGTGGGAGGGGGCAACACCACGCATACCTCTTTTAAGGTGTGTATAAACCCTGGAATAAACGTGGGAGGGGGCAACACCACGCATACCTCTTTTAAGGTGTGTATAAACCCTGGAATATTTCAGCAATCAATACGATGCTGAAATGATGTTATTTACTGTGTAAGATGGTCGACCTTGGGTTTGTTTGTGTTTTGTTGTTTATTTTTGTGGGTGTGTATTTTTGTGTATTTTGTATATATTTTCACGGCTAATTCCAGTTAACATCCTGCAAAATTTGCTCGTTTTTCTGGCCGAGTCGAAATTGCGTTGAGTTCCTATGGCATGCGCCATTAAAAGCGCTGTGTAATGGTTGAGCTCCCTTTATTTCGTTTTGGTCACGCGGATGAGCAGACAAAATGACGAATGCTGCGGCTGGAGCAGTGGAAGCGATTTTTGAATTGTTCAATGATTATTCGATATTGTTATGACTTATTGTCAATAGGTATACTAAGTGGCCATGAGGTAGCCTGTTGCTATGTACAGTTTTATTCTATTGTTGATTATACCACATAGCTGTGGTGATAAAGGAAATGTTCGTTTTAAATAGATGATTATGATAGGACAATGACTATAAAATCATGATGATTATTATGAATGATATCATAGGGTTCAAATGCAGAATGATTGCATGAACTTGGGAAAGAACTTTCAAGCCCTATGGGATAAATTGGGTGTTACAAGCGATGGAGTTTCAAAATTTAGCATGATTGAAGGAATTTTACAGTCTTATTTCAGGAGTTTTACGAAATTTATATTGCCAAGAGATTTGGGTACTATTAAAGAAAAATGATGAGATATTTTTCCCAAAGAACTTTAATATCTGCCATCCATTTTGGCAGTCTCACGAATGAAGGATGAGTTGCCTTTAGTGGTTGCAAATAAAATTTGTGGAGACCAGGCAAAATGGGGAAATATGTCAGATATGACCCTAGGACAGAACGGTGATTCATCAATTGACATGAGGTATGAACCAGAGGTGACGACCGATGAGCTTCGATCTCAGTCAATGGATGGACCTGTCCTGACATCATTGGGGAAAGGGCTTATGCAAGGAGTCATCCAAAAGGATTAATGTGATTTATTGATGAATATTGATAAATTAATTGAAATTGAATAATTGAATTGAACTGAATAAATTTAATTGAATAAATTTAACTGAATAAATTGAACTGAATAAATTAAATTGAATATATTGATCGTTTGATTGATGAAAATGCGGTCTCAAGAAAGAAGCTTTGATATCTTTGTGAGATATTATCAACAGAAGACAACCTTGGAAAATTGAGCAAGGTGGTGAGTTTATATATAGATATATGTGCGGTTACCATTGTGTGATTTCCCCTTCAACAGAGCGGACACCTGAGAATTCACCCATTTCATACTGACCCTTTGGCTCATCTGCAAATACTGATCTGTGAGATTGGATTGTGCAAAAGCCACAGGTGGAGAGATCCTTCCTGGAGGTACGAGTGAAGCTTTAGAGGAACAAGCTACAACACATCCAACGCTACTTTGATAAAAGGTGGAACAAACTCCAGTAGATTTTATTTACAGTACATATAGTACAGAGGTGTACAGGTGCATTCCAAACCGCAGATCCTAGTAAAGTACCTGGTACATTGAGTGAATATTGAGTGTTATTCGCATACAGGCAAAATGGGAAATGGAGTCTGCAAGGGTAAACAAGGTCAACTGGACTTGTCCCAAAGAGGTGCTTGTGTCAACCACATGTATCAGCAATATGGTCCAGATTCACTTAAAGATGTGGAATCTTGGCATAAATGGACAAAAGGGAGGAAAAAGGAGTTCCCCATGGATGGCACGTTTGACAGAAACACATTGGAAACACTCAGAGAAGAATTAGAAGCAAGAGACAGACAGAAGTTGAAGGTGGATTGGAAACCATTTTATTACTGGGACATCGAGTCTAGAGACAGGGAGACCAAAACGAAAATGGGGGGTGTGAAGAAAGAAATGAAGCAGATACAACATAGATTGGAAAAGGTATCCACTCAAATGCCTCTTGAAGTTAGCAATGGAAAGCGATCCCAGTCCAGAGTGTACCCAGAAGCAAGGTCATACGAGATAAATGAACTAGAAGAGGAAACTCCTCCACTCTATCGGCGAAATATTGAATATCAGCCACAGGAAGTACCTGTACCTCTACCTGCCGAAGAACCGGTACAAAGTGGAACGATTGGCTCTAGCCGACAGAAGACAGGTGAAAGCAGTGCCCCAGTTGAGGTAACTACCCAAGAGGGTGCAACTGGAGGACAGGAACCGACTCAAAGTGGGCAAGCAATACAACCAGCTGCAACAACTTCAACATACCCCCAGCCCACTATACAAGGAGTAAAGGTCCAGTGATAAATGCCAATCTATCCAACGATCAATATGATTGGCCAATGAACACTCAAAACTTGACCCTCCCACACGGAGGTTTTTAGAACGGTGGCGTTATGAATTTTCCGCAGCGGCAATTTCCAGGGGCGAACGAGGAATGCCCAGATTTAATGTATAGACCTTGGCAAATACACCAATTGAAGGCATTACAGAGCGGTATGCCATCAATCAAAACAGATCCACTTCAATTCGCAGAGGAGCTACGATTGATTGTGGAGACGCAATTGCCGACTGTAAGAGACATGGAAATACTCTTAAAGTGGGTAATTCCTAATACCACCATTTTGAAGACATTAATGAGTGAGGCAAACTGGGTACATGCAGTAAATGGACAATTAGACATACCCACGGAGGCTAAAATGGCACAGATAAATAAATTAATAGAGGCCATACAAAAATTGCCGCCCGTCACTGATTGGAATAAAGTGGTTACGTGCAAACAGAGAACAGGAGAGGATGCTAGTGATTATTTAGACAGATTGCGAGATGTTTTTCGACTATATTCGGGAATAGACCGGGCACAAATCGATAACGCCCTAAAACCCCTTTTTATTAATGGTCTGTTGCCAAAATTGAAGAGTGAAGTGGAAAGACAGTGTATTGCTTGGGAAGGCAAGCCAATGCAAGAAATATTGAATTATGCTTTGCATCATCAGCGAATTCAGGCCAGGAACAGTGCTATAAATGCCGAAAAATTAATGCAACTACAGACACAAGCCCTGATGACTACGAACCAACGCAACAGGGTTTCTATGCAACAACACAACAATGCAACAGACAACAACTATGAGTCAGGAGATAACCAGAGGTCAAAATGGCAAACCAAAGACCCAGACATGCAACCCAGCAAGACAAGTCAACAAGAGGACATACCAGGTAACAACAGAAACCGGTGTTTCAATTGTGGAAAGAGGGGACATTGGAAAAGGGCATGCCCATACCCCAACAGAAGACAATTTCGACAGGGAAACCAAGGACAGGGATACTACCAACTACCACCACCTCAGCCAACAGATAGGGCTCTATTGAGGAACGCCCCAATTAAGGGAGGACCTCAGCAGAATAAATGGTCTGCAACGCCCTTCTGACTAGATCAGAATGACCAAGTGGCAGCACTTCCTTTAATTTCAAGGTCGGCTGCACAGGAACCAAATGTTAATCTGACAGTAGGCGGATGCAAGGCTCCTTTCTTAGTCGATACGGGGGCCACGCGTTCCACGTTGCGACGAGCAGACTTTCCCAATATACCATTGTCAAAACACTATACGACGGTGGTAGGAGTATCAGGGGTTCCCATACATACGCCTGTCACAAAGGAATTACGTGTCCAACTTGGCCCGTTGACTGCACAACATGCCTTTCTTGTGGCATCTGGCGTTCCAGTAAATTTGATGGGAAGAGATTTATTGTGCAAATTGAACTGTACTGTCATATGTAAGAAAAACGGAGTGTATCTAGAAATGCCAGAACATTCCCACGACTTCATCATTGATATGCTACAAAGCGCAATAGAACCAAGAACACATCGATGGGAAATCAATGATACACAAATGAGGAAAGAAATGTGGAACCAGAAAAGGAAGACTTTTATGGCGACATAAATACTGAGATTAAAAGATTAAATCAAGTGATGTTGCAAATGAATACAGTAGAATTAAGATAATGGCATAACGACAATGTTATGAGTTGTGTCAATTACAATATCAGTGAACTCATATCACCACGAGTGACACACTGTTTTTAAAAAAAAAAAAAAAAAAGGGAAAAGAAAAAGTGGAGAGGAATTATGGTAATAATACATTATGCTTAATTTGTTGGTTTGGGAAAATTGTTGTTGGGAATTAGATATTCCTGTTTGTGATTGTAATCATATACAATTTATTTTCTTAGAGTAGTGCTAAAATACCTGCATGAGTTAATTTTTGAACTATATTAACCTGAAAGCAATTGTGGATGCTATTCTTAGTTTAGTAGTTAAATACATACCTGATTGAATATTATTTGTGTGACGCATATAAATGAATATAACTTTTTTTGTGTGAAGGAAAAACAACAAATTGTTGAATGTGAAACTGTCGGAAGATATACATGATTATGCTGATTTCATGGTAAGATGTACCCTATCTGATTCAGTGTGTGTGGAAAGCAGATTCAGATGTGACTGAGCATAAGGATAAGACGAGATCACATTTGAAGGGGGTGCTAACGGAATTGGGAAGAAGTTCGAGAAAGAAAATTTGTGGCTAAAAAAAAAAGAAGTTAAACGTGGCATACACCCTCTTTCTCAAAGAATGATGAAGACATTCTCCCGTGTAACTTGGAGATGGATGCTTACCTTCACCAAGGAAATTTATGTGACCATTTGCCTGGATCACACTGCAACATATGAAAGAAAGGCGATCACTTACTCTTGTTTGAAGGCTTCGAACATTCATCACATCAGAAGTTGCAGCACAACGACATTTTACCTGCAACCTCTGTGAAATGCGGGGACATATGTTATTACTTCACCAACGTCCGGGGAACCAGCATGTAGCTGCAAAAAAAACGGCTGTGCCCTTGTCACAACAGCTGTGCACGATTCTGCTGGTTGCACCTGGTATGGACCATGAATGACCTGAACACCATGGTCCCAACATCATTGTGGATGCATCCGGCATCCCTGTTCCACATCTTGCTGGCCAATCAACATTACACCAACACTTGCTGCCCACTCATAATGAGGGAGGAGGCAAGTCGACTACAACTGGGCGAAGGCCTTGTTCAAGGAATCATTATGGTTCACAGCAAGAGTGGCAAGAATGCTACATGGAGAGCAGGGTCAGTCTATGACTCCGCACCGTTACCACAACAGCGAAATCCTACACGAAGTAGTGCAGGTGTTTATAAAGACAGAAGAAAATGTTTCAAACCCGAATTCAAACACAAGTGATCAGCCCTTCCTTTCAAACAAAGAATCAACATTTGTTTGGAGGGAAACGTTTTTGCCAGATGTTGCAGATGCTTTAAAAACTTGAAAATGGTGAAGCAAAATTGTTGTATCTTGGTGATGGTGAAGTGTTGTTTTACAAAGATATTTGTGATGCAAATGAAATAGATTGAATTAACAATATGGAAGGAGTCAATGACCAACGAAATGTTTTGTGATCAGATTCTTGCAGGATGACGGTGTATGCCTAAGGAAATTGTATTGATGTTTACTTGTAGTGATTGATTGTTTACTTATATTGATGTTTAGATTAATGGTTAATATAAACAAAAACAAAAAGATGAGGGAATTGTGGAAGTGTAACTCAGTGTAACTCATTGGTTGGAACTGGTAACGAACCAAGGTACGAGCAGGTGGTCGTAAGAATGTCAGGAATGCATCTCGCCCTGTCGAAGCTGGGAGTCCTGTTGTGTAGCTTTAGCACGACCCCGGGCTAACACACATTCCCAAGCCTGTACTATTGTCTTTCATCGGGATGCAAAGAGGATGAAGCAAATTCCCAGCAGGGAGGAGCGAGTTGGTGCCAGGAAGGCGAGCAGGATGACTGAGTAACATTGCTGCGGAGAAGGGATTACGATTTCAGCGCACAGAGGATTAACTGAAGTTTGCCCATATAAACAGAAGAGACTTTGAGTCAAGGAGGACTCATCCTCAGAAGCCCTGCCCGACGGAATGAACGCGTACCACGAGTACGGCGCTGCAGCCATGAAAGAGGGACTATGTGGATAGAGTTACCTGGTCCATTGAGTTAAACGGTAGTTATTTGGTATTGGAATGAAGTGAACAACCAGTTAATAAAGTTGTGATCTTTTGTAAACCTGTGACATCATTGGAGTCTTGAGTCTCACAACACTTCCCCGACAATCGAAACTGTGGAGTGGAGTGGATGGTGCGAAGGTGTGAATGGGGGAAGAGTGGACCCCCATCACGAATACCCGGGGCGGGTAGTGTAAGTGTTAGGTAGAGGGCCTAGGTAAATTGTGGTTGGATATTGGCATCTGTGGTGCGGGTGGAAGAATGATGTTGGGATGGGTGCATTAGTGTTGTGGAAATGGCTGGGCGTGTAGCCTGTTAGTGTGTGTAGTTGGTTTGGGCACTCCACCACTGTGAGGATGTCGGCCAGGTGAGACCGCAGGTGGGCTCTGGGAGCCGTTAGAGTTGTTGTGGATGGGGCCCGAGGATCCGGAGGACGGACCCGGGTAGCCCAGTGCCAGAGGGCACCAGGGGATGACAGAGCCAGGAGGGGCCTTCCCCAGTTAGTTAGGTTAGGTTGAGGAGCTAGGTAAGCTCGGGTGGCAACTGCAGTGGTGGAGGTGTGCAGGTGGGTAGACCTGCTGGGAGAGCTACACGACCCAGCCCAGAAATTGTGCAAGGGCACCGGGAGATGAATCGGGGGAGTGAGACCCCAAATTGAGAAGCACCACAGTTTGGTCAATGGGAATTGGTTTTTAGAACCCATAGTGTAAGTTGGCCAATGGATTGGCAGGGAAAGACCCCGGGTAGTGTAAAGTGTGTTAATGTCATTTAGAGGATAGTTAGGATTGAAGTCTCCTCGCACCATCTACATCCACTCACCTGAGGTGACAGGTACTCTGCACCATGCCATGTTTAAGTATTTTTAATGTGCAAATGTTTTGAATTGTGAGACGCATCATGACGTGGGTGTGACATTGTGCTTGTGTTCCATCTCTTCCTCCTTATGAGGATTGATGCTGAATTGGGTGATGACAAATTTTGGATAGAGGGAGTGAAGACGAATTTGGTATGGGAAATATGGGGAAGACGTGACGGTAGCGACGGATTGGTAAATGTGTAGATTTTTGTAAATATGGGGTAAGGGCAAGGGTAGTGTAGGTGACAGGGGGGGTGATGTACGGTAGGGACGAGCTTTCTCACTTCGCTCTCCGTACGCATTTCGCCTTGCATTGCCTTATTGATGTGTACCCTTGTGACCTTACCCCTCGCTCATTTGTCTTTCCCCTTTTGTCTCCCACATGACCTGTGCGCCATTGGGCGCCGAGGGGAGCGTGCGTGAGTCGGCCATTGTGCGCCCGGAACTCTCAGAATCAGCTGTCTGCATCGATGCACCACATTATGGACCACATGTCTGTGGCCGAGCACCACTTATGGACCCCATGGGTTGGGGCGTGGCCCCTCTGCTGGAACCGGCCATGAAGGCTCGAAATCTTGCTGGCGGACCTGGGCCACAGGGCACCGATGCCCCACAGGTGAACCACACTAGTCGGCCCCTGTGGGCCATAAATAAATAAAAACGGACACGTTAGGTGCATTTTATTGCAAATAGGCCGCCAGCAAAGGAAAAAGACAACAACTGGAAGAAATAATAATAGCCAGCAGAGGGAGCCGAAGAGCAAGAGATCACCTGCAGGGTTAGGGGTTGTTGTTTTTATTTTCATTGAACTATGATGACTGCACCGATTGGTGCTTGAGGGTGTGTTGGTGCATTATAGGTGCTTTCATGGTGCATTGATGCAGAGCAGACTGTCTCCCCCCCAGAAAGAACAATCACAGGACCTGGGTTAGTCTTGTAAATAAAAGTAGCGTCAATTGTAAATAATGCTCCCCACCGTCAATGTATAGTTTGAAGACCATTCCACAATTCGGTTAACTGTGGGCGTAAGTCTGTTAGGCAGGGTGCAATGGAGCAGCGGGACACATTTATTTATGTTTTAAAACTGTCGCACTCAGGGTCAGGTTAAAAGTAGAGGGAACTACACCTACGTGCCACACTAAATAAAAGTTGTAGGCCCGGGCGGTGCCTAAGGGGAGGAGGGTGCAGTGTTGCGGAAATGAGGACTGTATTTTTTTTATTGTGTGCTTTATTATTATTATTGTTTATTCTGCGCCTCCTGCCTCCGGAGTTGTGTAAAGATAAAAAGGGCGTCTCGGTAGTTATTCCATAAACACCACATTGCAGGACCCGATAAAACCCTTGTTCAGTAGCTTATATCTTATTATGTGTCTTAGGGTAAGGCTGTGTCTCCCATTAATTGAAATACTCCATTGCACTGAGTGAAATAAGAATAGATCCCCTTTCATTTCATTTCAATGGCCAACTGCATTTTGGGCGGTTTTTCTTCAACCACCATTGGCCACGAGGCAGGGTTGGGGAAGAAAGGCATGTCTCCACCTCGTCATAGAGGGGAGGAGTGAGCCTGCCCCGAATAACCAACCGAGCACGAGGGGTTTGGTTTGAGAGGGCGGAGGAAGAGCGTTTGGGGGAGGTTCGCAAAGGTTGAGGGGCGGGGCCTATATAACCCACGACGGGAAGCTCCCAAGGGCAGACGAGAGATAAGTCCAGCAGATGAGCCCAAGGAAAGAGTTGGGTCATCAGAGCAGTTGCGCTTTTACTGAGTCCAAGGAAAGAGCTGGGTCGTCAGAGCAGTTGCGCTTTTACTGAGACAAGCAGATGAGCTGGAGAGAAGAGAGAGAAAGGCTGAGCTGAGCTGCGTGGAGAGGTACACGAAAAGGAAGGGTCCAAGAGAAAGCCGAGGAGCTTTTACGAAGCAAGCTAGACGAGAGATAAGTCCAGCAGATGAGTCCAAGGAAAGAGCTGGGTCGTCAGAGCAGTTGCGCTTTTACTGAGTCCAAGGAAAGAGCTGGGTCGTCAGAGCAGTTGCGCTTTTACTGAGACAAGCAGATGAGCTGGAGAGAAGAGAGAGAAAGGCTGAGCTGAGCTGCGTGGAGAGGTACACGAAAAGGAAGGGTCCAAGAGAAAGCCGAGGAGCTTTTACGAAGCAAGCTACACGAGAGATACAGCCAAGGAGTGCAGCCCCGTTTCAACCAGCTGCATGAAGCCCTGACGGTGTGCGCTGTAAAGCGGGTTACAAGGCGCTGCCGGCTTCTCACTTCCCGCCCGGAGTGGACCTGCTCGCTGTGCCCTGTGATCCCACCTGCTCATCCTTTCCAGCCATTCCTGCCCGCAAGTTCCCCATTTTGCCTACGTGAGTTTGTTATGTTTGTTCTGTCCTGGGTAGTAACTAAGTCTGTATAAGCTAGTATTTTCCCTGTGTCTCTAAAAGCTTCTGTATATTATTTTATTATCTTTCCTTCTCCTTGGTTACTTTGAGCCTGTAAATAGTAATAAATAGTAATTGTATTTCAAACCTTTCTTTGCCTTCGTCTTCCTTTTCTTCACAACCGTGTCGTCTTAGTCTTTTCCCGATTGAGTAGCTGCGGCGCGATATGGCCAACGTTTGGGTAAATCAGGTTTTAGTCGGGGAATAACTGTTCATCCGCGGTTACACCACCGCTCGGTAAAAAATAACATCTAATCCGCGGACTGTAACAATATATATATATATATATTGTTGCGGTTCTCTCCGCCGCCCTTCTTCCCCTTACCAAGGGGGGATTAATCCCCTTGTCTTTCTGGGCTTGGCGGAACCGAGGCTTATTACGTCCCTTCCGGACAAATGTGGAGTAGGGTTTCGGGACCACTTCTCGCTCGTACCTAATTCCCCGCGCTGCCCTGGGAGCGAGGAAACAAACCTCACATGAACCACGTGTGTGTTTGGGTACGCCGAGCGGATTGCGTGCACGTGGTCCGCGCAGGGTTTGTTTCCTCGCTCCCAGGGTAGCGCGGGGAATTAGGTACGAGCGAGAAGTGGTCCCGAAACCCTACTCCGCATTTGTCCGAAAGGGACGTAATAAGCCTCGGTTCCGCCAAGCCCAGAAAGACAAGGGGATTAATCCCCCCTTGGTAAGGGGAAGAAGGGTGGCATAGAGAACCACAACAATTGGTGTCAGGAGTGGGATTGGACCCAGAGTGCGCTTCACGCACTTGAAATTGCGAGTGGACGAAATTTAGTTTTTTTAATCCAAAATTGTATTCGTACCATGGCTAGCCAAAGTGGTCATTGGCCAGTGGGGGTAGAGGAGGAGGTAGATAAGGAGGAAATAGTGACCCAGGACACATGGGAAGAATCGGGAGAAGAGGAGGACGTTGATGAGGGGCCGGCAATAGGAGAAGAAAATAGCGGCGCCTCGCACATGGCGGCGAGGGCCGAGCCCGCGGTACCAGCGGTTTCGGCCCTGTACTCACTCATGGCACAATTCATGAAAGAAGTAAAGGGTGAATTGAAGGAAGCAAGGCGGAGCGGTGACAAAGCAACCAAAGAAATGAAAGAAATGGGGGACAAATCAAAAAGGGAAATAATTGACACCCAAAAGAATGACATAAATAAAATACATGGGAGAATGGACATCCAAGAGAAAAAGATGGATGCTCAAAGTAATCAAATGAAAGAATTGGGGAACAAAACCACCCGGGAATTGAAAGAGGTGAAAAATGAATTGGAAAGCAAAATGGGTGGCCAATTGAAAGAAATGGGGGACAAAACCACCTGGGAATTGGAAAAGATGGGAGTGGCATCAAAGAAAGAAATAAAAGAGGCAGGGAAGAACATAAGGCACTGGTTGAGCGAGAAGGTCGCAAAGGGACGCAATGGGGTAATGCGGTGCGAGGAACGCGTGGAGAGCAGGGTAGAGCAGAGCGCGGCTACATGGACAGCGGGAATATAAATCGCGACTCGGACAAATCCGTGGGCAGTGTGGAAGAGCCGACGGCCGCCGAATTGGAAAAGGAAATTTCATGCGCGCCGGCGGTCGTCGAGGAAATCATAGAAATAAAAGAAATGATTATAGTCGAAATTGGGGCCGAAGAGACGGCAGAGATAGAGTCGGGAAATGAATCGAGGGAAGTGATGGAATATGTACAAAGTTCATGTTCACATTGTGATGTCGTGCTTCCTAATAAAATAGAAAGTTTGCTGGTGCTGGCGGAGAAGAGAATCCCCAAGGTGAGTAGGGGTGTGTAGGGCGCGAAAGTGTTTGGCGGGAAAAGGTTTTTGGCACGCTAGGGGTAGAGACGAAGCCCGGGCGCTCATGGAAGGTCCTTTGTGCGGTGTACGCGAGCGAATAGCGCGCGTGTGCGAGAGAAGAGTGCAGCGGAGCGCGAGTGTATGACGGAATGTGAGTGGGAAGAGTGCGTCGAAGAAGAGTGTGTTACAGAGTGTGCGATGGCCGAGGAGAGTGAGAGAGAATGCACACCAGAGCGTGTTGTAGAGTGTGCAGGAGTGCACACCAGAGCGCGTTATTGGGTGTGTACTGGGAGAGTGCACACCCATGGACGTTACGGAGTATGTAACGGGAAAGTGTGCGGCAAAGGAGTGTGTGGAGGAAAAGTGTGTAACCGAGTGTGCGAACGGCGTGAGTGTGCCTGGGTGGTGTGCACCTGAGTGTGTAACAGAAGAGTGTGCACAGGAGAGTGCAGTAACAGAATGTATGGAGTGTATGGGGGCGCCTCGGTGTGCGAGTGAGGAGTGGGGTCGCATGTGGTGAGAACGCAGCTCGAGCATCGACGCAGACCGGGGTAGCGTTTAGCGCGACGGATAGCCGACGTGAGCCCTCGGTGAGTTGTGTGCTTTGTGTGCGGCGGGGATCGGTGCCGCGGCAGTCTCACAAGGACCGGCGTGCACGGTTCGCGCCGGGACCAGCCCTGTATGGTCGGTGCCGCGCCTTGGCGGGAAAGGCAATCGGCACGGTTGAAGGGGGGGTAGGAGAGTTCGGAGCCACCCCCCCCCCTGGCGGCTACGGTGCTCCGACCGTGGGCGGTTGGGCCATCATGCGTGGGACCGCAAGGCCTCGCGCAGGAATGGGCCTCTGCACCGTGGCCCATCCATGCCTCCTCCCCTGGATCGAAAATGCAGGGATGGACCCAACCTACAGGCGACCAACCACCCGCATGCATCGCTCGGCTTTTCGAAGCCGAGGTGTGACGACGATGTATTTCAACACAAAGAGGCTCGAGTGTAGTGGACGGATAGCAATAGTGTTGGGGAATGGTACCCTGCATGGGGGAATGGCAGTTTTACCATTCCTCACACTGGGCTCATGAGCATTAGATTAGGGGGATGGCAGTGACATGCACATGGAGGTGCCAGCGATGGTTACCTCCATGGGGCACCGAAGCTAGCCGAGGGCGGGCTAGGATAATTGTTAGGGAAACTAGCAGACAATAGGGACAAGATTTAAGTAGTGACATTTGTACAGGTAGAGGGGACGTAGTTAGATTAGGTGGATGATGATGACGAGGGTGTGCTTAGTTTAAAGGGAAGACGGGGAAGCACAAGTTTTAGGGGAAGTAGTCAGCTAGATGATGCTGTGTGTGTGAGGATCTGTGTATTGAGCAAATGAGGAATTGGTTGAGAATAACCAGGGATTGTGTATTGAGCAAATGAGGAATTGGTTGAGAATAACTAGGCATTGTGTATTGAGACAGATGAAGTTGTGTTGGAGTGTATGGGAAAAGGTGAGGCCATCTGACAGAAAGTTGAAGCTCAACCGAAGGTGGACCTTGCAACATGACAATGACCCTAAACATACCAGTAAATCCACCAAGGAATGGCTGAAAAGAAAGAAATGGAGGGTTCTGCAATGGCCAAGTCAAAGCCCGGATCTAAATCCCATCGAGTTGTTGTTAGGGCCAAAGGGGGCAATACCACCTATTAGAGCCAAGGGTGTACTTACTTTTTCCACGTGCGAAATTTGCATTTATGTTTATTTAAATTATACAATGGACTACAAAATGTAAATGTTTCATATTTGCTATATTATATCACCTTTATCTATCAATATTGTTGAAATGAAGATCAAATAGCTGTATGTTGACATATGTTGAAAAAGTCAAAACTTTACATGGGGTGTACTTACTTTTTCATGTGGCTGTACATTCAAGTGTAAGGTGTGCACAGTAGTCCGGCAGCTAAGCTAAATATAGCATAACAATTGTGCATTTTGTGAGGAAAGCACCAAATTTGGCACACTAGTAGACTATCATATTATGAAAAGATCTGGATATTGGGCCATCTTAGATTCAGAGATTTGATTTTTGCAAGATTTGCAGAAATTTGCAGATTTGCAAGCTGAGATTGCAACGCCAGGGACGGCCGACTCCTTCCTGTGAGCTGCCCACGTCACCCGCACAAGAAGAGCTCATCAAATCACTGCAGCGGCACTGCACATCCTGCAACACCGTGCGTATGAACGCCACTTGTTACATATGCTGATGATGCAGAAGACCTGCCTGAGTTTGAAGACTAGTGTCACCAGAGAGGAGAAGACATTCCCAACTTTCAGTACTGGGCAACTGTTCTGGAACTAGAGATGTTGGTACTGGTCTACGTGCATTCTCTGCGGCAGGCTTCATTCACGATGTACCTTGATGCCCTGATGGAACTGGTCCCATGGTTCCATGCCTTAGACCACACACACTATGCCAGGTGGGTCCCTGTTCACCTGATGGACATGGTTGCACTCCCAATGAAGCACCCAGATGTAGCCAGAGAATTGAGGGCTGGCAACTTCACTGTACAGAATACGAAGAAGGTGTTCTCTTCGATCCCAATTGACCAGGCGCATGAACAGAATAACACCTGCATCAAGGGAGATGGTGGAGCAGTCGGCCTCACTGACAACCCAAGTGCCCTGCGGCGTTGGATGCTTGCCGGGCCAGAAGTTGCCAGGGCCATAGAAGAGTTCCAAGCTGGCCATCAACACTGGGGGAGGCGAGAGGACACGCGTCATCACGACCAGACACCAAGTGTGCAGACCTCTTTCGCCAAGGATGTCCGCGCCCTTGTCAGCATCATAGAAGAGCTTGGCAACCCCTTTGAGGAAGAGAGCATGGATCTGGTTGTCCTTGACACAAAGGAAATTGCAGGTCCTGCTGCAGTTGAGACTGTCAGGAATGTGAAGAAGATTGGCCAAGAGCAGTTCCAGGCTTTCACCAGAGAATGCCTGTTGGAAAGGACCAAGCCAATTGATGATGCAATTCATCGGAACAAGCTGAAGGTGTCATTTTGGAAAATGGCTGCCACAGCCATCAGGGGCTGAATTTGAGATGGCCCAATATCCATCTCTGTTCATAATAGGATAGTCTACTAGTGTGACAAATTTGGTGCTTTCCACACAAAATGCACAATTGTTATGCTAAGTTGCCCCACTACAGAGGGAGCTGCAGATGGAGGAAATGTTGAGTTGGATCTTGGAGACGGCATGAAGCTGGAAGGAGTGAAAACATTTTGTTACCTAGGAGACATGCTGAATGGAGAAGGTGGATCAGTCTCGGCAACGGTTGCCAGAGTGAAATGTGCCTGGAAGAAGTTTCGGGAACTGAGTGGCGTGCTTACGAGGAGGGGAGTGTCGTTGAAGCTGAAAGGAAAGGTGTATGCTGCATGTGTGAGAAGTGTCATGATTTATAGGAGTGAGACATGGGTAATGAACGTAGAGCAGCAACGAAGGCTGGAAAGGGTGGAAATGCAAATGGTTCGGTGGATGTGTGGAGTATCGTTGAGAGAGAGGCAGACAAATGATGAATTGCGAAAGATGATGGGAATAGAGCCTGTGATGAGGAACAGGTTGAGATGGTTTGGTCATGTGTTGAGGAAGGATGAAAGTGACTGGTTGAGAAGAGTGATGGAAATGAATGCAGAAGGAAGTAGAGGACGGGGAAGACCGAGAAAGACTTGGCTAAAGATGGTGGAAGAAGAAATGCGTGCAAGGGGGTTAACAACGGGAGATGCAGAAAATAGGGCAAAATGGAGAAGATTGTCATGGGGACCGCAAGGCTAACCCCCGCTCTAGCAGGGAAAATGGCCTTAACATGCCTGTTGTTGTTATTGTTGTTGTGTATATATATATTGTTGCGGTTTTGGAATAAAGGTTAATTCCCCCTCTTAGTTAGTTGCACCACAACATGTAGCCTCGCGATAGTTGGGTTATTTCTTAGTAAATGTAAGCGTAGTCCTTTCCTGTGTTTAGTTTTGCATTGAGTAGGCCAGTGAGCTTAGGTGTTCTTTGGTGCTTTTGGTTTGGCGCTGGGATGCCACGCGGCAGGCCTGGGCAAGTCTGCCGAGGCCGAAGGGGCGAGCTGCAAGGGGAGTGGCCGGTAAGCAACGAGCCGCCAATCAGGGTTCGAGGGGAGTGGCTTACCACTGCGGCAGGAGGCGGGGCTTGGGACATTCGGCTAAGATCGGGGAGGTGCCATATAAGGTCCTGCCCCGAGCCCATTAACCATAACGCAGGCAGAACAGCAGCAGAATGCATGAGAACGCACAGGAACGCACGAGAGGAGATAGCTGTGAGAGTTTGTCAGGCAGAGTTCGTGGAGTTAGAGTTCGAGAGAGAACGCAGCAGAACGGGTGAGAGCAAGAACAAGAGATGAGGAGTGAAATTCGCCCAGCCCTGAACAAGCCGAAGTGCTTGAATTGACTGTTGTAATAGCCTCGTTGTACACGAACTTGCCCCGTGTCCTGTACCCTGCGCTCTGCTGCTGTATTAATCGCGCGCTCGAGGGGACGACCCGTGCCGGGCTACAGACGCGTGATTTCCTCCTGCCTGCATTTCTCCTGCATATGTACCGTGACCGCCAGAGGGCTACACCACGAGCGAGCTGTCCAGGAGCGACCGGCAGCAAGGCGCGTTTGGCGCACGAACCTGCTCTTCTTCCATTTCCCCGTGTGAGTGATTGGGCCCGTGTCTGGGAAGTTAAGCCTGTTAAGCTTCTGCTCTGTGTCCCCCTTTCCTTCATCATTATCATTGTACATAATAGTGTAAATAAATTGTGTTCTTCCTCTGATTTTACCGTCCTGTCCCTTCCATCCATTGGCTTCGCATGGTACGAATAAAACCGCTCGAATCGGCTTCCAATAAAAGTAACAGCACCAGTCACGTGATACGCATACCGCTCGGGCGTACTTGATTAAGCGTGGCTTGTGCGAGGCTCGATCCCCGCTTTCGTGGCAGCGTGGGTACCAAAGGTATGTGCGAATTTGTCCCGATACCCTTTTTCACGTTTGCCCAGAAGTGGCGATTCGGTCTTGTGGCCCGAAGACCCAGGGAGAAAAAAGGGGTTTAATCCCCTCTTTGTAAGGGCAACGGGCTTCGGGAGATCCGCAACAATATATTGTTACATTTGTGGGGGGAGGTAATGAAATACCTTATTCCAGGTAGGATTGGGTAGATTAGCGTGCTCTGTATGCCGTGTAGCAAACCTTCCTGTACTTAAGTAGGCCCGGATGTCATGTAAGTGTATATTTGTCTCCATGTGAAGGGTGGAGCTATGCTAATTAGTGAGGGTATAAGGGTAGACTCCCTGTGTGTAGTCACCTCTGTATTTTTTCCCTTTGTTCCTTATGACACTTGCAACACCAGCCATGCGATCAGCACCTACATTAAATAACATAATCGCCGACGATGCCCAGACACCACCAACATTACATGACTACACGTACAGTCGTGGCCAAAAATATTGGCACACTTGCACGTTTTTTAAATAATTCATTTCTTCCAGAAAATTGTTGAAATTAAAAAATCTTTTGGTATCGACATATGTATTTCTTTGGTTTGCAGTGGGACAGGCCCCAAAAAGCTGAAAAAATGACAATCTTCACTTATTCCACACTGAAATTCTAAAATGGCCCAGACAATATTATTGGTATCTTTTAGAAGTTGTTAGAAATAATGAGATTTCAAGCAGGTGATTCTCCTTTGCTTTGGAATTGAACTCACCTGTGGTGAGTTGCATGCGTCTGCAATATTAAAATCACTCATTCAACCAGTTTGAATGGAGAAAAGGAATCATTCTGCTGTTTTGTGTCACTGTGTGTACCACAATGCGCATGGAGAAAAGAAAGAAAACCAGAGAATTGTCTGAGGAGGTCAGACACAAGATTGTAGCCAAGCAGGGACAATCTCAAGGCTACAAGTCCATCTCCAGAGACCTTGATGTTCTGGTGTCCACCGTACACAATGTTATCAGGAAGTTTAAGGCCCATGTCACTGTAGCCAACCTCCCTAAACGTGGCTGCAAGAGAAAATTTGATCGAAGATTGCAGCGAAGGATTGTTCAAATGATGGAGAAAACACCTTGATCAACTGCCAAACAGATTCAAGCTGACCTTCAGACACAAGGTATGACAGTTTCAACTCGCAGCATCCGTCGCCAACTCAATGAAAGGGGGTTCTATGGAGGACCCACTGCTGGGAGAGAGACATAAGAAAGTTTGACTGGAGTTTGCCAAAACACACATGAACAAGCCAAAATCCTCCTGGGAGAATGTCCTGTGGACAGACGAGACCAAATTAGAGCTTTTTGGTAAAGCACATCATCTCTATATTTACGGAAAACAAAGGGAGCCTTCAAAGAAAAGAACACCTTCCCTACAGTCAAACATGGAAGAGGTTCAGTGATGTTTTGGGGATGCTGTGCTGCCTCTGGCACTGGGTGCCTTGATTATGTGCATGGCATCATGAAATCAGGAGATTACCAGGGCATTTTGGAGCGCAATGTTCAACTCAGTGTCAGAAGTCTGGGTCTCTGTCGAAGGTCATAGGTCTTGCAGCAGGACAATGACCCCAAACACACTTCAAAAAGCTCCCAGGAAAGGTTCAAGACAAAACGCTGGACTGTTCTGACGTGGCCAGAAATGAGCCCAGATCTAAATCCCATTGAACACCTGTGGGGAGATCTGAAAACAGCAGTTGGGAGAAGGTACCCTTCAAATCTGGGAGAACTGGGGCAGTTTGCACAAGAAGAGTGGAACAAACTGCCAGTAGAGAGGTGGAGGAAGCTCATTCATGGCTATAGGAAGCGCTTGACTGCAGTCATTTTGTCCAAAGGCTGTGCTACCAAATATTAAGTCTAGGGTGTCAATACTTTTCTCAATGCCATTTATTTTTATTTTCTGATTTTAAAGGATATATTAAGTTCTGAATCAAAAACAAAGGTTCTGTAATATTAACAGTGAAATAAAGAATTGTGGAGATCAAATACTTTTGTCAATTTCAACTTCTTTTTGAGAAAATTGTGAGTTATTTGAAAAAGGTGTAAGGGTGCCAAATGTTTGGCCACGACTGCACATGTATATATATACATATTGTTGCAGATCCGGGGGTCGGCGCTCCCCTCACCAAGGGGGGGTTAATCCCCTTTTCTTTTACACTGGCCGATTTCCTCCAGTCCTGGAAATTACATGCTCCTTTGCAGGGTGAGATTGGCCAGGGTGATTGGTCAATGGGTTCCCAGATACCTTTGCCAATCCCTCCGCAAAGCAGGGATATAATTCCCTGCTCGGACCCGGACAAGATGGAAATTGCCGAGCGGTTTTAGCAATCCGAGGTCCGAGCCGTTAGCGGTTGACTAACCCGATTCTGAGCGGTTCCTCTATCGTGCCACAGGTATTCAATTGGGAAAAGACTAAAGCGACCGGATGGAGAGGAAACCAAAAGTAAGGAAAGAACACAGGTTTATTAACTATGTACAATACTAAACAGGAAATGAAAGGGAATGTACAGTGAAGAAGAATAAGCAGATACACAGGGCAAACCTTATACAGTCTTATATTATCACACGCCCAGGACAGAACAAACACACTTACACGAGAGGATGGGATGGCGGGGATGGTAGGAAGGAAGAGAAGGGTCCAGGCCTATGGTAGGCATCGAGGTTCGGGCAGGTTGTTCAGCGTTGAGGTCCGGCTCCAGGGTCACGCTCCACTCCGGTCCACGTTTCAGTTCGCGGCGAAACCCGGCAGGCAGCGCGGTTAATATTGTCGCGGTAGCGGACCAACCCTCTCTCTCTCTTCGACTTGCCTCTGGTAGCTCGACCCTGTCACTCTCCTTCGGTCCGACCTTGTCTGTTGATGTTTGACTCCTCCTCTCTCCCTGGCTCATCTCCTCAAGTAGTCCCAGGCGAGCGCTTATATTGGCCGCCCGCGTATCATGCCACCTGCCTTTTGGAAACGCCCACCGGTGAGCTTGCCTCAGCCCTGATTGGTCGTGAGCGCTCACCGGTCCATGCCTTGATGGTGCATTGAGGGGCCACGCCTTCGTTCCTGGCGCTCCTCCCCCTTCTTCTCCAACTCGGCCGCGTGGCTTATGGCGGCTTGCGGGATAGAAGACCACTCGCACTGATGTTGAAATGAACTTTGGGGCCTACTCTTACTTAATTAATACAACGCAGATTCAAACTATTGGAAACAGATCCTTAACTGAAACATAGACTAATGAAATAACTAGAGAGGTTTCTAAGGTGTCCTACGTGTTGTACATGGCCTAACTAGGGTGCAACCTTTACAAGGGGGGATATTTACAAGAATTATTATTTTACAAGTGAAGGTTCTAAAAACCGTAACTACAGACTTGGCATTTAATATGGAATATTTTTTTTTTCTTGACTTGGGTTTACTTTCTGAACTCAGTATATCAATCTGGTGAGATTCCTTTATGCTTCGGTGATTTCTTTGTCAAAAGAACCATGTCACTGATTGTCTTTCGCAGCAAGAAGTCAATAACAGGATAATATCACAGGTGGCATGACAAAATGTAAGGACAGGTACATTTGACGATTGGCTTCACAATCGGGTATATAAGGGTTGTTGCGTTCTGTATTAGTGGAAAACAACTGCTGCACATCTACAAAAATTATTACCGCTTCCTCTGGAGATGGTCCGTTAACTTGACAATGCTGTTTGTCATGGAGCGGTGGCTTTACGAAATTCTGGCATGAAACAGCGTGCTATTGCTCAGCAGTATGGCATCACTCAAGGTCAGGTGTCATAGATCCTGAAACGAAATGCTCAGAGGGGTGTCCCTACTCCAATACCGAGGCCAGGACGTCCCCGCAGAACCACAAGGAGGGATGATCGCCAGCTGCACCGGTTAGTCCGCAATGGCCGTACCAAGTCAGCTAATAGGCTTAGGGCTGAGTGGCAGCAACTGACAAATGTGCCTGTATCCAGAAGGCTAGTCAACCAACGACTGGTTCAAGCAGGCTATCGTGCCAGGCGTCCCCTGAGAAAGCCACGCCTGACCAGACAACACAGCCAGCGCCGATTGCAGTGGGCCAGAGAGCACCGTCAATGGCAGCCAGGACACTGGAATCACGTGACCTTCAGTGACGAGTCTAGATTTCTGGTCTATCGTCAAGGTGGCCGCGTCCGAGTGCGCAGCCAAGTGCATGAAGCCCACAACAAAGATTGTATAGTGCCAAGAGTCCAAGCTGGAGGTGGTGGGGGTGACCGTTTGGGGTGCTTTTCATGCACGGGGCAAAACTGACCTGGTTGTTCTGAATGGAAACCTGAACCAGTTCAAGTACAGGGTCATTCTGGAAGAAACATTGCTTCCATTTGCTCGTGCAGCCTTTCGAGGAAACTTTGTCTTCCAAGATGACAATGAATGGCCTCATCATGCTCGCATGATCCAACACTTGCTTGCTGGCCGTGGTGTAGAGCATATGGAGTGGCCTGCCTTGTCCCCGGATATGAATCCGATAGAGAACTTGTGGGCAGAATTAACGTGTCAAATCGACAACTTGGACCAGCAGCCTACCTCTGGGCGTGAATTGCAGCAGACTATTGTCACTGCATGGCAAGCGATTCCTGTCCAAACCTTGGCAAATCTCGTGAACAGCATGCCTCGACGTGTACGTGCTCTCCTGAATGCTCGTGGGGGTTACACGAAGTACTGAACTGTAATTTCACTGTCCGTAATCCCAGTCATAATTTAGCTTTTGTTTTTATTGAAATTATTTTGGCTAATGTGCAAAATAAAGAGATACTTCTGGAAAACGTACAGAAGTTTAACACAGTACTGTCCGTGAATTGAGTTCGATATCAGTTTACATCACTTTCAAGGATCAACTTATTTGCTTCGAAATGTCAAATGTGGTTTTTGTTTCTTTTAAAGGTCACATTAACAAAATCTAGAATAATTTCAACATAATTCCAATGAACTTTTGGTTCTAAGTCGTCTTGAAAAGTAAGTTCACCCCCACAAAAAAAATATTCCATATTAAATGCCAAGTCTGTATATATATATATATATATATATATATATATATATATATATATATATATATATATATATATATATATATATTGCTACGGACGCGGTTGAAGATGTTATTTTGACCGAGCGGTTGGTATTACCGCGACCGAACAGTTATTCCCCTAACTAAAACCCGATTTACCCCAAACTTTGGCCGGATCGCGCCACCGCTATTCAATCGGGAAACCTCTAAAGCGACCGAACGAGAATGAAGAAGAAGAAGAAGTACGGAGGAATAACAGGATTTATTAAGTATTTTCACAAGCCAGAGCAACGAGAGCAATCGGTTATATTCAGCGAATGGAAGGAGCAGATACACAGTGAATCGTTAGCTTATACTATTCAATTTACTTAAAAACCCCAGGACAACATTCAAGACAGACGACGTTCACACTTACACGGGGGATATTGCAGGCAGGTATGGCTTGAGGATGGATGGTTGTTTTGGGAGGCAATGGAGGGTCCAGCGTGGATTGCTGCCTGGCGCGTCCTTTTCGTGGCCTGCGGCCCCTTAGCTGCCCCCTTAGCTGCAGCGCAGCTGGTCGCACGATGGCTCGCACACACCTGCTCGTTCAGGCGTCTTCCTTCTCCCCAGCAACAACGAGCGACAGCAAGCATGAGGACGGGGTCAGAGCAAGAGGCTGGAGTGCGTCCCGCGGCGGCTTATATTGGTTTCTCACCGAACCTTCGAGCACTTTCTCGGGGGTTCACGCTCCGCCCTCTCTTAGCCAAACCCCTTGTTCTGGGTTGGATGAGCGGGGCCGCCTTACTCCTCCCCCCTATGACGAGGGGGGCGACCCGTCTTCTCTAGCCACTCCCCTTGTTCGTAATGGCCGCAAATGGCGAAAACCGGTCAGCAGCTGCAGGTAAGGCGCCGTCACATTGCACAGCAGTTCAGTACTGCAATAAACGGTTGCTGTCAAACCTCAAGTGGGGGAATCCCTGGCACTTGAGCTGCCATGGATCATCGGAGGGGCCTATGCTTTATTTCGTTTGATGCAATGCAGAGTCAATCTAGTGGGAAACACATATTTAGCCTACATAGAATAAGGAAATAAACTATTTAAAAAGATATATCGTGGCCTGTGTGTGAGTTTCATGGAATTAACTAGGAGGACGGCTGCGACCATTATTTACATTACGAGGGTGTTACACACAACAAAACCATACTTTTCACATTCGTTACACTTTCTCCAAAATTGTTACACTTCTCAAAACCGTTACACTTCTCAAATTCGTTACAATATATATATATATATATATATATATATATATATATATATATATATATATATATATATATATATATATATATGTCGTTACTGAGGAACGGGCTTATTTTAGCTGAGGATAATGACTGTACCTGAGTTGCTGTGTTGTCATGATTTACACCAATCATCATACAAACAATTATTTTGCACAAATGTATTTGTTGTGTTTGTGATATTGCATTTTTATAGGCAATTTAGGTTGAAGATTTAGGTTGAATGTTTTTTTTTCAAGAAAGAACCCCTCAGCACATACATAGGGGAGGGGTAGGTGCAGACTGGAAGTTTGGGACGATTACACCTCACCACCACGTAAGTCAAAACCACCACAACGTTATTAAAAACACTTCACAACCACGGAAACAAAAGTTTGAGGGAGTCGTTAAGTGACAACACAGACACTGCCCAGATGTGTAGATATATACGTAGATAAATGACTGTACCCGAGTTGCCGTTTTGTCATGGTTTAAAGCAATCATAATTCAAACAATTATTTTGCACAAATGTATTTGTAATATACGTGATATCACATTTTATAAACAATTGAAGTTGAAAAAAAAAATTTCCCCGAAAAAATTCCAAAAATAAAAAAATAGGAAATTTTTTCTAAAAGAAATACCCTTAGGACATACCGACGGGAAAGATATGTGCATACCAGAAGTTTGGTAGGATTGCACAAAAGTTTGAGGGAGTAGTTCAGTGACAAGACAAGACAAGGCAAGGCAAGACAACACAATACAACACAACACAACACAAGACAGACACTGCACAGATATACATACATACATACATACATACATACATACATACATACATACATACATACATACATACATACATACAATAGTTTTGGATTAAGCAGTGAAAAACAGCATTCATAGAAGATTATATGCTTTGTGTCTAATCGAGAACAAGAGGATGTTCACAGATGAGTCGATGATACTAATATATGTGATGTGTCGCCCCCTGTGGGGAACAAGGCAGAGCAACGTCAATGTGACCTGGGAATCGAATTATAAATGTCCTCTACAATCTCGTAGTCGTCTTCATCATCAGACTGCTTTCGCGACACTTGGGATGAAGTGCAAGGTGGTGGCAAGAGGCCTGCAGAGGCACAAAAGCAGATTTAGGGTTAGTTCCTGGTGAACGATTTGTATCATAGAAAACATAACATACATTGTGAACTATTCCACTTAATAATGTTCATATAATTATGTTCCATATTAGGTATGTCTGTGCTCCTTACAGCCCACCCCACTACTCAACCGACATCCAAACCTTCACAACTCCCATATCCTCCCTACATTTCCTTCCCTTCCCTCACCCTCACTCCTAGCTCTTTCCCAAGCTTTCCCTTCCTCTGTCACTTCCATATTCTCCATCATGCATTATCACTCCACCCATGCATACTTGAAAAATAGATGGCCTCTTTAACCAAGGAAAGCCATTTTCGTTTCTTTGAGACTTTGAGACAGATAATATTTGTGTTAATTACAATTAATATTTGCGTTAATAGACGATGGAGTTACAATCCATGTTATGGTCATATGCAGTGCTTGCTGTGCCATTGCTGATTATTGACAGGTTGTTATGATAATAAAGGCCTTTGAGATGCCCCACCCTTTACAGAGTGTTGGTGCTGCTGAAGCAGGTTCTTGGTAAGGGTTATACTGGGTGGTTTCCATTGCCTTCCCAGTGTTGTTTGTCTGTGCTCTATCCTTTCCTATATGCTGAGTGCCAAGCAAGGAAGCAGAATGTGCTGTTTTTTTAATCTTTGGTATGACTGACTCTTCCAGGGTTTGAAACGCCGACCTCCCAGACTCAGAGCGGATGTTATAACCATTATGCTACCGAGTCTGGTGATAGTAAATATTGTTGTGGAAATGACTCAAAGGGGTTAACGTTGCGTTAATGACTCCTACGTTAGCTCCTTAATGAATGTCTTGGACGGAGTGCAAAGTGATTTTTTTTTTTTTTTAAAATACTGAATCGAGGCTCGTGAAAGAGCTGACAACCGCGAGGGAAAGACATTACAGGGGGACCGCGAGGGAAAGACAGCACAGGGGGACCGCGAGGGAAAGACAGCACAGGGGGACCGCGAGGGAAAGACAGCACAGAGGGACCACAAGGGAAAGACAGCACAGAGGGACCGCGAGGGAAAGACAGCACAGAGGGACCGTGAGGGAAAGACAGCACAGAGGGACCGCGAGGGAAAGACAGCACAGGGGGACCGCGAGGGAAAGACAGCACAGTGGGACCATGAGGGAAAGACAGTACAGGGGGACCATGAGGGAAAGACAGCACAGAGGGACCATGAGGGAAAGACAGTACAGGGGGACCATGAGGGAAAGACAGCACAGAGGGACCACGAGGGAAAGACAGCACAGAGGGACCGCGAGGGAAAGACAGCACAGAGGGACCGTGAGGGAAAGACAGCACAGAGGGACCGCGAGGGAAAGACAGCACAGGGGGACCGTGAGGGAAAGACAGCACAGTGGGACCATGAGGGAAAGACAGCACAGATTAATTGTGATATTAGGTATGCACCGTTATATTATGTACTTTTGATAGATGACATCCAGCCTCCTTATGTGTATATCTAAAAACTGCCAACTCTGTGAACCATTGTTTTATGTTATTACCCTTTGTAATCTCTCATTTATGTTTAGTTTTGAGAGTCTTCCAGGCCATAGGTGGGAAAAGCCGAGTTTCGATCCCGATTGAGGCAAAGGAGTTTCATTCCTGGGACTAATAGTGGCCGACGGGGGAGGGGTTAAGTACGTCATTGTTACGGGCTGGGGTGGAGCTTATAAAGGTGAGTGTGCAGGTGGAGGCGAAGGAGTTTCCCAGATTCACCTTGGAGACAGGTGCAGTGGATTTTCTCATGCTGTTGCATCTGAGCCACACCCCACCCAACTGGAGCCACCCCTTCTACTCTTCTTCCGAGCCCGGAGCACACAGGACACGGCAGCCTGTTCCCTCCAGGGCAGACGCACTCTGACTTCCATCCTCCTACAGTGTCCTGCCAGGCATCGTCCGGGATTTCTTTCCTCTGATTCCCCCTGTTTCTCTGTCGTGGTGTGCATGATTGTGCCCGATAAGGCTTATATATTTAAGGATCTCTGTTTGTTAGTTGTTTGGTTCATGGGTGCGTATTGGTATGAGTTAAGGGGTTTTGATATTGATTAATTGATGGTGATGGCTTATTTGTATCTCCTTCCCCTGTGCATGTTCATAATTCAATACACCTTTTCTCGGAGTGAAATCAAACCAACGTGGTAATTTTTGTGATTGGGGAAAGTCAGTTGAGTATTAATTATCAACGACAATTAACGCTGTATGCCAGTCTATGCTGTGTGTCTCCTTGGCTCTTAGCCGCGGTGCGTTGTACCAATTAGTGTAGCACATCGACTGATTCCGTGGTCAAACTGGCATGGTATCAGAGTGGAAAGACTCATAAAACGGCCCAGGATGGCCAAATCAGATATCTGTTATGGCCACTGTTGGAGCGGCCTGCTGGAATTAAAATCAGGCAATGGAGACGACCCACAGCTACAACAATATATAGAGGAGTAACCCTGATAGTTAAACCTCCCCCTAGTGTAGGGGAAGGCTTATTGCTGTTGCAGGATTTGTTTCTGCCATTAGCGACCCCAATTGTTAATGCTACCACAGGGTTTCCTAGACCCATAGGAATACTAAAACATCATTTCGAATATATCCTCAGTATACCTCAGTATACCTCAGTATACCTCAGTTTTTTTTTTTTTATACCACTGTCCAAGACTTTTCACGGGCTGCTCCTGGATTGATGGAATTTTCTCATCACACAGCAGGAAATGCGTGTTGACCAGCTTCCCCTTCTTGATGAGAACCAGACTATGGGAATTATTGGTTTGAAACTTCATTCTGCCACTGTCCGTCAGCCCTTCATGTTTGGTCAATATTACCAACACTGCTTCTTCACTTGGGTTGAGAGGTGTCAGGTCGTCCATAAAGGCATATAGAGGTGAAAACTCATTTCCTTCATGGGATGCTATTCCTCGACCGTCTTCTCGGCATCTCTGATGATAACTTCCATTGCAGAACAAACATGATGGGGGATATAGTGCAACTCATTGGAATACCCAACTTCAAGGTCCACCCACTTTGTTGTGAATTCTCGTGTCGAAAACCGCATCTGAAAGCCCTCGTTATAATCCATGATGAAATCTCTCACCTTCTCAGCAATCCATAAGAAGTCCACAGCATTCTCAATCAACGTGTGGGGCACAGGTCCATATGCATTGGCAAGATCAAGCCACATCAAACTCGGATTCCTTCTCTGCTTCTTTGCTTCCTGGACAGTATGCCAGATTATGCGAGTATGTTCCAAATAACCTGGAAAAACTGGTACCCCCGCCTTCTATACAGAGGTGTTGATCACTCCGTTCTCGAGAATAAAGGGTGAAATTCTCTCAGCTAAGATCCCAAACATGATCCTGCCCTCCTCATTGAGCAATGAAAATGGTCAGAATTACCCAAGATCACTCAGCCCTTTTTCCTTCGGAATATACACCCCTTCTGCTTTGTTCCATGAAGAGGGAACCAAGTCTTTCTGCCAAACTACTTTAAACAACCCCCAGAGAAACTTCCTGAGTTCACTCGACTTCTTGTACTCTTTGTAGGAGGCTCCGCTTTGCCCTGGATCAGATGCAGCTCTTGCTTTCATGATGAGCCTCACCACCTCTGCCAGTTTTGGTTCTGATATATCAAACTCGACGCCTGGTTGTGTTGGCCTTACCAGTCCGGCTCTATCAGGCATTGGTATGTTTCGGTTTTTTTCGTTTGTTTTTTGTTGTATGCAAAGTCGAGGCTCATGTAAGAGCTAACACATAATACACAAAAAAAACATAAGCAGAAACACACATGAAACATATAATAAAGGGAACGGGAGACAGGAGGGGGAGTGAGATGAAAACACAATAACAGTAGAGAACAAGGACATTGGGAGATCTGTGGAAGGGAGAGGGCTGAGGAGGTGGGGTACACGGTATAAAACAAATGGACACTACTAGGACTTTCAGGAAAGGAAAATGGGATTTGGAAAACGTGGATTTGGGGTGTATTTACGGGGGGTAGAAAAGATCACGGTTTTGGATGGGGGAAGATAAAAGATGGTGGTGAACAGCAGTTTTGAAGACCTGGAGGGACGAGTGGGATTGAAGAGAGTGTGGGAGTTTATTCCATAGGCGGGAGAAAAGAGGAATGAAAAATTTAAGGTGAGAGAGTCTTGATTTTGGCAGTTTCACTAGAAGAAGGTTCCTGGCAGATCTTGTGCATCTTGAAGGAATATTTGGGGGATAGAGCACAGGCAGCAGGGTGGACGATGCGCAGGGTGGACGCGGGACTCAATGCAGCCCACTTTGGAAATCAGGTGTGAGACGAGAGCCACTGACGAGGTCAGTCCAAAGACGAGGTAAAACTGTCATTAGAAAAGGCCAGTGACGATCAGCCCCTCCACCACGCCTCGTGGCCCCCTCTGTCATTTTCAAACAAGGCCTCCTGACCTGCCCGCCGTCCAAGCCTGTCTTCTTCCTCCTCCAAGGGAGGTTGCTGCTCGCCCTGCTCGCCCTTGGGTCAATCCCAAAACCTCTTCAGAGCAAAACCACACGAATGTTCTGCATCACAAGCTCCTCCGTGAATCACTTGCTCATCCTCCTTCCACTTCATCACAGTTCTTTTCTTTCTCCTGGGTGGAGTTACATTGATCATGGCACATCAATGATGGGTTGCTCTGCTCTTTTTTTTTTTTTTGCTTTTTTTTTGAATTCTGAGAATGTGTAGATGGGACACCTAGCTTATCATCCATCTCAGGGATGGCACACACATTGATGCCTCGTCCTACGCGCGAACCAGCAATCCGACAGGGTAATAGTTGGGTCAGTCATCGAACCTAGGCTAGAGTAACTTAAATTTAATGCGTCACCATCTTGACAGACTAGCCTCACTTCATCATTACCTCCACCCCCAAAGGTGGTTGGAGGTTATGTTTTCACCTCTGTCTGTCTGTCTATCTGTTTGTTTGTGAACAAGATATCTCAAAAAATTATGGACGGATTCGGACGAAATTTGGCAGAGAGGTAGTGTTTGTGATAAGGACGAAATGATTAGATTTTGGTGAAATCCAGATCCGTATCCGGCTGGTATAATTTTTAAAGTTATTTTTCACCATTGGAAGATAGCGCCAAAAACGATACATAGCAGGCTTTCTCAAAAGGTTGTGGACAGATTTGGACGACACTTCGTGGAGAGGTTGTGTGTTTTACAAGGACTAATAAATTCGATTTTGGTGAAGATCTGAAAATGGATTCGGATATGAGAATTATTTAATTTTTAAGTGATTCTTCACCATTGAGAGACAGGGCTAAAACCAACATATAGCAGTATATCTCAAAAGGTTATGGATGGATTTGGACGAAACTTGGTGGACAGGTTGAGTGTGTGACAAGGAAGAATCGATTCAATTTTGGTGAAGATTCGGATCCGGATCCGGCTAGTAGAATTTTTAAGTAATTCTTCACCATTGGGAAATTGGGCCCAAAACGATATATAGCAGGATATCTCAAAAAGTTATGGACGGATGATTTTGATTAAATGTGATTCGGTGTTGTGATTTTCTGGTCTACTCTGGGATACAAAATGTAAACTGTTGACCTGGTGGAGGTATACTCTCGACTGAGTGCCGTTCTAGTTAAAAAATATTTTCATTCATTTTAAAAGCCAAAGCGATCAGGACCAAAGTTCTGTGCACCATTGTCGCTTATGTATAACACTTTGAAACATTTACGTTCCCACCTGATTTAACACACCCGTTATATATGTTTGTAGATTGTAATTTTTAAATACAGTTAAGTTTCCAAAGTTAATAAAATCGAGGCTATTGAAAACAATCAATTGCTAAAAAAAATTAAATAATTTGAAGAAAAAAATCCTCCTCAAACCCAACCCTAAAACACCCATCACCCTCTCTGTGTGCAAACACTAGTCTGAAAACAGTCCCTCTCCTCCTCTAATCCCATAACTCCATTCCCTATGTACTGTATATCTAGTAAAATGGACATCCTCTTCCACATCCCTAGCTCGGATCATATTAGAGCTGTGGCAACGAATTATATATAGGAAGTAGTTTTTGTTGCTGAAACTGCATACTCATATTCAAAATTTCCCATGAAATTTTCCCTTCCCCTTTTATTGAGAATTTTAGGGGCCAGTTTTGGCTGAGTGAACATGAAACGTGATGTGACCGGGCAGAAACACACAAATCAGAGAATTGGTGCTTGGAGCGACAATTAAGAAAGGCACGATTAGAAATGTGTGGAAAAAACTCAACAAAAGCAATATTGAGGTTTGCTTGTTCAGCATTCACATCGGAACCACAGGTTCGAATCCCATACACTGCACGTGTTTGGCCATTATTGACTAACGTCCTTGTACTTCAGGTAAAAGTACACTGATGTCTTCTCATGTTTTTGTCGTACATGTAATTTATGTACAAGCTCCACCATGACCTTCGATCAATGCAAAAAAGGTAAACTTCAAAGAACAGTCAGAGAGAGATTTACAGACCCTCAGCAGGGCTTTTGTGTGTTGTATTCTGTGTGTTGTTTGTGTACTGTCATGTTACATAATTAATAATAGCTGTAATTACATGTAATTAATACGTTCAAATACGTAATTAGTACATAATTAATAGATATAGTCACAATTCCAATTATGCGTATTTAATAGCCATACTTACCTTCTAATAATACGTAATTAATGGACATACTCACATTCCAATAGTACGTAATTAATAGAGAAACTCACATTCCAATAGCACGTAATTAATGGACATACACACATTTCAATAGCACGTAATTAATGGACATACTCACGTTCCAACAGTATGTCATAAATAGATGTACTCACGTACCATTATCATCACCACCTACTATTATCGTTATTGTGTCCCATTACCATGATCATTATTATAATTGTGTATCATTATTATCATCAGTAACATTATTATTATCATTATCATTATGATTTCAATAGTATGTAATTAATAGACATCCATTTTCTGTGGACAAACAAACAAGAAAGATTTCGTGCATGGCACGATACTTTTGTTACCATGCAAACAATAGCTACCATGGAAACAATAGCTACAATGGAAACAGCAATTTGTCAATTCTAAAATTTGACTGTCAAGTGTGATTTGTTATTCATTGTTATGCATAACAAATTTATCTGATACATTTTCTAATTGTGGCCTACTAGTTGTTACTGGAAGTTAATGGAAGGTGTGAAAACATTTTGCTACCTCGGAGACATGCTGAATGGAGAAGGTGGATCAGCCTCGGCAACGGTTGCTCGAGTGAGATGTGCATGGAAGAAGTTTCGGGAACTGAGTGGCGTGCTGACGAGGAGGGGAGTGTTGAAGCTGAAGGGAAAGGTGTATGCTGCATGTGTGAGAAGTGTTATGATTTATAGGAGCGAGACATGGGTAATGAACGTAGAGCAGCAACGAAGGCTGGAAAGGGTGGAAATGCGAATGGTTTAGTGGATGTGCGGAGTATCGTTGATAGAGAGGAAGACAAATGATGGATTGCGAAAGATGATGGGAATGGAGCCTGTGATGGATGCTGTGAAGAGAAACAGGTTGAGATGGTTTGGTCATGTGTTGAGGAAGGATGAAAGTGACTGGTTGAGAAGAGTGATGGAAATGATTGTAGAAAGAAGTAGAGGACGGGGAAGACCGAGAAAGACTTGGCTAAAGATGGTGGAGGAAGAAATTCGAGCAATGGGGTTAACAAGGAGAGATGCAGAAAATAGGGCAAAATGGAGAAGATTGTCATGGGGACCGCAAGGCTAACACCCGCTCTCGCAGGGAAAATGGCATTAAAATGCCTGTTGTTGTTGTTGTTGTAGTAGTAGTTGTTACCCCCGCCACCAAAGGTGAATGGAGGTTATGTTTTCACCCCTGTCTGTCTGTTTGTCTGTGAACAAGATATCTCAAAAGGTTGTGGACAGATTCGGACAAAATTTGGCAAAGAGGTAGTGTATGGGACAGGGACGAAATAAATAGATTTTGGTGAGGATCCAGATCCGGATCCGGCTAGCAGAATTTTTAAAGTGAATCTTCACCGTTGGGAGATCGGGACAAAAACGATACATAGCAGGATATCTCAAAAAGTTGTGGACGGTTTTGGACGAAACTTGGTGGACAAGTTGTGCGTATGACAAGGACTAATCGATTCGATTTTGGTGAATATCTGAATATGGATTCGGACACGAGAATTATTTAATTTTTAAGTGATTCTTCACCATTGAGAGATTGGCGGCCACCCAATTGGGCACCAACTTTTTGGTGTATGGTGCTATCGTGTTTGGCCATATCTCTCAATGTTGAAGAATCACTTCAAAAATTCTTGAATCCATGACTGGATCTTCACCAAAATCTAATTAATTCGTCCTTGTCAAACTCCCGACCATTTCACCAAAGTTCTTCCATAACTTTTTGAGATATCCTGCTCACAGACAGACAGGCAGACAGAGGTGAAAACATAATCTCGTCTGTGAGTGAATAAGATGATTATTTATGACCTTCGTTGGTGGAATGGATTGTCATCCCTTTAGAGTGAAAGCCACAATGTCACAAAACCCATAAATTAAGAAATAGCCTTGAATTGGGTGGCAAAGGAGGCCCTGGCCTATCCTAGACTCTGGTTCAAGTACGTAAATGGGATGTAATCAATGAAGCAATGTGGAAACAAATAAAGCAGCACTGTTGCAGTTCCCCACGAGAGAAAGTAGAATGTTGTACAAGTGAGTTCCAAAATTCCCAAATCGTTCCAAAATTCAAAATTCCAAAAAAAATCCTAAATAGTTCCAAAATCTGACCTTTAGACATAGTGAAGGGGACACAGCAATGACATCCTAACCCTCTTACTTTTTGATCTGGGAAATGGTGTTGGAGAAGCCAGTCTCTCCTTGTCCTGCTGTATTTTGCCCGCGATGTCATTTGCAGAAGGGTTTTGTTTGTTTCCCTTTGGATTTTCCTTCTGTGGTTAGAAAGAGGGGAAGGAAGCAGAAAGGAAGGCAAACAATACAGTATCGAATGAAGATGCTATTCATCGTTTACCTAATGTGGATATACCTTGAGACACCATAGACAAGCTTTGTTCATGGATATTTTGAAGTCATTTCAGTAAATCCGTGAATAAGTAAGGGGCAGTTGGTCTTTTGATCAGTCTTCATCATCGTAACCAGTGTTTCATTCAAATTTTCCCAAACTTCAATGATTGTATGGCACTGAGTCTTACCTGGTTCACCAGAGTCCCGGCTCTTTGAGGCTTAATGCCCTTTGGCGGGAGCTTCGGTGCCACCTGCTTTCTCGTGCTGTCAAAGGCCTTGACACGCAGGTAGGATTCTTGGTCAAGGGGCTCGATGGTTTCTTGAGAGCAGGGTACAGTTGTGGGTGCTTTGCAGACGGCAGTTTCCAGCATACGAACGGTCAGGTAGAAGCGATCCACAGGAATCTCAAAACTTCCTCTGTCCTTGATGGAGGTTGGAAGTGTAGCGACCAAGCAGCGGTCCATGAGGGTGCACTCGATGGTCAGTGTCCCTTTCGTCCACTTCAAAGGTGCTGCATGGCCCCATTCTTCACACTGCGTTAACAGGACATCATTCGCACAGGCCTGCTTCTTCTATAATACAAGGTTTAGTTCTAGTAGCAAAACAGGTGTCATTTTACTCACTTTACTTCACTCTAACTGGCTCAATAATTACTTTCAGCAAGGGGGAATAATCTGCTTGTATTGCATGGTTTGGTCAACATGCAATTTTAATCCATAGTTTGGTTGGCTGTTATGGCAAGTCTGGATTGGCACGGTAATGCTACCTGTGAAAGGTAATGTTGCTCCTAAATTCCTCAAACCGAATGAAAACAAGTACAGAAACATTCAAAGTACACCAAACTTTGAACCAATATCCTGAAGGCCAAATAAATAAATAACACTAGAACGGCACTCAGTAGAGAGCATACATCCGCCTGGTTGGCCATTAGGGTGGTCCAAAAAACATCGATCTCTCCGATTTTGATGCTCTACTGGATTATTGTTAGAAATGGTCTAAAACATTCACCCACCAAATATTTTCGCTCAATTCCATCTAGAAACTCATACACACTTCAATTGAAATATGGCGTTTTTCACCAAATTTGGCTAAATGAGAACAATCCAATAGCAACCTAGGTGGAAAAAGTACATGCACTATTGTACTAAGCCATTTTGTGGTTCATGACTTTTTACATGCGCTTGCGCCTGTGAGTGTGAAATCATCATGGTCGAAACATGTTTGACAATGCTTGAAACATGATTGAAACATGTTCATACATGTCTGACTCATGTTTCGACCATGAGGACTTCACAGGGGTATGTACCATCAATGACATTATTTAGGAAAAAAATATTTCTAAAGTCTTTGTAAGTCATTAAAATTGACCAAAATGACAAATTTCTATGTTGAGTGTGTATGAGTTTATAGATGACTCAGATGCAAAATATTTTTTGGGTGAATGATTTAGACCATTTCTAACAATAATCCAATAGAGCATCAAAATCCAGATAAAAAAGTGATTTTTTTGCATTTTTGGACCACCCTATTGGCCATATCACTCAATGGTGAAGAATCACTTAAAAAATTCCTCTAGCCGGATCCGGATCCGAATCTTCACCAAAATTGAATCGGTTCTTCGTTGTCACACACACAACCTGTCCACAAAGTTTCGTCCAAATCTGTCCATAACTTTTTGAGATATCCCGCTATGTATCGTTTTTGGCCCTATTTACCAATGGTGAAGAATCACTTGAAAAATTAAATAATCCTCATATCCGAATCCATATTCAGATCTTCACCAAAATCGAATCGATTCTTCCTTGTCATACACACAACCTGTCCACAAAGTTTCGTCCAAATCCGTGCATAGCTTTTTGAGATATCTTGCTATGTATCGTTTTTGTTTTGACCCTATCTCCCAAGAATCACTTTAAAAATTCTACTAGCCGCATCCGAATCCGGATCTTCATCAAAATGTAATCATTTCGTCCTTGTGACATACGCTACCTCTCTGCCAAAGTTCGTCCGAATCCGTCCACAACTTTTTGAGATATCTTATTCACAAACAAACGGACAGACAGGGGTGAAAACATAACCTCCAGTGCATGGCATTGCCGGGGTGCCTTAGGCGCCTGGCGATGCCGCCGTGTAGCTCAGAGAAATGGTATTGGGAGGGAGAGATGCACAATAATTGATTGATTAATTGTATAATTAAAATAAATAAATAATAATCTTCAAATAATTAATTTCTTAATCAATTGGCTAATAGCATACCCCACCGAAAATGTTTCATCCGAAGCTGTAACATTTTGAAAAGAAAGTAAATTAATTAATCGAATAAATAAATGAATAATTGATTACTTGATTAACCAATAAATAATTAATTGATTAATTGATTAATCATTAAATCAAAAATACCCTTTACAGCCAAATCACTTGGTCATTGTCATGTCCAAATATCAGCTGCCTAGCTCAAAAGGTGCCTGAGATATTGCCAGGATGTGAAAGAAAGTAAATAAGTAATTAATAATTAAAATAAATAAATAATAATGGTAAAATAATTAAATTATTAATCAATTGGCTAACATAATACTTAAACCATCCAATCTTTCCTCTTCTCCAATGGCTTGATCTCTGATCATCAATTTGGATTCAGACCAGGTCACTCTACTCTGGACATGCTGCTTCTCCTGTCTCAACAATGGATGGAGGTCCTCAATGCCAAACAGGAAATCAGAGCTGTCTCCCTTGACATATCACGTGCCTTCGATACGGTCTGGCACCCAGCTCTGCTCACCAAACTCTACTCCTATGGTATCCATGGAAATCTCCATGCATGGCTTGCGGACTTCCTCTCTGGTCGTAGTCAACGTGTGGCCCTGAATGGATTTCTCTCATCTCCCCTTCCTGTTCAGGCTGGAGTTCCCCAAGGCAGTGTGCTGGGCCCTGTGCTTTTTCTGGTCTTTATCAATGATCTCTCCGACTCTCTGGAAAATCCTCTCTATCTCTTTGCTGATGACTCCACTCTCTGCCGCTCCATGCCTCTTCCCTCAGATCGGCAGTCTGCAGCCTCCTCACTCTCTGAAGACCTGGACAAAATCACAGACTGGTCAAACAAGTGGAACATGTCTTTCAATCCTGACAAATCTCACACTCTTACTATGTCTCTCCGAAAAGATCGACTGGACAACCCTCCCATCTACTTTCTCAACAATCCTCTCCAAGAAGTTCTGTCGCTCAAGCTTTTGGGTCTCACTATCTGCCATGATCTTTCTTGGGAAAACCACATTTCCAAGCTGGCCTGCAAAGCCAGTCGCCGACTGGGCAGCCTCCATCGTGCGAAGTCCTTCCTAGGCACACCTGAGCTCCTCACCACATACAAGGCTTTCATCCGCAGCTCAATGGAATACTGTTCTCCCCTATGGGCTGGTGCTCCTGCCTCACACCTAGCTCGGCTTCACGCTGTTGAAACCAAAGCTTTCAGAATCATTGGAATCACCCGCGATGAAACTATCTCTGAGGGCCTTTCACTCACTCACCGCAGGCAGGTAGGTGGTCTTTCTGTCTTCTACCGACTCCTCTCCGGCCTTGCTCCCCCAGCTCTCTCTGTGCTCTGTCCCCCAAATATTCCTACAGGTCACACAAGATCTGCCAGCAAGCCTCTGATGGTTAAACTGCCGAAATCTCGGCTCTCTGCTCACCTTCACTCCTTCATTCCTCTTTTCTCCCGCCTCTGGAACAAACTCCCACACTCCCTTCAATCCCACTCCTCCCTCCAGGTCTTTAAAACAGCTGTTCACCACCATCTCTTATCTTCCCCCATCCAAAACCTTGATCTTTTCTACCCCCACTAATTCACCCCAGATCCACCTTGTTTGTAATTCCAACTTCTTTCCTGGTAGTCCTGGCAGTGTCCATATGTTTTATGCCTCTCCCACCCCCTTTCCCATGCCTCCCCCCCCAAAGCCCTCTCCCTCCCACAGATCTCTCGATGTCTCCATGTCTCTCGGTTCCTGCTCTCAAATGTTGTGTTTGTGTCCTTCCCCCTCTCTCCCCATCTTGTCTACCGCTCCCGATGTTATTTGTTTTATGTGTCGGTTTGTCGGTTATGTGTCGGTTTGTCGGTTTGTCTTTCTGTGTGATAAATGTTCGCTCTTTCACGAGCCTCGATCTTGTATACAAAAAAAAAAAAAAAAAAAAAAAAAAACCATGCCGTTTCATCCAAATCTGTAACTTTCAAAAATAATTATGTAATTAATCGAATAATTAAAAAAATAATTGATTAAGTGATTAATCATAAAATCAAAACCACCGTTTACAGCCAAATCACTTGGTCATTGTCGTGTCCAATATCAGCTTCCTAGCTCAAAAGGTGCCTGAGATATTGCCCAGATGAGAAAGAAAATAAATAATAATAAATAATAAATCGGTAATAATTCAGTAATTAATCAATTAATTAATTAATCAAAAAATATAAAGCACTGTTTTGTCAAAGCACGTGCTCACTATCGTGCCTAAATTTTAGCTTCCTAGCTCGAAGGATGGCTGAGATATCGCCCGGACAAACAAACAAGCAAACGGAAATGAAAACTGAGTACTCCCTTTTAGCGCGCGTCACTGCCGGGCCCCCTTCGGTGCCCGGCGATGACATCATGCAGCACCTAGAGATGGAGTAGGAAAGGAGCGGTGTACAATAATTTATGTATTCATCTTATCATTCACATCGCACAAATGAACTATGTATGCTTGTAAACTAGAAGTACCCTACAGGTTCGCAATGTCTGCTACCTGTTCACGAGCTGTTAAGTACGTTCAGTGTGACATCTAACGTCGGTACCGCCAACCAAACGTGCGCTGCATTCATTCATGGAAGATATCGAGGAGGAATTTGTCTACGATTGCTGGAACGACAAGCATAACAGAACATATGTACACTTACTTTGACTTCAAGTGGAAAGATGGAAGTCTTTGCCAGAGCACTGATGAACATTGGCTCTTTGTCCATGAGGACTTCCACAAACTCCCCACTGGCATTGCAGTCGAGCCATACGCTGGTGCCATCGTTTTTTCGATTGGCTTTGATCGTTTCAACACCATCGCTGAAAGTGATGTTGTATGTACCGACTCTGTACAGGTCTCCAACATCTATGCAAGAGATGTTTCGACCACACGAGTCAAAACTTTTTGTGGCGACAAAGTCCGTGACGTTGAACGCTCGACATTCGTGAATCGTGCTGAGCTTGCGAGCTATTCGGAAGAACCTTCCCATGTATTGCTCTCCTATCAGGAAATGTTGCGGTGGCTGTGAATCGATCCTATGGTTCTTGGTGAGCACAAACCTCTTCACCATTGTGCGTTTATGCAGCACCAGGTGGGATCCCTTCTGGAAGCTAACAAAGCCACCATGCAAGGCAAGGTTGAAGTGGTCGCTCTCACAAACTTCAACTTCTAGGGGTAATTGGAGATCCGCTCTGCTGTGGATTTCACCAAGAGTCATCACTGGTCGGCTAAGCGGAGTCTTTCCAACTCGTGTGACGTCGGCCACTTCAACGTCTGTCGAAGAAAGAAACTCCAACATTTCTTTCCCATCTGCGGTGGAAAAAAGGTTCAACTATCATCGGGGTTCAGAGTGGGAAAGATCTTTCGACAAAACCTGTTGGGATGAGAATATTCATGTAAGCAAGATATCTACTCATTATTATGGAGACATTATATAGAACATATATCGGTAATCTCCTTAACATTTACTTTACCAGATGGAGGTTCATGGAGGAGCAAGGCGAAGGAGGGTAGGAACTAATGGGGCATCCGGCAACTCTTTGACACAATAAGTAAGGCAATGAATGAATGGGAAAAGCGGAGACTGTAACCTGTATTCGTACGAGGGTTGGGGTAGAAAGGGTTAACAGTGGTAGAAAATATCGTGGGTAGAGATGTAATATGCCATGAAATTGGCATGCACCACCTTATTGAAGCTGCAGACTCGGAGAGGGAAGAGGGAATGAATCGCCTCAGGTAGACAGTTACTCAGTGACGAAAGATTTTTTCCACATGTTTGCCATTTTGTTTCCCATTTGCAGGTTTTATATTCATGGTGTTTTATAATTCAAAGTGAACAATGAAACCTCTGAAATTTTAAACCTTTGAGAAGTACCATTTCACTGCTAGATTTTCCCTCCGTGTGCGGCATTCACTCGCTCTCTCTGGTAACCCCCCCAAAAAGATCTCCAAATAAGAGGCCATTACAAATATTATACTGCACTTGTATAAAAGCCAGGCAAAAAATGATGGGTTCGAACTGTTTATTTGATGGTGCAGGCTCGTTAGCATGCCAAAGTCTGAAGCCTCGGCCTAGTGTCAGAGGTATGCTTATATCTTCTTTATTCATTAGACATCATACAGATGTAAATGAACACTCATTTTACTCGGCGAGCATTGTACATCATGTGCAGCGAATTTCACCTCCCTGCACCTAGTATTTATTGTCATACACTCGAAAAACCCGACTTGAATTGTCCTTATGAAGGGGACAGACATCTGTACAAACAGACAAACAGACATTGTGTTTTATATGGTAGATAATATGCAATCTGGGGTTGGGATCGGTAAGATGGATGGTGGATTGATTAAACAAAAGCGAGGGGGATGGAATAGAGGGCAGAAGGAATAATAACAAAGGTGAAAAGTGGAAGAGAAGAAAAATGGATATGGTAGGTGGGCCAGAGAATAGGCAGAGGAGGGGATTGGGAGGAGAAGTGGTATGGGAGGGCTAAAAAATTCCCCTATTTTATGCAGACAACCCCAAATATATCCAAAGGTAAGAGCAAAAACGTGATGGCTAACTCTATGTCTTAAACCTAACTCAGAGATTCAGGCTTTAACTTTTAATTAATTGATTTCAAACGGAAATGGATATACTTTATGCTCCTTCATCTTTACATATTTGTGTTTTTGGTACTTTCACTTTCATTTCATTCCTCAACATTGACATTATTCGATGTCACATCCCCTTATGATAACTTTAAACTCTGGAAGAGTCCTGCTTCTGCTACTTCAGGAGTTATTTACCACCTAATCGTGAAGATCTTAGTGCTGAGAAAGAGAGAGTCCTGTGGTAAGCTCACGATTGAGATAGTCTGGGCATAGATAGATAAGCAATGCTTGTGGAACGTTTTGTTATTTTTGGAACGGTTTACACTGTGGTACTGTACTTGGCACAAAACGTTGTGTTTCAGTGTGTTAGCCTCAAACCTGTATGGAATCCTTGTACAGTGTATATTGCTTGGAGGATCAGATGGCCATTGAAGTTTTGCGGCAATCCTGGGATAGAGGTGTTGTCTTTGCTGGGGGCCAGGCAGACACAACGCTGACGTTTCTGCAAAAGACGCGAGTCCAGCACATCTGTCAGTAGCAACGCGTTCTTATCCATGACTTCAACGAAGCCACCGCAACAATCAAATGGCAGCATCATTCGTTCAGAGATGAGACTGTTTTGGAGAAGCAAAATTTCCAGCATTTCTGGCTCTCCTTCCTTTTCCAGCACCGCACTGGGCACCAGCTGACTGAGTTTGGGAACGGTCTTCATCCCAGGAAGCACGATAGCCTTGTGGTTAATAAAGGTGGACTGGGGGCCAGTAAAGCAACCGAGCATCAGGTTTTCAGCCAGATCGCCTGCGGTCTCAAACACCTCCGTTTCTGGGACAATGTAGAAAGAACCTGGAATGGAAATGCAAATTAATTTTTTGAACCCCACACAACTTAAATTCACATCAAAGACACTTTGTTCTCTTTTTCTGTATCTACAATATAATGTTTATTTAATCTGTATGTTTATTTAACTTACATTTAGCAGAACATGCCATTAATTAACTCCGCCACCAAAAGTGGACTGAGGTTGTGTTTCCACCCCTGTATGTCTGTCTGTCTGTTTGTGCGCAGGATATCTCAAAAGGTTAGGGATGGATTCGGACGGAATTTGGTGGACAGGTTGCTTGTGTGACCAGGACGAATTGATTATATTTTGGAAAGATTAGGATCCGAATCCGGATCCTATAATTTTAAAAGTGATTCTCCATCATTGAGATATAGTGCCAAAAACGATATATAGCATATTATCTCAAAAGGTCTCAAAAGGTTTCTCTCCCTGCTGGCCGATGCATTATGAAGAAAGTTAATGGATGAGTTGGGGAGGTGACAAGAACAACCCGGGTAGATTTTGGTTAAGGTCCGGATGCAGATCTGGCCCATCAGTGGGATACAAAACGTAAACTGTTCAGCCTTGCGAAATGAATTTTAAAAATGCAGACACCCACGACACACGTACCTACATAACCGAATGCATAACCCTGCTTTTCGCTTTTTGAGCGCAGTGCTCTACCGAGTGCCATTCGAGTTTTACCATTGCTATCCCATGCACAAGAAGCGAAAGGTGGGGTTAAGCAATATTGGTTCACGTCCATCCATCTATCTTATCAGTTTATGATTGTCAGTTTTAAAAACCCAAGATCAGGGACACTACACCAATGGCTTTAAGAAAATGGCGGGACTGAGACAATCGGACAAGTGTAGATTTTGCAAGGTAGCTACAGAGCATGAGCTCTATAGAAACAGAAAGCATGAGCCACCTCCTATGACCTATAGGCATGTAAAAAAAAACTCTTATTGTTTGATATGGGAGGTGGTACTAATGGTACAAATATTATTGGTACTAATGGCAAGGACTTTCCAAGGGCCACTTCCATCGAGAGTGTTTTTTAATGAGCACATTGTTGGGACGTTTTGAAGTTTTTGCATCCTTTTGAGTTTGTTTCAATGGAAAGAAACTCGATGCCAATCAATTTTCTCACACACTGACCCAATAACTGACCGACTTGACCATGGCTGCGTACACATGATAATGCAAAATAGTGTATGCGGTTATGTTGCAATTAACAGGGGAGTGAAACTTTCATATAGAATCTTGAAACTGGTACTTATTGACTTCTTTAGATCACATAGGACTCAAAACCACCTGTTTCCAATTTTTTCCAGCATGGATACGCACTAAATCCAAGATGGCGGCCATTTAATACGATAATCGCTTAATCGCCAACTATTTTGGACATTTGTAATGGATATAGTTGTCCAGTATATCGTTTTATAGGTTTTTTTGGTCACTGAATTCATTGAAGTACTTATATAATCAATAACACAAAGCATAAAGTGAATAATCATCCAATATGAGGTATAATTGGCGCCATATGGCATGGCACACCCATATGAATACCCAATGAACGGTACACAAATATTTGGGTTATAATAATGATTATGTATATTTGTTTTTCAGCAAAATAAATCTGTCCTGATCGTTCTATGGAAGACTGCATGGCATGAGCCATAATAATGTAACCACAGGAATGGATGCATGGGTGCAATCTGCCATGAAATCAGAGTTGACCAGCTTATGAAGTGTCCATTTCTAAACATGTATTTTCTTTTCTACTTGCAGGTAAATAATGGCATCCGAAGCGGCACCTCTGGAGAAAAGGGCACGTACCGAACTAAATTTCAAGCTGTGCATCAAATGTCAAACTTCAAAAGAAGAACAATTAAAGGAACCCCCACAGCCCAAAAGCAATCAACGTATGACAAATTTCTAACAGCGGTTCGTTTGAGAGCGCAGTTTGGAAACACTGACTTTATTGCACTCAACGAAAAAATTGGACAATTGACAGCACAAGATTTATGTGACAAACATGTTGTGTGGCACAGAACGTGCTATGCTATGAGCACAAATAAAGAACATATAATACGTGATGAAAAGCGCTACAACCGAGCGTGTGCAACATCCGATGTTACTCTCCTTAGTAGCCGAACCGTGGGGAGACCAAATGCTTCATCAACACTTAGTGCTACGGACGAAGAGCCAGTGTCAAAAAAGTACACCCGATCACAGTTAACTGCATATGACAAAACAGAATGTTTCTTCTGTCAAGGTAAAATACAAGGTCCCTTGCACGAATGTCAATCAGCAAATATTGGAAAGCAGATAAAGGACATAGTACACCACTCCAACAACCAAGAATGGAAGGTTAACTATGCCACTGTCCTATCTGACAATGATGCGCTGTCACGTGATATTGTCTACCACAAGAAGTGCATCACCGAACAGTGGCAGTTTCTAAAGCAGGGAAATGCTGCAGACAGTGGATCATGCCCTAAGACAGCTGACCGCTGCAACACAGATGCCAGTGGGCAGACAGTACACCACATCACGGCTGAAATTGAATTCTTTGCCGAAATACAAGATCGCATCAACGAGGGAGAATTTATTCCAATGGACGAAGCAGAAAAGCTATACTTATCGAAGATGGAACAATACAACATCCAGTATATCTCGAAGTTTTCTAACGCCAAGTCCGAGCGGAGGTGGCTACGACAAAATATCGAGGAAAATGTTAATCTCGTTCAGTTCACACCATTACCGAAGAAGCCTACACTGATACATTCCAAAGCTGCACAAAATGCTGCAGTTGATGAAGCTGTCAAGAACAACACATACGATGACATAAAGAAGTTATTTGAAGCAAGCAGAGTCCTACGTAAATTGATCCAGGAAACAAAGAAAGACCCGTGGGTTTTCACCGGAACACTTGAAAATAGTGAGCATTGCGTAGTGCCACAGGAGCTCCACAGCATGGTGCTTTGGATCATGAAAGGTACAACTACAGTTAAAACTGAAGCTCGTGCACAAGACTTTAATAGATCTGCGTCAATCGTCTCTCAGCAAATAGTACAAGCCCACAAATCTAATCGGCAACTCCTGTATGACCCAAAATCACCAGTGGCTGCGTTTCGATCGACAAGTGAAACTCCTATCACACTCAGCATCTCACTGTATTGTGACCACAAATGGCGAAGCCAGAAACTGTCAAATCTAGTTTCACAAGCCGGTTTGGGAGTTCCATACCGACGCGTAAAGCAGTGTGTCGCTCAAATTTCGGAAGGGGTACAGATTAACATGGAGAAGAACGATGGAAACTATTTACCACCAGGGCTTCACAAAAAACGAAGATTGCGATTCTCAATTGACAACGTTGATGCCAAGGTTGATACCTCTGATGGCAGGAATTCTTTCCATGCAACAGCAATGGCTGTGTATCAACGGGAACCCAGCATGGATGAAACCGTGGAGGTGGTCACAGAGTATGCAACCCCCACACACAACAAATCGGCAAGATCGTTGAAGGATGTCCCCATGACTGTCGTCCCACTGATTCCGAGCAACATAACAGGTACTCCTAAACCTCCCACGAGACCTTCTTATCCGAACTTCAAACTGGGGATGAATGAGGAACAGCTCAGAGGACCTGCATTTGATGACCTATCATGGCTGTTGGTACGCCATTACCATCGCAATCATGCCAATCCAGTTATTGAGCTAGCTGAACCACACGACAGCTCTCGAGATGGTGAAGTGATTCATGTGCGACACCAACCTGTCCCTGTCTGGACAGCATATAATTCACTTCTGCGTACGTCAGCATCCAACACTGAATCTATCAAACTGGACAAAGTGCATGCACTGCCCCTCATAAATGCACCAGCCCATGAGTGGACGACCCTTACCACAGCCCTGACTCAGCTCTCTAATCTCAACAAACTGATGGCCCGAGACAATCAGGACAATGAGCCAATACTTGTGTGGCTAGATATGGACTTGCATAAAAGAGTTAGAAAACTGAGCTTCCTGGATCTACAGTTCCAAGCCAACATAATCCCAAGTCCCGGTCCTTTCCATGTAGTTCTCTGTGCCTTACGGTGTCTTGGAGCGACTCTTGAGAGCAGCGGTCTAGATGAAGCATGGATTGAAGCCGGCCTGTACAGTAGCATAACTGTATTACAGATACTGAATGGAAAGCACCACAACAGAGCCTTGGATGCTCACCAGATCACTCTGCAAGTTCTATTTGATTTGTGGATCGAGGCATTCTGCGAGCAACATCCAGTGCTACTCAACAAACTGACGTCTGCAATAGAAGATGTGAGAACAGCATGTCAAAATGGTCTGGATATAGCTCAAGCTCATCGTGAATTGGTGAACTTGGCATCCGATCTGAAGCTGGTGGAAACGCTAGAAGCATTCGACCACGAGAACGAGAAGTACCCGATGTACAAGTGGGCTCGTATGTATATGAGACAGGTCAACAACCTACTCCACTTCATGCGAGGTACCCACGACCATAACTGGCTCTTGTACCTTGCCTCATTGGAAAAGATGTGCATCTACTTTTTCGCATATAACAGGCATGACTATGCACAGAACATTCCCGACTACATCGCACACATGTATCACCTGGAAAGCAGCCATCCCTCGATATGGCAAGAGCTCAAGGCAAGAGTGGTGACTTTGTCGTCAGTACGAACCCTGTTGCATTCACATCCATTGGACCTGATCACGCACAGGAACATGTGAACAAGATCCACAAAGGTGAAGGTGCCATTTCTGGCTTAACCACCGATCCCCAGGGTCTGCTCAAATACTGCCTCGGCTCCCCAGAACTGGCAAGGCTGGCTGGAGAAACCGAGCGTATGCTAAACATATCAGATTCTATCCCAAAGAAGCACCACCAACACTCAGCATCTAAAACTGCACGACAGGAAAAGGCTGTGAGACAACTCAAGGATGTCATAGGCAGTGCAAACCCCTTCAATGCACCAGAACATGATGATGGATCTGAAATGAAGTTGGTTAACTTCGTCACCAAGCGGATAATGCCAACGGCAGTGCAGCGTGGCATTTTGGACATAGAGGTACGCGGACACACGGCACTTGCAACATATGTTGATGAGAGGGTCAATGGAGACAAGAACATGTGGGACAAAATGTCGAAGCTCAAGTATCTGACTTGGAAAGATGGATGCAAAAGTATCAGTCTGAAGGCATCCTCCGAAGTAGTCAGCTTGAAAGCAACTAACTCCCTGTTCGTTCGCTTGCTGCTCGTTGCAAAGTCCTCAAGAGAACTGGACCTGCAGGACATTGTGGGAACACATGAATTTGCCCATTACAATGCAAGCCTAATGAGGCCCGATGGTTCTCTGCTACCTACTACAAGCAAGTCCACCCTCATCCATGAACTGGAAGGAGTGATTTCGGGGACAGATACTTCTGAAGAATCCATAGAAGAGCCGATCATCCCACGTCAATCAGCACATGTCTTGACCAGCATCGTAATAGATGGCATGGCTCTCGTGCAGGAGATGGTTGTTCGGAAGGATGGTATAAAGTGTTGCCGAGACCTGTCAGGCTGTTTCATTCGAAGTGTTGACAACAAGTCGCGAGGCTACAGTGACATATACTTATTATTCGATAACTACACTGTTACAAACTCCATGAAGGACAGAACGCGACAGCTCCGAACAGCAGGAAGACCACAAGACAAGGGATACAAAATAGAAGATTCCACACCTATCAAAGACTTTAAGGTATTCCTAGGAACCAAGGAAACCAAAGCCAACCTCGTGCTATACCTTGCACAAAAATCTGTCCAGCTGTGCAAACTGCCGATCACTACCCACACACACAAAGGTGTTATGTCTTCCCAATCAAACATGGTGAACATCACAAGTACACAGGAGGAAGCCGACACGTTACTGGTCATGTATGCAGTAGCAGTGAGTATTTGGGTAATACACCACATATATACTCCTCTGACACAGATGTGTTGGTGCTCGCTCTGCGCAGGGTCCCAGACCTCAACACAGAGAGTCTCATCATCATGGGCTCTGGTGATCGACGACGGAAGATTAAACTCAACCTATCTACATGGCCATTGGCGCAGAACGTGCAGCAGCTTTGCCAGGATTCCACACGCTCACTGGATGTGATACCACTGGCCACATCCAGGGAAAGGGAAAGCCTACTTGCTTCAAATCCTTCATGAAGGCTAGTGATGACGTAATCCATGCACTAGCTGGGCTTGGTGTTGGTGTGTATCCATCTCCGGAGGTGTTGGCTGGTTGTGAAAAGTTCGTGTGTCAGCTCTTCAAACCTGGTTATGAATCAGCTAAAGCACTCCGGTGGCATATGTTCAAGCAACTCAAGGGCAACCAGGGTGTAGAGAAACTACCTCCAACTCAAGGATCCATAACTGAACACATTCTGCGAGCACACTTCCAAGCTAACATTTGGGTGCAGGACACAGTAGCTGTTCCAAGTCTTCTAGATCCAGTATCGTTGGGATGGAAACAACTAGATGACGGACGTTGTGTTCCTGTGACGTCGAAAGTTCCACCGGTACCAGAGGCTGTCGTCGGCCTCGTGAAGTGTTCATGTATTGCCAGCAAATGCAGTGGACGGTGTTCTTGCAAGACCAATAATCTGTCATGCACAGAGCTTTGCAAGTGTGAAGGTGCTGAAGGATCATGCACTAATGTTGCAAATGAGGAGACAGAGAGTGATGATGATGATGACAGCGACAGTGATGACTAATAACGTGGCAGATAACTAGCATCCGGATACATGTATAATTGAGCATCCAATTTGATATGTGTATGAACACCATTTTGTTTTCCCCATGATTGTTAGATACATAACATGCCTAGGTAAATTTCCATAACACAAGTATGTTGATAAATGGTTTGATTTTTCTGTATATGGTGGCCACCATCTTGGACTTATTCTACGACATTAATGAAAACATTGAAAACTTCTTAAAGAAGTAACATACTTGGTAGAAAAGAATATATTGTAATCACAAAAATGTCCTTAGCTTATCATTATACATGTACGTAAATAAATGGTTCAGATATAAAAAATATCGTATTTTTTCGAAATTTGGTGGACGCCATCTTGGATGTTGTCAATGGATATTAATGAAAACATTGAAGACAGTCTATTTCATACAACCATATGTAGATACAAATATATTGTAATCAAAAGCATGTCCATAATAAGCTTATCATTGTGCATATATTGAATACGTTGGTTCAAATATAACGATTTATTGCTTTTTCGGTATATTCTGGCGGCCATCTTGAATTTTGCCACTGGACATAAATTTAAAAATTAGAAACAGGTTGTTTTGTGTTCAGTGTGATCATAGAAAGTAAAAAATCACAAGTTTCCAGATTCTATATGAACCGTTCACTAAATAACACAACGACCTACACTAAAAGGCTGTTTCCTTTAGCATCCGCAACAAAAGCTGAGCTTCACACAAAGGTTTGGTTTCCTCTTTTTTGGACTGTGCAAGGCTTCAGTGCAGGTCACTGTCTGACTGTAAGGTAGATGGCACAAAATCGCGCAACACACATTTTGTTCCATGCTAAAGTAGTCCAAATAACTACCTTTAACTCATACGCGATTACAGGGCAACCAGGAACCGCACGTGTGAGTTTATATCACACTTTGTGCAAACACAAGCCCCTACAACTATCGGAGATGCCTCTTTGCAGTGGTTGTACCCCCCAACAAAAGTCGGTGGCCAAATCTTCCCCATTCTTCCCTGCTGCCTGGATTAGTCAGGGTAGTGCGGTCACGGTCAGAGTGCCGATTAGTCCCCATGGACCGGCCCTTTCCATCTTTTCTCTCTTCCCTTCTCTCTGTCTCTCTCTCTCTCTCTCTCTCTTGCCCCCTGCTGGCCTGTTTGTTGTCGGGCGTGGCAAGATGGCAGCTGTGCATGTGTGGTGAGGTGTGAGCTGCTCCAACCTCCGATCTTTCTACACCCACCCCCCCTTGCTCGTTGCTCTTACCTCTGTTTTTCCACTTTTCTTTCTAATCCTCACGTTGTCTACTCTCTGTCTGCCCACGCCACTCCATTTCAAAAACCCACTCCTACAACTCCTCACCCCCCCCCCCAGCTCCCCGCCCGCTCTGCCCTCCCTCTGCCCGCTCCCCCCCCCCACACCCCTTCCTTCCCCCCTCCCATACCCCTTCCTTCCCCCCCTCCCATCACATTCCCCGCTTGTGTTGCTGCCTCGATTCTTTTCCTTCCAGCTTCTTCTATTTTTCCTTTGAGATACAGAGAGAGAGGGAGGGCCCACGCCTTTCGGTGAGGTCGACGGGTGAGTGGTATTCCTATCGACACTCTAAGGAGTTGCGATTGGTTTTCGCGCCCTTCCTCATTAAGAGGTGTGTTTTACCGCGTTCGTTTTCTCGTGCTGGTACATGCCGAGTGGCGTTTTCTTTGCGGTTTTTTTCCCATTGCTTTTACATAAAATGAGAAAACTGTACCCGACCCCGCCCCTTTTTCCCCCGACCCCTCCCTTTCCCCCCGACCCCGACCCCAACCCCAAATCGGCTTAGTCTAGTCCGGGTAATTTGAATGAGTAAAATGTCGGCACGTTCCCCGTATGCGGCTTTCGAAGCTCTCACACGGAAGCATGGCGTGGTGTGTGTTCCTCCCGATGAGGTTAGTGTGGAACACATTGTTATTGCTATTGGGAATATCATTGGGATGGAAAAGATCCGTGCAGCGTCACGAATGAATAAACGTATTAAAGCGCGGCGTTACGCGCGCTGCTTGTGAGCAAGGAGGAAGCGGACAAGCGGTAACATATAAACGTCTTTATTGTAAGAGCTCACTGTAACACTGTACCGCTCCGGGCTGGGCGCCCGGTGTATATCATGAGGCCACGCCTACCCCTCGGGCGTGGCCACCGCCCACTTGGTGCGCGGAATGATGTCACCACGCCAGTGGGCTTTTGTGTCCGCCACACGCGCCCCCCCAGAATTCCCGCGCACCTGGAGGGCCAGTTTGCGGGGCAGACGAATGACCCGGCCGAAGCGCCCCCTGGTGATCGGCGGCGTCCGGGGTGCAGGGATGCCAGGTGTGATGCCCCTGGCTGCCCCTGGGATGGGTGCAGGACCGGGGGGCGGCGGGGCTGGGCGATGCCGGGGGTCCGCCTGCAGGAGGGCGGCCCCGACGTGGGGGTCGGGCCACTGGCGGTGGATGGTCCACATCGAGGTGGGCCGGCTTGAGGCGGTCTACCGAAACGCGGTCAGGAGTACCGCCGATGTCCAGGGTGAAGTGCTTCGCCCCGGTCTCCAGCACGCGGAAAGGCCCGTCGTACGGGGGCCGCAGTGGTGTCCGATGGGCATCGTGGTGGACGAAGACGTACTCCGCCGTGCGAAGCTCCGGGGCGACGTGCATCGGTGGGTGCCCGTGGCATGCCGTTGGCACCGGGGCGAACCTCTGGGCGGTCTCTTGCAGAGCGGAGCGCTGCTGTGCCGCGGACCATGGTGCCGTGGAGTCGGGGAGGAACTCGCCCGGCACCCGCAGCGGTTGCCCGAAGACCAACTCCGCCGCGGATGCGCGCAGGTCCTCCTTGGGCGCCGTCCGGAGGCCCAGCAGGACCCAGGGGAGCCTGTCGACCGAGCCGCCGTCGCGGAGGGTGGCCCGGAGCGCGGCCTTCAATGAGCGGTGAAATCGCTCACACAGGCCGTTAGCCTGGGGGTGGTAGGCCGTGGTTCGGTGCAGCCGGACCCCGAGCCCCTGCGCAACCGCCCCCCAGAGCTCCGAGGTGAACTGGGGGCCGCGGTCGGATGAGATGTCTGAGGGGGCGCCGAACCGGGCGACCCAGGTGGCGATGAAAGCCTGCGCGACATCGGCCGCCGTTGTCGACGCCAAGGGCACGGCCTCCGGCCACCGGGTGGTGCGGTCCACCATGGTGAGGACGTAGGTGAAACCCCGCGAGGGGGGCAGAGGTCCCACCAGGTCCATGTGGACGTGGTCAAACCGGCGTTCCGGCACCGTGAACGGGGCCAACGGGGCCTGGGTGTGCCGGTGCACCTTGGCGCGCTGGCACGCGAGGCACGTCCTGGCCCAGCCGCGGACGGCCTTCCGGAGGCCATGCCAGACGAACTTGTCGGCGATCAGCCTTTGGGAGGCCCTCGCGCCCGGGTGGGACAGGCCGTGGATGGCGTCAAACACCTGGCGCTGCCAGCCCGCGGGCACGATGGGGCGAGGACGCCGGAGGGAGACGTCGCACAAGAGGGCCGCGCCCGCGCCGTCGAACGGCACCTCGGTGACGCGGAGGCCCGTGACGGTGGTCCGCAAGGCCTGGACGTCGGGGTCAGCGGCCTGGTCCGCTGCCATCCGGGCATAGTCGATGCCGAGGTGGACTGCGTGGGCGACGGCCCGGGAAAGGCAATCCGCCACCGGTTGTCCTTCCCCGCGTCGTGCTGGATGTCCGTCGTGTACTCGGACACGGCTGAGAGGTGACGCTGCTGCCGGGCCGACCACGGCTCGGTGACCTTGCCCATCGCGAAGATCAGTGGCTTGTGGTCGACGAAGGCAGTGAACGCACGGCCCTCGAGCAGATGGCGGAAGTGCCTGACCGCCAAGTGAAGTCCGAGCAACTCGCGGTCGAAGGTACTGTAACAGCGTTCGGGCGGGCGAAGCTGCCGGCTAAAGAACGCCAGCGGTTGCCAAGCTCCACGCACCCATTGCTCGTGCACCGCGCCCACCGCGTAGTCCGAGGCATCGGTGGTGAGGGCGATCGGTGCATCGGGCGCCGGGTGCGCGAGCATGGTGGCGTTAGCCAAGGCGAGCTTCGCGCCCGTGAACGCCGTGTCCATCTGCTCAGTCCAGGTAACGTCGCCTTTGCCCAGCTTACCTCGGAGAGCTTCGTGCAGGGGGCGCAGGAGCTGGGCGATACGGGGCAGGAACCGATGGTAAAAGTTCACCATGCCCAGGAACTCCTGCAGCCCTCTGATCGTGCGGGGGCGTGGAAACCCCTTCACCGCCTCCACCTTGGCCGGCAGGGGGACGGCTCCGTGCCTGGTGACACGGTGCCCCAGAAAATCGATTGTGGCGGCGCCGAACCGGCACTTTGCGGGGTTCACAATCAGGCCATGCTGGCCCAGGCGTTCGAAGAGCGTGCGGAGGTGGCGTAGGTGCTCTTCGCGGGACACGCTGGCGACGAGGATATCGTCCAGGTAGACATAGACAAAATCCAAGTCGCGCAGGACGCTGTCCATCAGTCGCTGGAACGCCTGAGCCGCATTCTTCAGACCGAAGGGCATGCGCAGGAACTCGAAGAGTCCGAATGGCGTGATGACCGCCGTCTTCGGGACGTCCTCCGGCCTGACGGGGACCTGATGGTAGCCGCGTATGAGGTCCACCTTCGAGAAGAAGGACCTGCCCGCCAAACGGGCGGAAAAGTCCTGAATGTGGGGGACGGGGTAGCGGTCGGGAGTCGTGGCGTCATTGAGACGGCGATAGTCCCCGCACGGTCGCCATCCCCCGCCGGGCTTCGGCACGATGTGCAGCGGCGACGCCCAAGCGCTCTATGAGCGCCGAACGATGCCGAGTCGCTCCAGGGTAGCGAACGCCGCTTTTGCCACCGCCAGCTTCGTCGGCTCGAGGCGGCGTGCCCGGGCGTAGACCGGTGGCCCGACGGTGGGGATGTGATGGGCCACCCCGTGATTGACGGCCCCCGCCGAGAAGGTGGGCCACGTGAGGGCCGGGAAGCCGGCGAGGAGGCGGGTGAATGCGTCCGCTGCCGGAAGCGTACAGACCAACGTGGCCGGAACCGAACCGTTCGGCAAGCCGCTTGGCAAGCCGCTCGTTGAGCTGGGCAACGCACAAGCGAGCGAGCTGAACGTCTCGGCCTGGACAAGACGTCTGCGCTTGACGTCGACCAGGAGCCCATTAGCGCACAGGAAGTCCGCGCCAAGCAGTGCCATGGGCACGTCGGCGGTGACGAACGTCCATCGGAAAACCTGCCCTCCAAACCGCAGAGAGAGGCAGCGTTTTCCGTACGTACGGATGGGCGTCCCGTTCGCGGCAAGCAGCGCGGGGCCCCCACCCGCGGCGTGCTTGTCTGACGTGCCGGCGGGAATGACACTCACCTGCGCTCCCGTGTCGCACAGGTAACGGCGCCCGGAGAAGGTGTCCGTTATGAACAGCAGGCTGCTCGAACGGCCGGTGCTCATCGCCACTATTGAGCGCCGGCCCGGGCGTTTCCCGACCTGTTGAAGGAGCATGGCGGATGACACTGCCGAGCTTCGTGGCCGAACTTGGCGTGGAACCAGCACCAGGTGGTGGAGCTGGAGGAGCGCGGCTGGCTCCGCCAGGCCGGTGGAGTTGGCGCGTTTCCCCGCGGTGGCGGTTTTCGCCGCGGCGGTGGGCGGGGCGTGGCGGCGTTCACGAGGTGCGTATCAGCATGCTGCGTATGCTGTAGAAGCTGATGCTGTGGAACATGCTGCTGAACATCAGCGTCGAGGGCCGTGATGGCCACGCCGACTCTCGCCCGCGTGTCCGAAGCGGCGAAGTACCTGTCCGCCTCGGCTGCCAATGCTCGGGGTTCCGTTAGCCCGGTCCCGGCCAACGCAAGGCGAACCTGTGCTGGAAGTTGGCGCCGGAAAAGCGCCCGGAATAGCGAACCGGGGGCTTCGTCGCCCAACAGTGACAGCATATGGTCCATTCAGACCGACGGGCGCGTCTCACCGAGCTCGGGGAGATCCAGGAGGCGGTCGGCCCGTGCGTCGTCCGTGAGGCCGAACGTGGCTAGGAGTAGCCGCTTGAGTGCCTCGTACTTGTGGCCGTCCGGTGGGTGGCGAAGGACGGACACAACTCGAGCGGCCGTGCCGGGCCCGAGGGAGGCGACGACGTGGCAATAGCGCGTGTCATCGCCGGTGAGACGCCGAAGCTTAAATTGGGCTTCGGCCTGGACGAACCAGACTTCGGCCTGAGCCTCCCAAAATTCCGGAAGTTTGACGAAGTCGGCCATGGCGATGGCGTCGCGTGTGGAAGGATCGCTCCGGCAGATCCAACGTCGAGGGTCACCAGTAAAGCGCGGCGTTACGCGCGCTGCTTGTGAGCAAGGAGGAAGCGGACAAGCGGTAACATATAAACGTCTTTATTGTAAGAGCTCACTGTAACACTGTACCGCTCCGGGCTGGGCGCCCGGTGTATATCATGAGGCCACGCCTACCCCTCGGGCGTGGCCACCGCCCACTTGGTGCGCGGAATGATGTCACCACGCCAGTGGGCTTTTGTGTCCGCCACAGTATCGTGGTTTTTTTAGCCGAGGAAAGCCTCGTGCATGAGGTTGTCGCGGCTGTTCTGTCCACAGACAATGGACATTTCGTCTTAGTTTCCCCACTCGACACCCCAGCTGTTAAAATACTCCGATCCAACGCCCCCCCCCCCCCCCCCCGTTTCTAAAAAATGAGTCGCTGTTAGTGGAACTATCGCGCTATGGTACAGTCGTGTCCCAGATCAAGATGCTGCCGCTGGGCTGTCGGAGTGAACAGGCGAAGCACGTCATGTCTTTCCGACGCCAGGCGTACATTGTACTTACCACATCCGACGTGGATAAAGTATTAAACGTGGTAATTAAATTCCGTATAAAAGATCACGACTACCAAGTATATGCGTCAACCGAGACATTAAAATGCTTCACTTGTGGAAAGTTCGGACATTTAAAACGTTTCTGTCCCCAAACAGAACAGAACAGAACAGAACAGTTTCTGTCTGCACCCTCTGTGATCGAGCAGACAGGCTCTCTGGACAATACTGTGCCCACTCTACCTCTCAACACTGACAGGCAAACTCCCCCAACTACTGTCTCAGATGACATCGTACCAAATTTAACGACCGCTGATAATACGAACATGAACATCTGGGATGGGTTTACACTTGTTTCCTCATGAAGGAAGAGAAAAACACCCCAGGATTCAGTTACACCTCGTAACGAAAAGGTGGTAGTTTTTCAATCAAACATTGCGGGAATGCCTCTGTCCGACCAAACTACTACCAGCAACCGGTACGAACTGCTCATGCATGAGAATGTAGATCCCCAGCCCTTACCTGAGACTTTCCTCCACAATGCAACGGAGGGAAATTACATCCCTCCTCAAGGGAAAAGTAAAGCTGTTCCGTGTCCTCCTGCTGTGAATGATGCCGAAGTGCATCAAGACCCAACCGTAAAAATAGGAGGAAACGTGATAGCAGAAAACCTGATCGTACTTCCAGCGCCCCCAATTTCTGAGCACAATGAAAATATTCTAACCCCAGCAGTACCTGTGCTGGCGGTCTTACATAACATGCCTGAGCACATTTGTAAAACTGATGGAGAACCTCAAACTGTCAAACCGGTGACGGTTTCCCCCACCCCCCTCCCACTACCCGAAGCTCCTTCAATTCCACTACCCCCTCCTGCTCCTATTAATATGGAGCAGGATGACCTGCACAGCACAAGTTACCTCAGAGCCCCAAGAACCAGGAATTGAAAGTTTCCCAGACAGTGGTTCCGACATGTCCGATGAGGAATCTTACGAAATTGAGGAGTTCCCTACAACAAGTGAATCCAATGTCTTACCAGCCCAAATATTGAAATTCCTCAACCACACTTTTAGAAAGAGACACGTAGACATTAAAGATCACTTTTCTGACCTGCACGGGTTTATCGACACGGCAAGGAACATCATCCGCCGTCCTAGTGACCACCATTTCACAGAAGCCCAATGTAGCAGGCTGAAAAAGTACATTGTGAGAGCAAAAGATGAACTAAAAAAATGAGTTTTGGAAGCTTAAATATAAATGGTGGCGCGAGTCAGCTGTGCAAACTCCAAGTGGTGAACCTTGCACTACAGAAAACATTAGACGTACTTTTCTTACAGGAAACCCACACTACGCCAGCATCCCATGCAGAATGGAACCGGATGATGAAAACAACCAATTTTTTTCGTGATTCCAATTCCCGAACTGCAGGAGTGGCCTTTCTTTTGAATCCCCATTTCCATCCATCAAAACTTTCCTTTAAAAACATAATCCCAGGGCACCTAGCCTCCCTAGAATTTGTTATTAATAACATAAATTTTACTTTGTTGAACGTTTATGCCCCTTCAAATAGCACGGAGCGGCAACGCTTCTACGCTAGATTAGGGCCTTATATGAGGCAAATAGACCTGCACAGGTGTATTGTAATGGCAGGTGACTTTAACTGCACTCTACAACCAAACCTAGATAGGAACGGTGCGGAACCCCATCCCGGACCAGCTAAATTATTAGCAGAAATAATAAGGGATTTTAAGCTTCAGGATCTTTGGCGGCAACAAAATCCCACGACGCATCAATTTACCTGGAGCAAGATCACAAACAACCAAGTATCCCTAGCTAGGCTAGACCGGATCTATATAAATTCACCATTTTTTAATCTCTCCCCTACCACTGGAATTTTGCCTTCTGGTTTTTCAGATCACCATTTAATTACTGTGAATTACCATTCACATCTGTCCTTGAATCGCCATTCTTTCTGGAAGCTTAATGTCACCATCTTAGAAAACCCCTCCTTTTGGGCTGCTTTTGAAGACGTATGGTCTGTTTTATTAAATCAAAAACACCAGTTTACAGATCAGCGTTTGTGGTGGGACAACATAAAGGCCCAATGTAGAGGTTTTTGTCAACAATTTTGTTTCCTAAGAACACAAGAGGAACGTAGAATAAAGGCTACTTTAGAAAAGGAAATTCTACAAATTCAAACAAATTAAAAAACTCACTCTTCTCCCCAACAAGAACTGAGACTGAAAGAAAAGAAAGCTTTCCTTAATACAATAATTGAGAACCAAACCCAAGGGGCATTAAAAAGATTACGGTTTCAGCAGCTCAATCTTTTGGACACGCCAACCCGATACTTCTTTGATTTAGAATCTAAGGTTCCTCACCCCCAAATTACTGCTCTAAAATGCCCTGACAATTCTGTCATCACTCACCCTGAAGGAATCAAGAGGGAAGCTAGACTCTTTTTCTCCAACCTTTACAAAACAAAAGAAGTTGATCTAAATGGTGTCTTTCACTTATTTGACGGTGTTTCCACCTTAACCCCAGAGCAAAGGCAGAGCCTGGAGAAACCACTCACACTTGAGGAACTCTCCATCGCATTAAAGAGCCTTGGCAAAGGAAAATCACCTGGCATCGACGGTCTACCGTCAGAATTTTTCGAATCTTTCTGGGACCTAATTGGCCCTGAACTGCTATCAGTCTTCCAGGAAAGCCATGAAAAGAAGGAACTCCCGCTGAGCTGCAGAAAAGCAGTACTTACCTTGCTTCCAAAGAAAGGCGACCCTTTACTCATCTCCCAGTGGAGGCCAATATCATTACTATGTACTGATTACAAGATCTTTTCCAAAGCTATTGCCTTACGTTTTTCACTCTTCCTAAAGAACATTGTAGACATGGACCAAATAGTCTAGTAGGAAGACTAGGTCCCCCTGCACCCCCCGGAGATATACTTCTAATCAGTGTTTCTAGATTGGAAAAAATGTGTAGAAAATGACTAGCTATGGCCCCAAGCTGAAAAAATGTCCCACATACCATTTTTATGCAAATTACTGCTGCAAATTTTATGCAAAATTATGCAAATTTTATGCAAATTTTTGATGAGGAGTAGAGTTGAGGGGTCTTTGAGGGCTTCATCGAGGTGCTCTCGGTTGCAAGACTGGGTCATTCTGAGAAGCACAGCAGGGTCAGAGATCATGATGTTCTCCTCCTCAGTGAATCTCTCCATCAACAGCCTCTCCATTGCCTCACACACTGTTTTGAGGCAAAAGAGGGACTTTGCGTAGGCCTTTCCACTGAGAACACCTTTGAGAGATCCACTTGTTACTAGTTGTGCCTCAAAGAGAATCTCTGCATATCCAGAACCACGCATCTTGTGTCCAGTGAGCATCCCGATGTAGTTCATGGATGTGTGGAAGGGTCCAATCGTTACTACATGACTAGCAAATTCATTTGGCCAGCGCCAGATGATGGGAAGGGCTTTCATGCAGACACCCAGATCAAATGTATTCAGGACCCATCTCTGACCCACCTCAGCAGTTGCTGCCTCGGAACGCTTCAGTAGCTCACGAACAACTGCGTTGTCTGTGATCGGTCTGTGCCTGGTGCCTGCATGGCATGGCAATGGCCTGCAGCCTGTGCCTGGGCTAGGGGGTTTCACCTCTGCAACTGGTTCTCCCCCACCCAGCAAATCAACAGTCGACTACTGCACGCCTATCCACCAACCGATCACAGACAACGCAGTTGTTCGTGAGCTACTGAAGCGTTCCGAGGCAGCAACTGCTGAGGTGGGTCAGAGATGGGTCCTGAATACATTTGATCTGGGTGTCTGCATGAAAGCCCTTCCCATCATCTGGCGCTGGCCAAATGAATTTGCTAGTCATGTAGTAACGATTGGACCCTTCCACACATCCATGAACTACATCGGGATGCTCACTGGACACAAGATGCGTGGTTCTGGATATGCAGAGATTCTCTTTGAGGCACAACTAGTAACAAGTGGATCTCTCAAAGGTGTTCTCAGTGGAAAGGCCTACGCAAAGTCCCTCTTTTGCCTCAAAACAGTGTGTGAGGCAATGGAGAGGCTGTTGATGGAGAGATTCACTGAGGAGGAGAACATCATGATCTCTGACCCTGCTGTGCTTCTCAGAATGACCCAGTCTTGCAACCGAGAGCACCTCGATGAAGCCCTCAAAGACCCCTCAACTCTACTCCTCATCAAAAATTTGCATAAAATTTGCATAATTTTGCATAAAATTTGCAGCAGTAATTTGCATAAAAATGGTATGTGGGACATTATTTCAGCTTGGGGCCATAGCTAGTCATTTTCTACACATTTTTTCCAATCTAGAAACACTGATTAGAAGTATATCTCCGGGGGGTGCAGGGGGACCTAGTCTTCCTACTAGACTAAAACTTATTGTGTTCCTGGTCGTAATATCCATGACAGTATTTCTGTTATTCGTGATTTGATTGATGTTTGTGATATCCATCATGAAAGTGTTGACCTTGTTTTCCTAGATCAGGAGAAGGCTTTTGATTACGTTTCGCATGAATACTTGTCCGAAGTCTTAAATCGATTTGGTTTTGGCCCCTTTATTTTATTATGTATACATATGTGTTACTCAAACGTATCTGCCCTGCTAAACATAAATAATGAGCTTGTGCCCCCTTTTTGCATTAAAAGAGGTGTTAGGCAGGGCTGCCCACTGTCAGGTGCTTTATACACCCTTTCCCTTGAACCCCTCTTAAACACGCTTCGAAAGTCTTTGACTGGTTTCACTGTTAGAGGTTTAAACCACACTATAAAGACCATTGCCTACGCTGATGATATATGTGTTTGTATCAAAAACTCTGATGACATTGCTAAGATGATGCATGCTTTAGCACTTTTTAACAGAGCCTCATCAGCAAAAATCAATTGGAAAAAGACTGAGGCACTGTGCCTCGAATCCCTTTCCCAACCCCCATTCTCCCCACCCCTCCCCTCACCCCCGCTTCTCCCCGCAAATATTGCTTGGAGAAGAGACGGGATCAAGTTTTTGGGAGTTTTTCTAGGTCCTGGAGATTTCATCAGGCATAACTGGGAAGGTTTGCCTGAACGCATTGAACTGCTATTAATAAAATGGAAAGTCCTACTCCGCCAATTGTCTTACCGTGGCAGAGTATTGGTCATAAACAACCTGGTTACTTCCATTCTGTGGCACAAGGTCTTGGCTCTGCAACCACCTACTGGGTTAATAATACAGAAGAGCGTCACTCATTTCTTTTGGTCTGGAATGCATTGGCTACGACCGGAAAGATTGAGTTTGCCGATATCTGAGGGTGGTCAAGGAATTGTCAATGTAAAATGCTGAATCATGGCTTTTCGTCTACGCACGATATGGTCCATTTTGCACGAGCCCGTTGTGCTTTGGAGGCAACTTGCATGCTGCATTTTGGGTCGTTTTGAGAATTTCGGTCATGCTAAGGAGCTTTTCCTGATGGACTTGACAATGTTTGATTTCTCTTCACTCCCCTCTTTCTACCGAAGTTTGTTAAATGCATGGAAAGCTCTCAAAAGCCATCGCGATCATACTACGTACGAGAGATCCATGTTCTTCAACGAGCCACTGTTTTGCAACTCACTTTTTGAAGGTTTTGGAAGCAGCAGGGCCTTCATTCAAAAGTTTGTGGCTGCATCAATAACCAAAGTGTGCCACCTTAGAGACAATGCAAATGATAAGTGGCTAAGTGTTGCTGCTATTGCCTCGGCGACTGGCGTCAGATCATCTCGCCAACTCGACAGATGTTTAAGGGTGGTGCTTCGTGCCTACGGTACCTCCCAACCTTGGTTGGTTCGTCCTGTACCTCCCTCTGAGCCGAGCCTCTCTCCTTTCCCCAACCTTCTTTTGTCGGCCTCTGAAAACTTGGAGCCAATAAATTTTGGCCACTCCTTTTCCTCTTCCAGTGGTAACCATAAAACCTTATAACTCCAATGTTTGAATGCTCTTTTCCCCTCCTTGTCTCCCCCAGCACCTTGCAGGTGGTCTGCAGTCCTGCCACACACTCCTCCTTTCTCCCCAAACTGGGGATGGTATTATAAAAATCCTGTGCCAAAACGTGCTGGTGATCTCCAATGGAGAACGCACATTGGATAATACCCACAAACTCTCTCATTCACCGCTTTTCACAAGCGACAAGTGATCAGTGTCCCTTTTGTGGACATAGAGAAACTTTGCCCCATGCGTATATTCAATGCAGTCGTTTAACTCCTCTTTTTGTTTTCTTGAAAGTGCTATTTGCACGTCTTTGCATTGATTTCAATTTTCCAATCTTCATTTTAGGTCCAAGTGGCCCCTTAAACATCCAAGCAACAATTCCTGCAAACTTTTTCATTTCCCAAGCAAAATTGGCAATTTACAAAACCAGAAAATCAAAGATAAAGAATGACTTGTACAGTACAGATACTGCAGCAATGTTCAGAGCTTTTTGCGAAAGCCGGATAAAACTTGATTTTTTCTGTTACTCGCTTTCCAGCCAACTTGAACTTTTTGAAAACATGTGGTGTGTAAAGGATTTTTGTGAAATATCTGAGGGTCATTTGGTGATTTCTCTCTAGTCTTTACTAAATATCCTTTTGTGTTTTTTTGCTAGCTTAACGGTTTGGTGGTTTTGATTTCCCCGATGGTAAAATTGCATGTAACTGTTTTGTTTATTTTGGTTTGACTGTAAAAAAATCTTCATTTTATACTTTTGTAATAAAAGGACATAAAAGTCAAGTCTCTCTCTCCTCCCACTTTCCACAGCTGTTGCCCGCACGCGTGTAATCACAGTTTCCCAGTGCTCAGGGTCTCTGTCGGTTCGCGTTGTGTGTGCTGTCTTCCCCTTTTCTTCCCGTTCTTTCTCTCTCCATATCGTCTAAGTTATGGTGTCCTCCTTTCTATCACCTTGTCTGATCTTTTGAGAGAGAGAGAAGAGCATTCGACGGTTTCTCGGTACGTTGTTTTCCGTTCTGGGCGGTGCCTTCTATCGATCGATCTACCGTTGTGTATAATTAGTTTATCGCGTTTATCTCTTATTTTTATTTCTTTTTACTCATACCTTTTCCTTTCGTTTATATCGCTTTCATTTTCTCGCTACCTGTCGAGGTTTGAACGGTGGTAGTGTGGCGGACACAAAAGCCCACTGGCGTGGTGACATCATTCCACGCACCAAGTGGGCGGTGGCCACGCCCGAGGGGTAGGCGTGGCCTCATGATATACACCGGGCGACCAGCCCGGAGGAGTTCAGTGTTACAGTGTAGTCTTACAATAAAGACGTTTATATGTTACCGCTTGTCCGCTTCCTCCTTGCTCACAAGCAGCGCGCGTAACGCCGCGCTTTACTGGTGGCCCCCAGTTCACCTCGGAGCTCTGGGGGGCGGTTGCGCAGGGGCTCGGGGTCCGGCTGCACCGAACCACGGCCTACCACCCCCAGGCTAACGGCCTGTGTGAGCGATTTCACCGCTCATTGAAGGCCGCGCTCCGGGCCACCCTCCGCGACGGCGGCTGGGTCGACAGGCTCCCCTGGGTCCTGCTGGGCCTCCGGACGGCGCCCAAGGAGGACCTGCGTGCATCCGCGGCGGAGTTGGTCTTCGGGCAACCGCTGCGGGTGCCGGGCGAGTTCCTCCCCGACTCCACGGCACCATGGTCCGCGGCACAGCAGCGCTCCGCTCTGCAAGAGACCGCCCAGAGGTTCGCCCCGGTGCCAACGGCATGCCACGGGCACCCACCGACGCACTTCGCCCCGGAGCTTCGCACGGCGGAGTACGTCTTCGTCCGCCACGATGCCCATCGGACACCACTGCGGCCCCCGTACGACGGGCCTTTCCGCGTGCTGGAGACCGGGGCGAAGCACTTCACCCTGGACATCGGCGGTACTCCTGACCGCGTTTCGGTAGACCGCCTCAAGCCGGCCCACCTCGATGTGGACCATCCACCGCCAGTGGCCCGACCCCCACGTCGGGGCCGCCCTCCTGCGGGCGGACCCCCGGCACCGCCCAGCCCCGCCGCCACGGCGCCCCCCGGTCCTGCACCCATCCCAGGGGCAGCCAGGGGCATCCCACCTGGTATCCCTGCACCCCGGACGCCGCCGATCGCCAGGGGGCGCTTCGGCCGGGTCATTCGTCTGCTCCGCAAACTGGCCCTCCAGGTGCGCGGGAATTCTGGGGGGGCGCGTGTGGCGGACACAAAAGCCCACTGGCGTGGTGACATCATTCCACGCACCAAGTGGGCGGTGGCCACGCCCGAGGGGTAGGCGTGGCCTCATGATATACACCGGGCGACCAGCCCGGAGGAGTTCAGTGTTACAGTGTAGTCTTACAATAAAGACGTTTATATGTTACCGCTTGTCCGCTTCCTCCTTGCTCACAAGCAGCGCGCGTAACGCCGCGCTTTAGTAGCTGCTTTATTTTTATATATCCGGCCATTGAATAACCATGGTGGGTCAAAGTTCACGTTACGTTTCCTTTGAAGCACTAACCCAAAAACACGGGATTGTGTGTGTTCCTCCGTCGGAAATCGACATGGAGAAGTTAATATTTGCTGTCGGCGAGATCGTCGGCATCGAGAATGTTAAAGCGGTTTCGCGCATGAACAAGCGTATTGTTTTTTTCGTCTCCGAAGTTTGGAGGGTCGCGCAAGTCGTGGAGCATGGGGTTTTTTTCGACCCCGATATTTACATCCCCTTTTCCCCCTAGATACTCCTGCAAAAAAAGTTGTGATTTCGAATTTACCCCCCTTTGTTAAAGGTGAACAAATCACATCCCAATTAAAAAAAATACGGAACGGTTGTGTCTCCGATAACGATGATTCCGTTTTGAAGTCAAAATGACAAACTGAAGCACAGTATGTCGTTTCGCCGAATTCTCCACATGATTCTACCTGCGGGTGTTTCGGCGTTTCAGGTGATACTCCCCTTCAAAATCGACGGGCATACTTACATGGGGTATGCTAATACGGAAACCCTGGTGTGTTTTGGTTGTGGTGAATTCGGCCATGTAAAAGGATCATGCCCCAGAGACATGCCGAATCAAGCTGCCAACAAAGGTCCCTCAACCCAACAACTCCCAACTCCCTCAGGTAACACTACCAACGTGGAGCCAGCAGCTTCAAATGAAGCACCTGCTCCGACAACCAAAAGTACCAAAAGACCTCTTTCACCGTCTCAAAGCACCACTGAACCTTGATCGAAAATTCTGGCTGCTTCAGCCGCCCTTCGTTCCTTTGCTCAGGTGGTCGCAGGTGCTCGCCCCACAACACAGGTCCCATGTACTTCTGTGTCGCTAGACTGTCCCTCCTCTGAGTCATGTCACCTCAAAAGTATCATGCAGTGACGCTGATGTTGCACCTTCTCTTTCCCCTCTTTCTGTCCCCCCTCCTCCCCTCCCACCCCCCTCCTTGCCTCCTCCTACCCCTTCTCTTGCCCCCCCCCCCTCTTTCTCCTCCTCTCCCTCCTATTCCTGACATCCCTTACCCTCCTCTCCTTGCTCTTCTCCCCCCCTCCTCCTCCCCTTTCCCTTCCCTCTGCTTCTTCTTCTTCTCCTGCTGCACCACCTCCTCCACTTTCCCCTCCCCTCCCTGCCCTGCAACCTCTAACTACCACTACCAGTGTGCCCTTTCTGAGTGTACCACACCTACACTCTCTGAGTTACTTCAACCTTGCAGTACCTCTGCTAAAGATAACATCGCCATTGTTACAACTATTGACCCACCCAAACATGTAACCGCCGAGTTTGTTGCCCCTACTGCACCCTCGGTTTCCCCCTCTGAAACAACCATGGACATCGAGCAAATGGGTGAAGGCCCTGAGGATAATGAGGGCTATGATTCAGACGGTTGCTCCTCTCTGGCATCAAGTGCATTTGGTGAGGAGCTCGTCCCAGACAGTAGTCTCGACGGTACAATTTCAACCTCTGATATTTTAGATTTCTTGAAAAAAAACACTCGTAAGAAACGAGTAAACCTGAATGATTTTTTCCCCAATGTGCGTGCTTTTGTTCAAAAAGCGCAAATCATTATTAAGAATCCAGAAACTGTTGCCATTTCCAGCGCTTCTTGTAAACAATTGAAAAGACATCGTTGAAGCAAGGAAACTTTTGAATGAATAATCATCCTTTGTGGGCCACTCTTACCATGATAACAGCAAGTTTGAACATAAATGGCGGGCGTAATCCCCCTGCGCAAAGTTCAAACGATGCAGCTGATAGAGAATGAGAAGGTAGACATTCTTCTTTTACAAGAAACTCACTCGACTGCGAGTTGCATGGCAGATTGGAGGCTGAAGCTGAAAGGCACCTGGTTTTTTAGTAACACGTCTTCGGTTAGTGCTGGTGTTGCTTTCTATATATCTGCACATCTTCCCGTCTCCTCTCTTGTTTTTAAAGAAATTGTACCTGGATATCTAGCTTCCATTGAATTTTTATATCACCACCAGCAGATGGTAATTGTCAATGTTTATGCCCCAAGTGACAGCACAGCCAGGACGGCTTTCTTCACCGAATCATTTACCTTCCTTAATCATCTTGCCCCTGATACCCTTTTGTGCTTAGGTGGTGATTTTAATTGCACATTAGACCCAGCCAGAGATCGGAACAGCCCTGAACCCCATCCAGCTAGTGCTAGGCCTCTGTCTACGCTTCTGTCTCGGAACGACCTTGGTGATGTTTGGCGACTGCAGCACGGGAACACTCAACAATTTACTTGGTGTCGTTGCCTGCTAAACAACTTGTCGCTTGCAAGGCTTGATAAATTTTATATTAGCCTCTCCTTTTTAAACCTTGTTAGTTTTACTGATATTACTCCTCCTGGGTTTTCTGACCATTTTTTAATTAAAATGCGTCTTTCTTTCCCTAGCCCTCAGAGGCATACTTCTCATTGGTCTTTTAATATTTCTCTTTTAAATGATCCCTTTTTTAAACTATCCTTTAAAAATTTCTGGCTTCGGATTCTAGAATCATGGAATGATTTCACCAATCTTTGCCTATGGTGGGATTATGTAAAGGCACAAATCCGAGTCTTCTGCCAGCAATACAGTAATAATTTTACTAATGCAAAGCAAGCCAGGATATGCATTTTAAAGAAGGAAATTCTTGACCTGCAGGAAAACGCGACTAACATTGACGAGGAGGTACGATGCCATCGGCTTCATGAGAAACAAGCCCTACTGAATGTTTTAACTAAAGATGATGCTCTCGGGGCGCTAACACGACTCCGAGTAAAAGGTTTATCTACCTCAGAAACGTGTTGTAAAGATTTCTTTAGCTTTGAAAAAGCCGCAAAATCTAATAGATTGTTGCTAAGCTTATGTTCAAGTGACGGACAAATTATTGAGGAGAATGCTCAGTTGTGTCTTATCAGAGACTTCTTTAAGAACGTTTTTACTGCAAAGGAAAGTAATGATCAAGAAATGTTTGATTTTACCCAAAATCTACCACGATTACAAGAATCACAGCAGCGCTCTCTAGAACAAGATTTTACAGTGGGTGAACTTTTAACAGCTCTTAATAGCCTTAATAATAATAAAGCCCCTGGCTTTGATGGCTTACCCGTGGAATTTTATAAAGCATTCTGGGACTTGCTCGGTCTGACACTTTTAGATGTTTTTAAGTATAGTTCACAAGAGGGTGTGTTACCTCTAAGTTGTCGCCGTGCAATTGTGTGCCTTATCCCAAAGAAAGGAGACTTACAGTCTTTACAAAATTGGTGGCCTATCTCTCTGCTTTGTGTGGATTACAAAATTCTTTCCAAAGTCCTTGTAAACCGCAATAAAGCCCCTTCTTAGTTTTTTAATACATTTTGATCAATCCTTTTGTATTTTAAATCGGTCGATTCATGACAATATTTTTTTTAATTCGGGACTTGTGGGATGTCTGTGTTGCACAAAAACAGAATGCTGGCCTAGTTTTACTTGACCAGGAGAAAGCATTTGACCCTATTAGCCATGAATATGTTTTTCATACCCTAAAACAGTTTGGTTTTGGGGCAGCCTTTGTTTCTCACGTTTCATTGCTGTAAAATCATGTTTTTAGCATCATTAAAGTCAACAACAGTTTCTGTGCACCACTAACGGTTGAAAGAGGAGTCCGCCAAGGGTGTCCTTTATCGGGCATTCTCTACTCACTCTGCATTGAACCTCTACTAATCCGCCTTCGTGCTAGCTTACCAGGTTTTCCTGTGTTGCCAACTGAAAGGCCAATTGTCACCTCAGCATATGCTGATGATGTGTGTGTTGTGGTGCGTAGCAGTGATGATGTCACCATGCTACTAAATAATCTGGAAAAACTTTCCTCGGCATGTACAACTGCAATCAATTGGAACAAATGCAAAGCTATATGGATTGGCATTCCCCCCGCTGTTGGTCTGCCTTGTCTTCCCAGAGGCCTGCAGTGGGAGAAGGAAGGCATCCTTAATCTGGGTGTGTACATTGGCACTCCAGCGTTCATGGCAAAGAACTGGGTTAACACAGTTAATAAAATTGATAATAGGCTAGAGAAGTGGAGAGGAATATTATCTACATTGTCATACAGAGGACGTGCCCTAGTGATTAACAATGTAGTGGCTTCCTTGTGGCATAAAATGATTGCTTTGCACCCTCCTGAAGCACTGCTGCTGACACTCCAGAAACACCTACTGGATTTCTTCTGGGGTGGCAAGCATTGGGTCAAGCCTGAAGTCCTTTACCTTCCATTGGCAGAAGGTGGCCATGGCCTCATTGTCATTGTCAGCCGACTAATGGCTTTTCGAGTCGCCACTGTTCACCGTTTTCTTTTTTTCACTTTGATGCCATGGCGGCTCACTGCCAACTACCTGTTGAAAATGGCTGACATGCTTGATTTCAACAAGCAACTTTTTCTCATGGACCTGCAATATGTTGACATCTCCCCATTGCCTCCTTTCTACCAAGACCTGCTGCAAGCCTGGCAGCCTCTCGTGGTGCACCGAGATATGGCTCATTACAACACCACCAACTTCCTCGACGAGCCTATCTTTTACAATGCACTCTTTACCAACATACTTCGATCACGTGCCTTTGTGCAATGTTTCACAAGTTCTGGTGTGCATGTCATACGAGACCTGCGGGATAACCGGAATGAAACTTGGCACTCAGCAGGACATATTGCAACCGCTGTTGGAATGCGCTCTGTAAGAGCTGTCTCCCAGCTCATTCAAGAAGCATACCTTCAGAGGACTGGGTCTTCATTTTGATGCCAACAACAATGACCCTGCAATGCATGTTCTCTCCCTTCATCTGGTGCAAATATCATCGGCTGCATTAACAGAATCTGTGTGCCTGTCTTCCTCTCCACCTCCTAGTGCTGAAAAAAAGTGCCTGTACCACCTCTGTGTTGCCATTCGGCATCCTTACGTATGCAAGGATAGGTTTGGATCCCGATGGACAGGGATGTTACCGCCTGCCCCCCCCCCCTTGCCCACAATGGGCCACCATGTATGCTCCACCAATTGTAAAACGGACTGGTGGTATCTCTTGGAGAATTGTACATATGATTTTACCTGCCAATGTTTTATTACACCGTTTTAGTGTTTTAAATTCTGTTTCATGCCCCTTTTGTACGGCCTCTGAAGATTTACATCATGCCTATGTTGACTGTGCAAGGCTGACCCCACTTTTGATTTTGTTGTCACAATTGTGCTGCCATATGAATGTTTCTTTTTCTTTACGTATGTTTATTTTTGGTTTGCCATTGAACCCTAAGAATGCTGCCGTATCTGTGCTCACCAATTTTTTAATAGCTGAAGGGAAGCTAGCAATTTATAAAACAAGGAAAGCTAAACTTCTTGCCAACCCTGATGCTGGCTACAATGTTTTAACAGTTTTTAAGGAGGCCAGGAGGCCTCGTGAAGGAGGCCAGGCTACGTGCAGAGTTTTATTTTCACCAAAACGTAAATAATTTAGATCTTTTTAAGCAAAAATGGTGTTGTAAGAACGCACTGTGTAAAGTAGTCAACAATGATCTCACCTTTTCTTTTTAAATGTGCACTTGTATTATTTTATGCTTTATTATTTTACCTTCCTTTTATGATTGCTGTTTGTTGGCAAAGTCTAGCTGTTGTTTTCTATCCTTGCTTAAATAAAGGTATGCAAAAGTAAAAGTCTCTCTCTCTCATGCGCCCCTGCTGGTCGTTGGTGAGTCGTGCGTGGGTGTGGCATCATGGTGGCTGTGCATGTTGAGCTGTGAGTTCTCTGTCATGTTGGTTGGTTTTCCTATCCCCCATTTCCCTCACTTGTGTCCTTGTTTATGCCTGTAAAGTTTCCCCTGTGGGTCCTTTCATTGTTGAGACAAGAGAGAGGGACAGAGCGCACACGGTAGGTGGTGTTCGATTGACTTTTTTCCGAACCTCCGGGTTTGAGGCCTGGCCTCCATTTTGCCGTGTTTTCCTAGTCCAGGCAGCGGTGTTTCGCTGCTCTAAACGGTTCTTGGACCTAGTCCATTATTTGGACCTTGTCCATTAGTTTTGGTTTTACCTCCACTCGCCGGTGTTGCTTGTGGTTGGTATCGTTTTGTTGATTTCTCACCTTTTATATATTTAATTTACGTTCGCTATGGCAAACGATTGTTTGAGGAATAGCATGTGCGAGTCGCTCACTCGCAAGCATGGGCTGGTGTGCGACCCTCCGAGTGAGGTAAATATGGAGCAAGTGCTTCTAGCAATCGGAAAATGCGTCGGCTCGCATAATATCCGTGCAGCCTCTCGAATGAACAAGAAGGTTGTTGTGTTTGTATCGGAGGTGCACATGGTGAACTCTGTTGTGGAGCAAGGCCTTCTCATAGAACCCGACCTGTTTCTAGTGGTTTCCCCATTAGATACACCTGCGGTGAGGGTCAATGTGTCTAATGTCCCTCCCTTTGTTAAAGGTGAGGACTTGTGTGCTCAATTGAGCAAGTTCGGTACAATCGTATCAAAAGTGACAATGGTGCCGATACACTCGGCAAGGGGTGAATTTCGACACGTGATGACTTTTAAAAGGGTCGTTTACATGATATTGCCCGAAAATGTGCAAAAGCGAAATGTAGTTTTGCATGCAAAGATTAATTGCCATACTTATAGAATGTATGCCTCCACGGACGTCATGACGTGCTATGGGTGTGGAGCTTACGGACACGTAAAGAGTTCCTGTCCCGGTTTGGTGAGATCATTAGAAAATCGAGACCAGGTGATTACAGATCCTCCTCCCTCCCCACCTAATGGGGCGGATGATAGTGTAGACTCCTCCCCACGACCTAATGGTGATCGGGAAACAGTTGACTCCCCCCCCCTTAACCTACTGAGATACGTGGAATGGTAGACCCCTCCACACAACCAATGGGTGAACAGGAAACAGTAGACCACTCCTCCCTACCTGCTGGTGTGACAAAAGTGGTTGATCCCTCTCCTACTGTACAGGACTGTGCAGATGACAATATGGAATGGTTCGTAACAGTGGCTCGTAAAAAAGGACATAAACGTTCATGTCCCGTCATGAAGGATGCAAGCACAGTACAAAGTAAGGTACTTGTTGTGTCAAATGTGTCGCAGAGCTTGCAAGATGGAGCTTGTGTTGAGAATCCCTGTTTGGGATTGGAACCGGAACCGGGTTTAAGTCTAAGCAATTCGTTTGCACCACTTGCCGAACTGTTTTAGGGTTCCGAGTGCGATATAGACATCGAGAATCCTCGCGCCTCTCAGGAGGACACAAGTGGTGATATTGATAACCCTGAATCTGATGTCTTACATGACATTAATGTAATGGTCACAGAGGTGGGCGCAGGGATGACCAGGTGTAATGATAAAACAGATAAGTCAGACAGCCCCTCAGAAGAAGCCTGTAAGCCTACACGTTTCGAACAAAATAAAAGGGATGATAAGAAGGAAGCTGCATGTGACGATGAGCAGCTAGACATGAATGAAAACGATATCCATGTTTCTGATCCTGGGGAGATTTGTGCCTCAGAAATAAGTTTGCATCAGGAAGAGAATGACAAAGATGATGCGTTAGATCTTGATGAACCCTACTCTACCCCGTCAGGTAGTGGGTTTTGTGCCCAAGAGGGTGAGGATGGGGACACTAGTTACAGAAGATGAAGTTAAAAAATTCCTCGATGAATCCTTCAGGAAAAGGAATGTCAGAATTCAGGATTATTTGCTAAACCTACATGCTTTTCTAAAAACTACTAGAAACATGATTCGTGAACCCCAGCAAGTTGGGATCTCAGAACCTCAATTTCAGCGGTTGAGGAAGTGTGCCACTAAGGCAGGAAAAGAACTCCAAGAGGAGGAAAATTAATAAAGAATAAATGAAGGTAACGTCTCTCAACATAAACAGAGGCCGCAGCTGTATGCAGCGTCTGGAGGTGTTACAACTATTTGAGAAAGAAAAGATTGATATTTTCATGTTACAAGAGACACACATCAACCAATCTTGTGAAGACGAGTGGCGCAGAATGTTTAAATGGTGCCATGTTTTCTCCAGTGCGGTTGAAGAAGCTAAAGCGGGGGTGGAAATAATCTTGCATCCTTGCCTTCAACCATCTGAGATTCACTATAGAGAGATTTGTAAGGGTTTCTTGATGGTGGTGGATTTTATTAGTAGCGATCAAAAGGTTAGCATTATTAATGTGTATTGCCCCAGTGACAGCGCTGAAAGGGCTCTATTTCTTCCAAAATTAGCGGATTGTTTAAGCACTGTTGATTTGACTTGTTTAATTTGTATGGGGGGAGACTATAATTGCACACTCAACCCTTGACTGGACAGGAACACTCCTGAGCCACATCCACCCAGTGCAAAGTCCTTGGCACAACTTGTGAAAAAATACAAACTTAGAGATGTATGGCGATTACAAAATCCAAACACCCATCAATATACATGGGTGTGCTGTGCAAAAAACGTATTGCATACTTGAACGATCCATGTATGACAGTATTTTCTTGGTTCGAGACTTGATTACTATCGGTCAAACTGCGTCGCATGCTTTTGGGTTATTACTCCTTGATCAGGAGAAAGCTTTTGACAGTGTGGATCACTCATTTTTGTTTGCAGTTCTTACTAAAGCAGGATTTGGAGAAAAATTCATTTATTGCATAAAACTTTTATACAACAATTTATCATACCTGCTAAAAGTAAATAACAGTCTGTGTCATCCTTTCCCCTTTCAGCGTGGCATCTGTCAGGACTGTCCACTGTCAGGCATGTTGTACACACTGTCCATCGAACCCTTACTGGCTCTCCTTCGTACCACCTTATCTGGTTTGTCCTTGTCAAACAATTCCAAAATTGTTACGTCAGCATATGCAGACGGACCTGTGTGTTGTGGTTAAAAACCAGGAAGATGTTTTTGAGCTATCCTGGTGTTTTGCCAAATTTGAACTTGCTTCATCAGCAAGAGTAAATTGGAACAAGAGTGTAGCTCTTTCTCTGTACCCAGATACCCTATCTGGGTCACAGGCTTCACATATGGTTCCCCCAACTCTTCCAGGAGGAATATTATGGAAAACGGATGGGTTTAAATACTTAGGCATCCATTTGGGAACTACAAGCTATATGAAGAAAAACGGATGGTTTCCTAGATAACATTAAGCAGAAACTATCAAAGTGGAAAGGGATGCTCCATATCTTGTCACGTAAGGCACAGGTAATGATAATAAACAACCTGGTGCTTCCAATTGTATGGCATAAGATCATAGCACTCCAGCCTCCTCAAGCTCTGATCACCAACATCCAGAGGGGTCTAGTTGACTTCTTCTGGGGAGGCCACCACTGGCTTAAGCCAGATGTGTTGTGCAGACCACGTAATTCAGGTGGTCAAAACCTGGTGCACCTCCCTAGTCGAATAATGGCTTTTCGGCTAATGACAATAAATCGTCTGCTGTACAGCGAGGTTGTGCCCTGGCATCCTCACAAATACCTTGCTCAGGCAAGTAGGTGGAATGGACTGACGGGGAACTTTTCCTTATGGACTTGAAGCAGGTCGATTGAGCTCGGCACCCTGCATTTCATCGGTCTCTCCTGAATGCCTGGCAAGCTCTAGGAGTGCAGCGGTTGGAGATCTCTTATGATCCCAGGAGGTTTGTGCATGAGCCATTGTTCCAAAACTCACTATTCACTGAAATATCTACCAGCCGAGCTTTTATGGAACATTTTACGAACAACTTGGGATTAATAAAGTGCGAGATCTTATGGAGCTATCCTTGAAGCGATGGTTTTCTGCCAGCGCTGTTTCTGGAAAAATTGGCTTGCGTTCAATTAGAATAGTGAGCAGGGTCATAAAGATTGTATCCCAGACTTTTTTAGATTTAAATATTGGGTGGAATGGGGTAAATGAAGAAGTAGATTTTCGTTTAACTTTCCTGAACTCTCAGTCACTGCCCAGGAACAACATGGTGTGTTTTCCTCTGACAGCAAAGAATCCGGTGTGTTCCACATCATGGGAAAAAGGGCAATGTATAGAATTTGTCTAGAGGTGTGCTTACCGGGCTGTGCAGCACCCTTAAGGAACAAGTGGAAAGAGTTTTTACCTGCAGGAGCATTTGTCACTCCAAATTGGGATGAAATGTACAGGTGTCCTACTGTTGGACGTACAGGAGACCTAAATTGGAGACTGGTCCATCACGCCCTGGCCACACAGGTGTTGTTCAGAAGTTTAACCCTGCTGTGTCTAATTTATGTCCTTTTTGTGGTGATGTTGAACATTTGTATCATGCGTTTATTGAGTGCAAGAGATTGTCATCTCTGTTTCTGTATCTGAGCAGAATCTTTTGTAAATTCAAAATTGTTTTTTCTGTTACAATCTTTGTTTACGGACTTGCATGTAATACTAGGAAAAACTCTGTGATTTTGCTTTTGAATTTTTTGCTTGGAATTGCTAAGCTTGCAATTTATAAAACCAGAAAAGCCAGATTAGGTAGTGGAAAAAATGAAAATGCACTTTTTTGTTTCATAGGGATGGTGTCAGCACGTATAAAGCTCGAACATGTTTATCATGTAAACATGGGGAACCTTCTTGTGTTTGAAGAGTTATGGGGCATGGGGGGTGTTTTCTGCAAATGCATTGGAAATGAGGTTGTGATTTGTATGTAAAGTGGAGTTGGAATACTTTGTTTTATACTTTTATAATAAAAGTCAAAAAAAGTCTCTCTCTCTCACTCTCACTCTCTCTCTCTCTCTCTCTCTCTCTCTCTCTCCCCCCACTCTCTCTCTCTCTCTCTCTCCCCACTCTCTCTCTCTCTCTCTCTCTGCCCCACTCTCTCTCTCTCTCTCTCTCTCTCTCTCTCTCTCTCTCCCCCACTCTCTCTCTCTCTCTCTCCCCAACTCTCTCTCTCTCTCTCTCCCCCCCACTCTCTCTCTCTCTCTCTCTCCCCCACTCTCTCTCTCTCTCTCCCCCCCACTCTCTCTCTCTCTCCCCCACTCTCTCTCTCTCTCTCCCCCACTCTCTCTCTCTCCCCCCCCCACTCTCTCTCTCTCCCCCACTCTCTCCCTCCCTCTCTCCCTGCTGGCCGTTTGTGTGTTAGGCATGGCAAGATGGCGGCTGTGCATGTGTGGTGAGGTGCGAGCTGCTCCGACCTTAAATCTTTCTACCCCCTTTTGGTCGTTGTTTTCACCTTTTCTTTTCCATTTTTGTTTATCTTCACTTTGTGTATTCTCTGTCTCCCCCCCACCACTCCATTTTCATCAAGCCCGGTACCTCAACCCTCGTCCTCCCTTCCCATTTTTCCTCCCCCCACCTCCCAGTTCCCTGCCCATTCTCCCCTTCCTCCGACCGTTCCCCCCGTCCCCCCTCTCGTTCCCCACAAACCCCCCCTACCTCCATTGCATTCCTCGCTTGTGTTGCTGTCTCTATTTCTTTTTTTCTCCACTTTCGTTTATCTGTCTCTGAGATACAGAGAGAGATAGAGAGCCCAGCCCACGCCTTTTGGTGAGATCGAGGGGTGAGTCCATCGGCACTCTGACGGGCTGTCGTGATTTCTCGCCCTTTTCCTCATTGAGAGGTGTGTTTCCTCATGATAGTTTCCCTCGTGCTGGTGTATGCCGAGTAGCGCTTTTCCCTTTTTCCCCCACTTGTACAGAAAGCTGTACCTCCTCCCCCTCCATCCTCTCCAAATCCATCTCGCCTTAGGCCGAGGGTTTCCGATCGTCGTAATGTCGGCATGTTCCCGCTATGCGACCTTTGACTTCAGTACTTGATGTGGAAACATGGCGTGGTTTGCGTCCCCCCTAACGAGGTCACCGTGGAAGACATCGTCATTGCGGTAGGTAACATAATCGGGCTCGAGAAAATCCATGCAGCTTCACGGATGAATAAACGTGTGGTTATATTCGTGGCTGAAGAGCAGCTGGTACATGAAATTGTGGCGACCGGTTTGTCTATCGAGAATGGACATTTTTTCCTGGTCTCCCCACTGGACACCCCAGCCGTGAAAGTCTTGATATCAAATTGTTCCCCATTCCTGAAAAATGATTTAATTTTAAAAGAGCTTTCTCGGTATGGTACAGTGGTGTCGGAGATCACGATGTTATCTCTGGGGTGTCGCAACGAGCAGGCCAAACACATCATGTCCTTCCGGCGGCAGGCGTACATTGTGTTTCCTGCATCCAATGTGGACAAGGTGCTCAACGCGGTATTTATGTTTCGTGTGGATAATCACGAGTACCAGGTATATGCGTCCACGGAAACGTTAAAATGTTTCGGCTGTGGGAACTTTGGGCATATAAAACGGTTTTGTCCACAAATTGCCCCGCAGTGGCTGAGCAGACAACACCCCCTGATATTGTGACAGAAAACGTACCACCGACATCGTAAACCTCCGAAAATGAAAACGTTTGGGATGGTTTTACACTCGTCTCCTCTTTGAGAAAGAGGAAAACAGCTCGGGATGTCCCGCCAAGGTGGTGGTGGTGTTAGACTCCGATGTTAGACTTTTCCTTAGTAAGGAAAATAAGGTGGTGTTAGACTCAGATGGATTGGACTCAATACCACCTGCTAAAACATCGATGAGTAATCGATATGAAGTATTGCTAAATGTGAATGCAGATCCTCTGCCTGTTGTCGATATGGACCCTCAGCCTAATGTGGAGGAGTTGCATGCACTACCTCCAGATGAGGTTGGCGTGCACACTACGTTAAATCCTTGTGCGGATTATGACAAGTCGGGTCGAGACTCGACTGGGGGGCAAAAAGAGCAAAATTCGACCCCACAGTATTTCAACGCACCTGGTGATCTTTCCAACCAAATAGTCGTTGTACCGGCCAATTTAGAAAACGTACCTGAGCACAATGATTGTCCCGAGGAAGAACCTCAAATTGTGCAACAGGTTTCAGAATCGCCCCTCCCCCCCCCCCCCCCCCCCCCCCACATTACCCGGGGTTCTGGTGGAACCTCTCCCTCAACCTGGTCCTACAGAAACACGGCAGGATGTCACCTGCACACCACAGAGTATTCTGGTGTCTCAAGAGGCAGGGGTAGTAAGTGTTCCGGATAATGCTTCTGACATGTCAGAGGAGGAATCCTATGACATTGAGGAATTCCCCACATACACTGATTCCAACGTCTTACCATCGCAAATACTCAAGTTTCTGAACCAGACTTTTAGAAAAAGATATATTGAAATAAAATATCATTTTTCTGATCTACATGGGTTTATTGAAACGGCAAGGTGTATTATTCGACCCAGTGACCACAATTTCACGGAACCCCAATGCAGTCGGCTTAAGAGACACATTGTTAAGGCAAAAAACGACCTAAAAGGATGATACACATATTTCCCTTTCCTTACCTCTTTTACATCTCTATGACTATTTTTTGGTAGCCTCAATATAAATGGTGGTGTGAGCCAGTCTAGGATGCTCCAAGTGGTCAACCGTGGAAGGCAACGGAAATTAGATGTGGCTTTCTTACAAGAAACCCACTGTACTCCATCGTATCACGCTATCTGGAATCGAATGATGAAAAAGGCCGGCTACTTAAGCGATTCAACCTCTCGTACAGCAGGAGTTGCTTTTCTAATTAATCCCCATTTTTGCCCGCTCCAACTCTCATTTCAGGAAATAATCCCGGGTCACTTAGCTTCACTGGATTTTGTTGATGGAGACATTAATTTTACTTTAATAAATGTTTATGCCCCTTCTAAGGGCACAGACCGACGAACCTTCTATGACAGGTTACGACTCCACATGATGCAGTTAGACTTGCAGAAGTGCATTATAATGGGCGGTGATTTTAATTGCACCCTGCAACCTGAGTGGATCGGAATGGCGCAGAACCTCACCCCAAACCAGCCAGACTGTTATCTAAAATAATAAGAGATTTTGGTTTTCAAGATATCTGGCGGATACAAAATCCAGGCACCCATCAATTTACCTGGTGTAAGGTTACCAATAAATAATCAAGTGGCCCTCACCAGGCTTTATAGATTTTATATAAATTTGCCATTTACCAACCTCCCCCACCACTGAAATTTCCCCGTATGGTTTCTCCAACCATCACCTCATTACCATGAGTTACCGTGTAGGGTTATCTCCAAATCGCCACTCTTTTTGGAAATGAAACATTTCCATATTAGATAACCCCTCCTTTCGGAATGCCTTTGAGAGGGTGTGGTCCAATCTGAGAGGCTCCAAATCCAGTTTTAAGGACCAGCGATTGTGGTGGGACAACACAAAGGTCCAAATTAGAAGTTTCTGTCAGCAATTTTGTTTTCCAAAGACACAAGTAGAACGCAGGATAAAAGTGGAGCTGGAGAAGGAGATTCTCCAGATTCAAACAAATTAAAAAACCCATCCTACCCCCAAAAGAAACTAAGACTATGTGAGAAGAAGTCTCTTCTTAATAATATTGTCGCACGGACCCTCCGGTTAATACCAGGGACCGCGGATGGACTAAACGGATTTAATTGAGGCGACAACCAACTCGGATTCGGCTATAAAACGCGGGAGGAAGAAGGGAAGTGGAAGCTGCGGCAAAAGCGCTTACCTTCAGCGAACCGACGGCAGCTTCGATCCTGCAGGGAATTAATGAACTCAAACACCGGATCAGAATGTACAAAAATAAAGATTTATTACGGACCCGATAACAAGGAACGCGACGGTAATCAAATAAACGAAATCCTATATTGGGATCCCACACACCAGACTCAACAACAGGACACAGGAATGAATGAACAAAAGAAATGTAGTGTAATGGTGATGTGGTGTGCGGTCTTATCTGTCCGTCGGTTGCAGTGTAACACGGCTCCAAACTCCGGCATGGAGGAACCCTCCGTTTGCCTCGCACGCTTCGCTAGGCCCGAGCCAACGCCCTCGCCGTTAGCACACGAGGTCCCGCCCGTTCACAGCACTGAGCCTCGCTCCTACACCACACAGATGGTGAACCAACGACCACCAGGACCTCTGAAGACCAAGAAGAAGCGCAAGAGCTTCAAGCACAGAGCGATGTCGTGCAGCGCAAGACAGCCAGAGACATGCAGCGCAAGAGGCAGAGAGTGCAAGGGCTAAAGCTGCTGAAATGTCATGCAGCGCACTTTTCTAACCTGGGCGGTGACGTCAGCCTTGGCGCGCCACCAACCAGTGCCTTCCACCGAACCTTCCAGCTCCTTCCCTCCAATCACACGTTCCCTGTGGTGTGGTCACGCGATGTTGCTCAGCCTAGCTGGTGGTGTAGCTGACGGCGGCCACCCAGCAGTGCCCCGATCTGGCTTCTTCCAAAGTCGTTGTAAGGGATATATATATATATAATAACCACCTTTAGAGGCCATTTTTCCCCGCAAAGCGGGGGTTGGCCTTTTTCGGGAACCGTGGTTGTTGTTGTTTTTTGGTCCCCTTTTTGAAGCAATGTTTTACGGCCGGATGCCCTTCCTGACGCCAACCCTTTTTGCCGCCTTTAACGACAAACAGGGAATTACCAGTGAACTGGTACTCAATTAGCTGACCTCGGAAGGGGATTTAATTACTGTGTGCGCTAAAGGGCCTATCTATGTGTTTATATGGGTATGCATTGCCATAAGGGACAAAGGTTTGATTACTAGGTGTGACAAACAAGGGCTGTTGTCTTTAATCCCTACAACTACCTAGCACACGAACATCCTCGTATGTTCACAGGTATACTCATTAACCGACAAACTGGACTAAACATACAGAACTTATTACAGGGCAGATTCCTTATTGCGACAGACGAAGCATGTTACCTATTCAGATCTACCTGACTCTAGATATTGCTCTACCCCACCGACATAACAATATAATTGCTAATCAAACCCAAGGAGCGCTAACGAGACTACGCTTTCAGCACCTTTACCTCCTGGTTCTCCGACCCGGTTTTTGATTTTGAAACAAAATATCCTCATTCCCTAATTACTGCTTTGAAACATCCTGATAATTCAATCACGACCAACCCTGTAGAAATTAAGAAGGATGCAAGACTCTTCTTCTCTACACTTTACCAGGCAACAGATGTCGATGCAGAACTTGTTCCTATTTTGTTTGATGTGTCGGTACACTAACTCCAAATCAAAGAACGGATCTGGAGTTACCGCTCATGCTTGAGGAACTTTCTGTTTCCCTTAAAAGCCTGTAGCTTTTACAGATTCCCGTACTGTCCCGTTCACTATGTCAATAAATTATATTTCGTTCAAAATCATGGTAGATTAGCAAACCTATACATTTTTGGAAAGGTTATAGCATAAGGAAACTAAAAATCAATGTTTACATTTGGAGAGATGCCTGTATGGCGGCCATTTTGGATTTTCAAAATGGCCACTGTAAAATACATATTTTGTTCTATTTCTGCCTCTAATTACCCTAAAAACTTTTTAAAATATACTAAACCTATATTTTCAGGGACAAGGAATCCAATGAAAGTATCAAATTAGTGCTATGGGGAATGGTAAGACACGAATCAAAGGTTTTGAATTGCAAAATACTGTCTTTATATTCGCGATAAGTTGCATAATCAAATACATGTTATCATTTTGTACAGGCAGTTAATAACATCAAAATGTGTCACAATAATTCACATCACCAAACATACACAGGCAGTCAGCAAAATCATATATACACATGCAGTCAGTATAACTTCACATCTACACAGGCAGTCAATGACAAAATATACACAGGCAGTCAATTGCATCAAACATACACGATTACAGAATATGCCATTTAGAGTTCGTCATCACTGTCCTGTGTGTCGTATCCGACAATATAGTCTGCATCGTTTTCACAGTCCGTTCCACACAAGCAAAGGTCGGTCAAATTGATTGGCAAATCGAATTGGTCGAATGGTCGATCGAATCGAATTCGATGAATCGAATTGAATCGATCGAATTGGTCGAATGGTCGAATGGTCGATCGAAGCGATTGGTCGAATGGTCGAATGGTCGAATTGGTCGAATCGAATTGGTCGGAATTGGCAAATGTAAACATTGATTTTCAGATTTTCCATGCAATAACGTTTCCAAAAATGTATAGGTTTGCTAATCTACCATGATTTTGAACGAAAAAAACATAGTGAACCTGACTACTGGGCAGAGGGAAATCACCTGGCCTGGATGGTCTGCCAGTGGAGTTCTTTGAGGAATTTTGGGACTTGATTGGACCCGAATTGCTTCTGGTTTTCCTGGAGACCTTGAAGAAGGGTGAACTTCCACTGAGCTGCAGGAGAGCCGTGCTTACTTTGCTTCCTAAAAAGGGAAATTTATTGCTCATATCACAGTGGAGGCCAGTTCTTATTGTGTATGGACTAGAAAATTTTCTCAAAGGCTTTGGCCTTGCGTCTCTCACCCCTACTAGGAGACATTATACACATGGACCAGACTTATTGTGTTCCTGGTCACAATATTCAGGATAATATCTCTGTTGTCCGAGATGTCATTGAAATCTGTGAGATTAATTATGAAAGTTGTGGCTTGATCTTCCTCGACCAGGAGAAAGCTTTTGACTGTGTTTCTCATACATATCTTTTTGAAGTGCTAAAATGTTTTGGTTTTGGACCTCTCTTTCTATCCCATATACAATTATATTATTCAAACATATCGGCTATCTTGAAGATAAACAATGAACTTGTACCTCCCTTTTGTGTTGGGAGAGGGGTAAGGCAGGGCTGCCCTCTTTCAGGAATTTTGTATGCTTTATCCCTTGAGTCCCTCTTAAATACCTTTCAGAAGTCTTTGTCTGGTGTTACTTTTGGAACCCACCCCTTAAAAAGCATTGCTTATGCAGATGACATCTGTGTCTGCATCAGACATTCAGAAGACGTTGGTTTGATGATGAGTGCATTGATCTCTTCAGCAGGACATCATCAGCCAAGATAAATTGGACAAAAGCAGAAGTGCTGTGGCTTAAACCCTCTACCTATCCCCTACCTGCCCCCCTATTTCCTCTCCTTCCTCCTCTCCCAGCCAATCTTTCGTGGAGAAGAGATGGGATTAAGTTCCTCGGGGTGTTCCTTGGCCCTGTAAATTTTGTGACGCATAACTGGGAAGGCTTGTTGGCACACATTGAAGTACTTTTACTGAAATGGAAGAACTTGCTCTGCCAACTGTCCTACCAAGGTAGGGTACTAGTCATCAACATTCTGGTCACCACTACGTTATGGTACAAGGTTCTTTCCCTGCAGCCGCCAAAAACTCTGGTGGAGGACATACAGAAATGCATCACCCATTTCTTCTGGTCCGGAAAGCATTGGCTTAGACCAGAGATTCTAAACTTACCACCTGAAGAGGGTGGCCAAGGGCTTGTCAATGTCAAGTGCCGCATCATGGCTTTCCGCCTACGAACAACATGGCACTTCTTGTTTGAACCATGTTTGGCCTGGAGACAGCTTACCAGCTGCATATTACGTGAAGTGGGGAAGTTGGTCCTTGCACAGGAGCTGTTCCTGATGGAGTCGACCAAGATAGACCTATCGATGCTACCTGCCTTTCACCAAAGCCTACTGAATGTGTGGCAAGCCTTTACCTATCTCTGTGACCCCTTGACTCATGTTCGATCCATGTTCTTCAACGAAACATTATTTCACAACTTTTTATTTGGTGAGTGTGTGAATGAAAGCACCTTCATTCAACAGTTTATAAATGCCTCAGTAACAAAAGTGTGTCATTTGAGAAACGCCACCAATGACAGGTGGATAATTGCTACCGCTCTGGCTTCGACGGTTGGCATTAGATCGTGTCGCAGAGTTGACAGCATTTTGAAAATGGTGCTTCGCATCTACTGTGCCTCAAATGGTAAGCAAAGCAACCCTCCCGTACCTACCTCTGAATCTTTTCCACCCTTCCCCAATCTTTGTCTATCTGGTTCTCTTAGTTTGGAACCGATTAGTTTTGGCCGCTCTCTATCCTTTTCTGGGAGTAATCGAAAGACCCTGTATGTGCAATGCTTAAAAATCCTTTTTCCTTCGTTGTCCTCCCCTGTACCCTGTAGATGGCCTGCAATCCTGCCGAATACCCCTCCCCTTTACCTTATTTGGGGGTAGTATTATAAACAGCCTGTGCCGAAACGTGTTGGGGATCTTCAATGGAGAATTTCTCATTGGATCCTACCCACAAATTCCCTAATTAACCGCTTCTCGCAAGCGATAAGTGAGCAAGGTCCATTTTGTGGACAAACTGAAACCTTGCCATATACGTATGTATGCTGTGACCGGTTAACTCCTTTATTTGTTTTCTTAAAAATATTACTTGCACGGTTTTCCTTTGTTTTTGATTTTCCTGCCTTTATTTTTGGCCCCAGTGGGTGTTTCAATTTCCCAAAAACAATTTTAATTCATTTCTTTCTTGCGCAAGCCAAGTTGGCGATATATAAGACCAGGAAATCAAAGATACATAATGATTCTTTTATTTATAGTACATATGCTTTGGAAATGTTTAAAGCTCTCTGTGTTTCAAGAGTGAAGCTGGAATTTTGTTGTTGTTCTGAGTTACAACTCTTTGAGAAGCAGTGGTGCGTGAGAGATACATTTTGCAAAATAGCTGAGGGTCAGTTAGTATTTACTATGTCATTGATTTCCTTAATACTTGCTTGTTTGTTTGCTTATATTTTTGTTTATTTATCATGTAAAGGTTTGTGCAACTGTTGTGATTGTTTTCTTTGAATCATCTTTTATTGTTTTTAAAATACTTTTGTAATAAAAGGACATAAAAAGTCAGTCTCTCTCGCTCTCGCTCTCGCTCTCGCTCTCGCTCTCTTTCTCTAACCCTGTCATGGCCTTGACTTCGTGAAGGTGGGGGTACACAATCCTGGATGTGGAGGATTTCTGGGTCGCTCCTGGAAGATTGATATTGATTGGCTGTCTCCGTGCTGCGGGCTTGTTTGAGAGAACTGTCTGGGGCTATACAACAACAATAACACAAAACTCTCTTTCAAACCATGATGTGGACTTGTTTGTGAATGAGACTGTGTGATTGTGTGTGCATGCGTGTGTATGCAGGCCACATTCGGGTGCCTCTACGGGTCCACAAGTGTCCACACATGAGCAGGGTGTTCTGCCATACTCGGTCGTACCTGCATAATTGGTCGGAATCTGCACCGTGAGCTCCATTCCTCCCTGAGGATGTTTGAGTTTTCCGATCACGTGATGTAGTTTCACGTTGGTGATTGTTATTCTTTGCCCAGTTGACAGGCTCGACATTTCTGCAGGAAATCAGTAAAATTTATCAACCCAATTCCGACATGCTGTGATCCAGTAATATTACCAAAGTATCCTGTTAGTCTCCAGTTCCATGCTTATGACATATTGACATATGGTGAATATGCAGTTTGTTTGTTGGTTCCCCATATTTCTCTAAATGTTTATCATAACAGCAAAAAAGTTAAACTCACCATCTCCATACAAACCCTGTACTATCTCGATAGTACGAGGTAATGTGTCCTTCACCAAAAATCTAATGAACTGCTCCAGAGGGACACTCTCGTCGTCCTCCTGCGCCATTGTGCAGAAACACAATGACGCTTTCACTGTCTCCGTTTCCTTTTGATTTGAATAAAACATGGTTCACTTTTTATTTTCGACTTCCTCTTTTCACGACAGATGGTCTACTGTACCAGGATGGAAAAGTGCTGAAAAAAAATGGGCACCAATTTTTAAAAACGCATTCATGTAATATTATTTGCATACCGGTATATGAAATAGACCTACATATATGACGTCAAAATTCGATTACACAAGTAATATCTATATCGTGGGGAAATGAACGAGTACGACATATAATAAATACTTCGTGATATGGTTCAGAAAGTGAATGTCGACATTACATCTGCACATCTGCAAGATTTAAAAAAACAAGTAGCTCATGCTCAACTGGAGGTCAAATTTGGTCTTTGTGTCAAGTTTGCTGGAAATTGGCCCAGAAGTTTGGGTGTGATTGGTGTTTCACACACATCTGGTTTTTTCATTTCTGTTCCTCACAATTCTGTCTCTCTTATTCACACACACACACACACACACACACACACACACACACACACACACACACACACACACACACACACACACACACATACAGTCACGTGAAAAAGTAAGTACACCCCATGTAAAATTTTGACTTTTTCAACATATTTCAACATACAGCTATTTGATCTTCATTTCAACAATATTGACAGATAAAGGTGATATAACAAACAAATATCATGAAACATTTACATTTTGTAGTCCATTGTATAATTTAAATAAACATAAATGCAAATTTCGCATGTGGAAAAAGTAAGTACACCCCTGGCTCTAATAGGTGGTATTGCACCCTTTGGCAGAAACAACCTCAAGTAGGCGTTTCTTATAACTGTCTACCAGTCTCTGATATTGACTGGGAGAAATTTTTGCCCACTCCTCCATGCAGAATTCTTTCAGCTGTGCGATGTTTGAGGGGTTTCTTGTATGCACAGCTCGTTTCAAATCCCCCCACAACATCTCGGTGGGATTTAGATCGGGGCTTTGACTTGGCCAATCCAGAACCCTCCATTTCTTTCTTTTCAGCCATTCCTTGGTGGATTCACTAGTATGTTTAGGGTCATTGTCATGTTGCAAGGTCCACCTTCGGTTGAGCTTCAACTTTCCGACAGATGGCCTCACATTATCCTCAAGCACCCTCTGGTACAATGAAGAATTAATAGTGGATTCGATGATGGTGAGCTGCCCAGGCCCTGATGCAGCAAAGCTGCCCCAAACCATAATATTTCCACCACCATGCTTTACAGCTGGTATCAGGTTCTTGTGGTCAAATGCTGTCTTTGGTTTTTGCCAAATATTTCTTCTGGTACTGTGGCCAAATAGCTCTACCTTTGACTCATCTGTCCAGAGCACATTGTTCCAGAAATGCTGGTCTTTGCCTCGGTGTTCATTGGCAAACTTTAGTCTTGCCCTGGTGTTCTTTCTGGACAGCAAAGGTTTCCTCCTGGCACACCTCCCATGTAGATCAAATTTGTGCAGCCTCTTTCTAATGGTAGACTCGTGCACTTTGACATCAACAGTGGCAAGAGCTACCTGTAGGTCCCGTGATGACATTCTGGGGTTCTTTGAGACTTCTTTCAGCATCTTGTGGTCTGCTCTCGGGCTGAACTTGCTGGGGCGGCCTGGCCTGAACAAGTTGGCAGTTGTTTGGAATCTTCTCCACTTGTAGATGATCTTCCAGACAGTCGAATGATTGATTTCAAATTGTTTGGAGATCTTTTTAAATCCCTTCCCAGACTCGTAGGCATCTATAACCTTCTTTCTGAAGGCCTCAGAGAGCTCTTTTGATCTAGGCATGGTGACGCCGCACACTTCAACAACAAAGAGCAAACCAAACTAAATGTCTGAGGTAGAAATAAGACAGGGTCCTCCAAGATACTCTCTGACGATGTTCTAATCATTTGCACCTGAGCTGGTGCACCTGATTCTCATTTTAGGTATTTGAAGTAGTGATAAATGTAGGGGTGTACTTACTTTTTCCACATGCGAAATTTGCATTTATGTTTATTTAAATTATACAATGGACTACAAAATGTAAATGTTTCATGATATTTGTTATATTATATCACCTTTATCTATTAATATTGTTGAAATGAAGATCAAATAGCTGTATGTTGAAATATGTTGAAAAAGTCAAAACTTCACATGGGGTGTACTTACTTTTTCACGTGACTGTATACACATACACATATATATGCACATATATACACAGTCATATACATACATACACACACACACATACACACACATACACACACATACACATACACAAACACAAATACACATACACATATATATGCACATATATACACATATACATACACACACACACATACACACACACACACACACATACACACATATACACACACACATACACACACATACATACATACACACACACACACACACACACACACACACACACACATAGACACACACACACACACACACACACACACACATAGACACACACACACATACACAAATACACATTCACATATATATGCACATATATACACATATACACACACACACACACACACACACACACACACACACACACACACACACACACACACACAGAGAAAATGACTTTTATTGATAAGATATGACCATACTTTTACCATTCACATTATGTAAATTAACATAAACATCTTTTTTCAAACGAACTTTGCATATATGCATTTACCTTATAGGCAGATAATCGAGCCAATATATTAACACGCAATGGCCTACTCTTTTTGAGATATACTGTCAGACTTCGAAGGTTCAAAACACGAATACAATTATGACAGTTCACGTTACATCCGTTTCCATTATCTGTACAGGTTGTTGCGAGAAGATAAGGAAGAAGGGGTGTGGGAAAGCAAATGGGGGTAGAGGGCAGAGGGGGTGGGAGGGAGGGAGGGGTTGATTGGGGGGGACGAGAGGGGGAGGAGGAGGATGGTGTCAAACACGCAAGTTTGTAAGAAGTCTAACAAACCTACAGTTTAGCTTTCTCCTTCAAACCTAAATCCCTTCCAGCTACGTAAACTCTACCCTCTCTCCCTGCCACCTTCCTCCTTCTCCCCCATCCCCTAATTCCCCCACTCATCCTCTGAAGGGTATATTCAGGCTTTTTTTTGTATACAAAGTCGAAGCTCATGTGAGAGCTAACACATAAAACAAAACAGCACAAACCTAAACAGAAGCACACATGAATGAATGAATGAATGAATGATCGTTTTAAGGCCATTTTTCCCCGCTAGAGCGGGGGTTAGCCTTGCGGGCTCCATGACAATCATGGTTCCCTGTTTGAGGCAATGTTTTTATGGCCGGATGCCCTTCCTGACGCGAATCCTTAGTCGCCTCTTACAGTGCATTCAGAAAGTATTCAGACCACTTCACTTTTTTCACTTGGTTTTTGCCCTGATTATGCATTGTCAGCTGTGAGACCTTATGTAGACAGGTGTGTACCTTTCCAAATCATGTCCAATCAATTGAATTTACCACAGGTGGACTCCAATCAAGGTGTAGAAACATCTCAAAGATGATCAAGAGAAATGGGAGGCACCTGACATAAATTTCAAGTGTCATAGCAAAGGGTATGAATATTTATGTCAATGTGATATTTCAGTTTTTTCTTTTCAATAAATTTGCAAAACTTTCTAAAATCCTGTTTCCTCTTTTTCATTATGGGGTATTGAGTGTAGATTGATGAGGGAAAAAATAAATTTAAACGATTTCAGCATAAGGCTGCAACATAACAAAATGTGAAAAAAGTGAAGGGGTCTGAATACTTTCTGAATGCACTGTATATATATTGTTACGGCCGCGGTTAAAGATGTTATTTTGACCGAGCGGTGGTATTACTGCGACCGAACAGTGCTTCCTTGATTAATACCCGATTTACCCCAAACTTTGGCCGGATCGCGCCACCGCTATTCAATCGGGAAAACTCTAAAGCGACCGAATGCAAAGAGGAAGAAGACGTACAGAAGAGTAATTGGATTTATTATTTACACATATAATCAAGAAGAAAGCAGTCACGTTTATTTACAGACGAGATTAGATACACAGTGCAACGCTAGCTTACCTACAGTCTTAATTAACCCAGGGACAAGACAAAAGACAGACTACGAGCACACTTACACGGGGAATGATGATAGGGATGGCAGGTGATGGATGGCTGGCGGGATAGGGAGGTCCACTGGTCCTTCAGCACGATTGACTCGTTGGGCAGCCGCCGCTCCTCCGCAGCCCTGCTCCAAACTGCCGTCCAGGCCTCACGCTGCTGTGGCTGCAGTTTCGGTGGCTCCAGCTGCAGCAAATGCAGTTGTGGTGGCTCGAGCTGCAGTTCAACTCTGGACTTCTTGGTTGGACTCAACTCCTTGGACTCCTTCTCGTCTCTTGGTAAAGGCTCATCTCTCTTCTTTTGGAAACGCCCTGCCGTGGGTTATATAGGCCCCACCCCTCAACCTTTGCAAACCTCCTCGATGTTTCTCTCCACACCTTCTCCAAGTCCAACCCCTTGTTTGTGGTTGGTTGAGTGGGGCTGACGCACTCCTCCCCTCTATGACGAGGTGGAGACACGCCTTTATTCTCCGACCCTGCCTCGTGGTCAATGGCGGCAATTGGAGGGGAGGTTCTTGGCAATGGCAATTGACGAAAAGGGGGAATGGAGTTTTGGGAGTGGGAATGGAAGTTTTGGGAGTGGGAATGAAGTTTTGGGAGTGGGAATGAAGGGAATCTATCTCTTGCACTGGTGCAATGGAGTATTTCAATTAATGGGAGACACAGCCTTACCCTAAAACACATAATAAGATATAAGCTATCGAACAGGGGTATTCTATGATTAGCTGTGGTGTGGATGCTTTATGGACTAATTATGGGACGCCCTTTTGACCTTTACACAGCTCCGGAGGCAGGAGGCGCAGAATAAACAATAATAATAATAATAAAGCACACAATCAAAAAAATACAGTCCTCATATCCGCAACAATATATATATATATTAAGTAATGACTTGCAGTTGGGATTAAAATCAAATGAATCCATTTTTAGTTCTCCAACCTTTAATGAGCAAACAAACAACTGCTCAATGTTTCGATCAGCAACATGGATAAACGTGCATCCACTGACCTTTCTCAAGAGTAAAGTAAAACAACTCTGTACCCTCACTTATATAAGGGAAAAAGGGGGTGGGGACACCGAACCACCAATCAATGCCATTCTGGAACAACTTGTGCCATTCAAATTTTAACCGTAAATCAAAACCATTGAAACAACTGAAACCACACCTTGGGATGTTACATTAAAACCACCGTTAAATTACCCATTGAATCAAACAAAACGTAGCATAATTCAAATAAATCGATGAAAAATAAACAAGATGATTAATTGCTTCAAGTGATGGTGGTAACTTAAATGAATTAAGCTAAATTGATACATCGCAAACCTAAGGTAAGAATATATATCCAAGTGACAGCAACCAAGGTAATAATTTAAATGCTTGGTGACGCAGTTTCTCTGGTACATTTGTGCATGAGAGGGCCACAAGCTACTGGTAGGTCCAACACTTCCTCTGTGAGAGACACAACAGACTCCTCCACATGCCATGCCTCCAAAATCCTCCTCCTTCGTTTACTGGGGGGTGCACCCAAAATGCTGGCATTATCCCATAGGGGAACATGGCCACTGGCCAGCCTTCAGACCATGTTTGGCAATGGCAGATCTCTTTGGAAAGTTGCACTCGAAGGCCTTGCGGTGCTCATTGACCCATTGTCTTAATGTTCTCCTTGTCTCTCCAATATATTCAGCCCCGCAAACACAGTGAACCCTGTATACCACCCCTGCCCGGTCATTCCTGGGAAGCTTATCCTTGACATGCATTAGTGCCTGTTGACGCCATGCAATTAATGCAATTAATGTATGCAACATTAGTGGCAAAAATGCAATTCACCATGAAACAGGCACGAATATGTATACAGTCACGTGAAAAAGTAAGTACACCCCATGTAAAGTTTTGACTTTTTCAACATTTCAACATACAGCTATTTTTTTTTTTTTTTTTTTTTTTTTTTTTTTTTTTTTTTTTTTTTTTTTGTATACAAGATCGAGGCTCGTGAAAGAGCTAACATTAATCACACAAAAGGACAAACCGACACACAAAACACAAGGGGAGCGGTAGACAAGAGGGGGAAGGACACAAACACAACATTTGAGAACAGGGACATCGGGAGGACTTGGGGGGAGGTGGGAGAGGATTAAAACATATGAACACTGCAAGGACTCTGGGGTGAATTACCGGGGGTAGAAAAGATCAAGGTTTTCGATGGGGGAAGATAAGAGATGGTGGTGAACAGCTGTTTTAAAGACCTGGAGGGAGGAGTGGGATTGAAGGGAGTGGGGGAGTTTGTTCCAGAGGCGGGAGAAAAGGGGAATGAAAGAGTGAAGGTGAGCAGAGAGCCTAGACTTTGGCAGTTTAACCAGAAGAGGGTTGCAGGCAGATCTTGTGCGACCTGAAGGAATATTGGGGGGAAAACAACAAATTTGATCTTCATTTCAACAATATTGATAGATAAAGGTGATATAATATAACAAATATCATGAAACATTTACATTTTGTAGTCCATTGTATCTATCTATAATTCCAGTAATCTCTGTCTGTCTGTCTGTACGTTTGTCTGTGACCGCTGTTTCTCGACAACCACGGGTCCGATATACTTTTAACTTGCCAGGTATATTGCTGGGGACCCGAGGATGTGCCTTTTCAAGGTTTCATATTAATCGGACAATTACTTACCGAGCTATGTCCAAAAAACGATTCAACCAATCAGAGAGCAGCGAACGATCGCGTGTGCCGAACGTGGCGGGCACACTCTGCCTCGGATGGCACATTTGAGAGCGTATTCATTTATTTCACGTTTGCAAACTATGTTGGCGTTAAACTATGTTTTACAACTAATAAAAACGAATTTGCGATTCATTCGCTTTCCTGCGCGTTTGTGCACGCGATGGCGATTTCTTTACCAAACTCCGGAAGCCGTTCGCTTTGGACCAAACCATTGCATGTAAATAGAGGGGGGGGGGATTGTCACCACTCGCAAGCCGTTCGCTTTGGACCAAACCATTTCATGTAAATAGAGGGGGGGGATATAATTTTAGATATAGATATAGTACGGGCATGCCCTAGTAATTAAAATAAACATAAACATAAATGTGGAAAAAGTAAGTACACCCTTCCCTCTAATACGTGGTATTGCCCCCCTTGTCAGAAACAACCTCAAGTAGGCGTTTCTTATAACTGTCTACCAGTCTCTGACATCGACTGGGAGAAATTTTTGCCCACTCCTCCATGCAGAATTATTTCAGCTGTGCGATGTTTGAGGGGATTCTTGCATGCACAGCTCGTTTCAAATCCGCCCACAACATCTCGATGGGATTTAGATCCGGGCTTTGACTTGGCCATTCCAGAACCCTCCATTTATTTCTTTTCAGCCATTCCTTGGTGGATTTACTGGTATGTTTAAGGTCATTGTCATGTTGCAAGGTCCACTTTCGATTGAGCTTCAACTTTCCGACAAATGGCCTCACATTATCCTCAAGCACCCTCTGGTACAATGAAGAATTCATAGTGGATTCTATGATGGTGAGCTGCCCAGGCCCTGATGCAGCAAAGCTGCCCCAAACCATAATATTTCCACAACCATACTTTACAATTGGTATCAGGTTCTTGTGGTCAAATGCTGTTTTTGGTTTTCGCCAAATATGTCTTCTGGTACTGTGGTCAAATAGCTCTGCCTTTGACTCATCTGTCCAGAGCACATTGTTCCAGAAGTGCTGGTCTTTGCCAAGGTGTTCAATGGCAAACTTTAGTCTTACCCTGATGTTCTTTCTGGACAGCAAAGGTTTCCTCCTGGTACACCTCCCATGTAGATCAAATTTGTGCAGCCTCTTTCTAATGGCAGACTCGTGCACTTTGACATCAACAGTGGAAAGAGCTACCTGTAGGTCCCGTGATGACATTCTGGGGTTCTTAGAGACGTCTTTCAGCATCTTGCGGTCTGCTCTCGGGCTGAACTTGCTGGGGCGGCCTGGCCTGAACAAGTTGGCAGTTGTTTGGAATCTTCATTGGCAGTTGTTGTTGGCAGTTGTTATATCTATATACATATATATATGTATATATATATATATATATATATATATATATATATATATATATTGTTGCGGATTTTCGAAGCCCGTTCCCATTGCAAAGGGGAGATTAAACCCCTTTTTCCCCCTGGGTCTTCGGGTCCGCGAGACCGAGTCGCCACTTCCGGACAAACATGGAAAAGGGTTTCGGGACAAATTCACACGTACTTTTGGTACCCACGCCGCAATGGAAGCGGGGATCGAGCCTCGCACGAGCCACGCTTAATTGAGTATGCCCGAGCGGAATGCGTATCACGTGACTCGTGCGGTTACTTTTCTATTGGAACCCGATTAGAGCGGTTTTATTCGTACCATGCGAAGCCAAAGATGGAAAAGTCAGGACTGTCAAATCAGAAGAAAGAACAGGATTTATTTGCACTATGTACAATGATTGGTAGAAGGAAAGGGACACAGGGCAGAGCTTAGTCAGTCTTAACTTAAAGGGGAACGGACATGAGTAGAGACATCAAATGCTTAAGATTAATTAATTGTAGCAACAAAAAAGATTAAGTTTGGCGCAAAAATTGTTGCTCTAGCATGCGTGATTCGTGAGATATCCGAGTTTTAAAATGCCAATAGCAGACGATTTCTCTCGCGCCGGCCAGCATCTCGCGATAATCTGCCCTCCACCATGTGACGTCATTGGAGGAAGCTGATGTGACTGCGCAATAGTAAACAATGGCAGACACCGACTCCGATAATTGCGTAAGTCTGGATATCAGCGATATTTCTGACCAATCTGATGCAGAAAATGAAGAGAAAGTTAATAATCTTGGGGAATCACACTCGATTCTCCCATACAGATTCGAACCATACCGTCCAGAGAGTGAAGAAGAGAAATCGTCGGACACAGACACAATGGCGATCGATTTTGATCTCGGGCGCCTCCAAAATACTGAATGGTATTCATTTTTATGTCTCTTTTTTAATTGAAAACGTTTCTTTTTCTGGGCAATGGAATACATAACTAATATTGAATTAATGTTCGGTGCTGTGAGGCAAGAAATGGATAGAAACACAGTAACGAAATACGACTGTATTGACTTAGTGCAGCACTGCAGGTGTATCAGTTGTAATTGTATCATTATAGCACTCTCTATAATGCAAGCAATCTCTGTGTGTCTGTGTGTCTGTCTGTGAGCATGTCTGTGACAGCTGTTTCTCGACAACCACTGGTCCGATCTAAGTGAAACCTGCCAGATATATTGCTGGGGACCTGAGGATGTGCCTTTTCAAGGTTTGCTATTAATCGGACAAGTGGTTACCAAGTTATGGCCATTTATTTAGCAAACACATACGTTTTGTACGTGAACGAAGGAACAGCGAAGGATGAGACCGAAGGAACAGCGAAGGACGAGACCGAAGGAACCGCGAAGGACACGAGCGAAGACCGAAGGAACGAAGCAAGTTTTAATTTTTCTTTGCACGTACGGTCAAGCGACAGCGAAGGAATCACGTGTTTGTTGTTTCTGCCTCGCGGTTTGAAAATTGAATACTTGGCCATTAAAACTAATTTGCGATTAATCGTAACTGCGATATGCGAACTTCCAGACAGTGAGGCCTTATTTTTGGTACGTACGTCAACGTACGTATGTCCACGTACTTACCTCCCCGCACGTACGGGCACGCACTAGCAGCAGCCACACAACGACTGGGCATGATTCCAACTGATCGTAACAAAAACAAAGCGATGTTCTGATCGTCACGAAGCCAACAAGGCTTTAAGAACGAAAATCTGGGTTACTTCGCAAACGTCATTTCCGGTTTGCGGTTTTGACAAAACTGATTTTGCTTGTTCGGCGATATTTTGACAAATTCTAATAAAACCGCGAAGATATTTGTGAAATGAACTCAATAGAAGTGTTTAAGATATGTTTACGTTTCGAAATCTGCAAAGTGGTTTTGGTCGTGTCCGTTCTCCTTTAAAAACCAGACAATGGGCCCACTCACACACACGGGGAGGTGGAGGAAGGATGTTCGCACGCCAAACGCGCCTGCTTCGGTCGCTCCGGGACAGCTCACCCGGCGTGGCCCTCTGGCGGTCACGGCACGTATCCAGGCGAAGGCAGGCAGGAGGGAAATCGTGCATCTGTGGCCCGGCGCGGGTCGTTCTTTACAGCGCGCGATTAATACTGCGCAGAGGGTGGGGAACAGGGCAAAGTTCGTGTACAACGAGGCAATTCAATTCGTTCTGCATTCTCGTGCCGTTCGTTCTCTTGATCTCGTGTGCTCCTGATCCGCCGTCTCCTCTCGTCTCCGTCTCAGGTGGGGGGCTCAGAGCAGGGTTATATGGTTCCGCCCCGGCCTGACTCAAATGTTCCAAACCCCGCCTCCTGCCGCAGAGGTAAGCCACTCCCCTTGAGCCCTGATTGGCGGCTCGTGCTTACCGACAACTCCTCCTGCCCCGCCTTCCTTCAGCCTCGGTCGACTTGCTCAGGCCTGCCGCATGGTATTTCAGCGCTAAACCAAAACCAAAGCGCCAAAAGAACACCCAATCTCACTAGCCTACTTAAACGCAAAACTAAACACAGGAAAGGACTACGCTTACATTTACTAAGAAATAACTGAACTATCGCGAGGCTACATGTTGTGGTGTAACTAACTAAGAGGGGAAATTAACCTTTATTTCAAAACTGCAACACGACACCCCTCCCTCGTCAGACTCGTCCCTGAGTCGAAACCACCAATTGAACGACCAGTAGAGAGTGTCATGCAAAATTAACTTTACTTTTAAATGTGACACATAGGTGTGGTTCCCCCTCGCATTTACTCTGACCCATGTGTGCGACAGTTTTAACACTAAATATGTCCCTCCTATTGCGTTGATCAGCTACCTCACAGTTTCACGCCCACAACTACCCGAGTATTTCCGGAATTTTCAAACTAAACACATAGCCGGTGGGCAGCATTCTTATATTTACAAGCACAAAACTTAAATTTATTTACAATTCTATGACCCAGGACCTGTTCTTTTTGGAAGAGAAGATCGGACCGGAGAGAAAACACAGCAAAAACACACTCATAATTGGCACTTACTGCTTGCTTCTTGCATCTTGCTTCTTCTATGTGCATATATCAAACTGGCTGGCCCCTTGACCGGCATACAGGCCATTTTAAACTTCAGGGCCATCTAAACTTGCACATCTTCTTATGCCTAGCACACAATAATAAAATGCACAAAAATGCTTTTATTTGGCCGGCAGGGCCGTTCTCACATGGTCCGACTGCGTGGCATTAACGCCACTCAAACAAGCGGTCCGAAGGTGCAAGATGATTTTGCAGCAAAATGCTGCACAGCAGAGGTGCAAGGCCACAAGGCTTGTGGTCCATAAGTGTGAGTGTAACAAGGTGCAGCAAAGTGGTTTGTGGCAGCAAAGTGCTGCACAGGTCGGCTGCACAGATGTAGCAAGGTGCAGACAGGATGCTGCACAGGTCGATGGTTCTGCACAGTTCGGCCTCCAAAATGGTCCTGGGGCGGGGGGAGAGACAAGGCACAACAAGCAAAGCGGAAAGCACACAGTGGCACATAGAAAAACAAGGTAACGTGGCATGAGGGACGCGGCAGAGCGAGCAGAGCAGGCTCGTCCCTAGCCGTCCGTACCCCCCACCATCGGCTACACTACCCTAGCCCCCCTTGTATTCACAATCCGGCTCTACATCTTGTCTCCCATATCCCGCTCTATCTCCGAATTCGTCTCCCAATCCCTCGCAGGAAGGAAGGGATGGAACAAACACAATGCCACATTACGTCATGATGCGTCTCACTACTCAAACAGTTCACAGAGCCCTGGTGTGGAGCTTCCTCCTCCTTGTTGACTGGCTGTGGATGGTGCGAAGGGATTTCTGATCCTAACTACACTACTGACATTTACTTTTAACCTACCCGGGGTCGTACCCTGCCAATAGGCCTCTTTAAACTATGTGGTTCGAAGAACCCAAATTCCCATTGCCCACCCTGTGGTGCCCCTGAAATTTGGGTCTCACTCCCGCAAATTTTCACTCTGTGCCCTCGCACAATTTTGGGGCTGGGTCGTGTGTCCCAACTAGCAGGTCCAACTACCTGCGCACCTCCGCCACTGAAGTTGCCACCCGAGCTTACCTGCTCCCGTGACTATCTAACTGGGGAAGGCCCTCCCTGGCACTTACCCCCTGATCCCTTCCACCCCCTCCCCACGCCTCCTCCCCCCAAGCCCTCTCCCTTCCACACATCTCCCTGCTCTCAAATGTTGTGTTTGTGTGCTTCCCCTTCTCTCCCCATCTTGTTTTCCGCTCCCTCTTTTTGTGTGTTTTGTTTGTCTGGTTGATTTGTTTGTGAAGTAAATGTTAGCTCTTTCACGAGCCTCGATTCAGTATACAAAAAAAATCCCCACCTTGGCATTGGGCAACCCGGGTCCTCTCCTGGGATCCTCGGGCCCCACTCAACAACTTACAACTACCCTAACTGAGGAAGGCCCTTCCTGGCGCTTATCCCCTCTGTGCCCACCTTGGCATCGGGCAACCCGGGTCCTCTCCTGGGATCCTCGGGCCCCACTCACAACTACTCTAACCAGCTCCCAGAGCCTACCTGCAGCCTCACCTGGCCGACAAACTACCAGTGGCGTAGTTCCCCAATAACCACACGCACCAATTAAGCCTCACGTCCAGCCATGTCACTGACTCATCCACCCAACAAAGCACTTCTTGCTACTGCCCGCACCACAGGTGTCAATATCCTTACAAATTTTGCCAATGCCCTCTACATGGCTTTACACTACCTACCCTGGGCATCTGTGACTGGATTCCACCTCCCCCCATTCACTCCTTCGCACCATGCATTCCACACCTTTTATTCCACACCAAGCATTCCACACCACTTATCTCGCACACCTTTTGTGCTCACACACCCCAAACACAATTCCATTTATTTTACTCACAAATCCTCATCAAAAGCACAGCATCATCTATCTGACTACTTCCCCCTAAAACTCATGCTTCCCCGTCATCCCGTTACACTCTGCACTCCCTTTCTTTTAACATCCATCAAAGCTACCTATGTCCCCTCTACAGTACAGGTGTCACTACTTAATTCTTGTCCCTAATGTCTTCTACATCCCTAACATTATCCTAGCCCTCCCTCGGCTAGCTTCGGTGCCCCATGGAGGCCACCATTTCTGGCACCCCCATGTGCCTTTCACTGCCATCCCCCTAAACTAATGCTCATGGGCCCTGTCGTGTGAGGAATGGTGACACTACCATTCCCCCACGTGGGGTACACTACTTCCACAGTCCGCTACACTTGAGCCTCTTCGTGTGGAAATACGTTGTCATGGCTCGGCCTCGAAGGGCCGAGCGATCCATGCGGGTGGTTGGTCTCCTGTATGGGGTGTCCATCCAGCATTTTCGATCCAAGGGGGGAGGTATAGATGGGCCGAGGTGCCGGCTCCATCCCTGCGCGGGGCCTCACGGTCTCCCGCACAATGGCCCAACCGGCCACGGTCGGAGCACCGCACCCGACAAGGTGCGCGGCCCTGAAAACCCCTACCTCTCCTTGAACCTCGCCGATTGCCTTTGCCGCCATGGCACGGCACCAACCATACAGTGCGGGGGCCGGTACGAATCGTGCACGCCGGTCCTTGTGAGACCGACGCAGAACGGATTCCCTCCGGTCCCTGCAGCACACAAATCACCGGGGGCTCACGTTCGCTAGTCATCCCGCTAGGCGCTACCCCGGTCGGTGTCGATGCTTGTGCCGCGTCCTCACCACTTATGACCCACTCCGCACTCGCACACCCAGGCACACACGCGCCTCCCACACACTCCGTTACTGCACACTCTCCTTCCACATTCTCTGGTGTGCATTCTTCCGCACACTCCGTACTCGTACCTGCACACCTAGGCGCACTCACACCTTTCACGCACCCCATCATCGCACACCCTGGCACACACTTTTCTCACACACAGTCCGGTGTGCCTTCTGGTGCACACTTTTCCTCCACGCACTCTTCTCGTACACATTCCGTAACACCCTTGGGTGTGCACTCCTGCACACACTCTGCAACACGCTCTGGCGTGCACTCCTGCACACACTCCATAGCACACTCCTTTCCGGCACACTACGGCGCACACTCCGTAACACACTCGTCTCCTGCACACTCCGGCGCACACTCTTTCTCCACGCACTCTTCTCGTACACATTCCGTAACAGTCGCCCTCGTACTCCGCACAATGGGTCCTTCGCAAATTGTGCCACCCTCACTCGTACACAGCACAATGGGCCCATCGCGAACGCCCGGGTCTCGCCTTTGTCCCAAGCGCGCCAAGAACCCGTTCACGCCAAACACATTCGCGCCATTTTCGCAACTCACCTCGGGGACCTCCTTCCCCGGCTTTTTTGCCAGCACCTGCAAACTTTTAATTTCGTTAGTAAGCACGGTATCACGGTGCAAATAGAGACTTTGCGCGGATTCCATTTCTTTCTCCCGCGATTTATTCTCCGATTCTACAGTCTCTTCGGCCCCAATTATTTATTTTACCTCCACGATCGCCGGAGCGCATAAAATTTTCTTTTCCAACTCAACCCTCGCCGGCGCCCTCAAAATTTTATTTTCCAATGCGACGACCATTGGCTTTTCTCCACCTCGTGTCGCGACTGCCATAGCCCCGGTCAATTTGGCTGTCCTTCGCTCTACCTCGCTCCCCACGCGTTCCTCACACTGCTTCACCTCGTCGCGTACCACTGCGACCTCCTCGCTCAACGTGCGTCCAATGTCCTCCCCCATTTCTTTTATTTCTTTCTTCGACGCCACCCTCATTTTTTCCAATTCCCGGGTGGATTTGTCCCCCATTTCTTTCAATTCCCGGGTGGATTTGTCTCCCATTTCTTTCAATTCCCGGGTGGATTTGTCTCCCATTTCTTTCAATCTATTCTCTTGGGTGTCCATTTTGTTTTCCAATCCCTCTTTCATTTCTTTCATGTCATTCTTTGGGCGTCCATTTTTGCATTCAGTTGGGTCAGGAATAGTTTAATGTCAAACCCGACTTGCACAGCGGCCCCGGCTGCCACCACCACGTGCGAGGCGCCGCCATTTTCGTTACCAGCTGCCGCCCCCTCTTCGGCTTCCTCCACTACCAACTGTCCCTGCAGGTCCTGTGTCATCACTTCTTCTTCTTCTACCCCCACCGGCATTCGACTGCCTTGGCCAGCCATGGTACGAATACAATTTGGATTTTAAAAGAACTAAATTTCGTTCGCTCGTAATTTGGAGCATGTGACGCGTGCTAATTTACGGTTCTAATCCCACTCCACTGACACCAAATTGTTGCGGATTTTCGAAGCCCGTTCCCGTTACAAAGGGGAGATTAAACCCCTTTTTCCCCCTGGGTCTTCGGGTCCGCGAGACCGAGTCGCCACTTCCGGGCAAACATGGAAAACGGTTTCGGGACAAATTCACACGCACCTTTGGTACCCACGCCGCAACAGAAGCGAGGATCGAGCCTCGCACGAGCCACACTTAATTGAGTACGCCCAAGCGGAATGCGTATCATGTGACTCCTGCTGTTACTTTTCTATTGGAACCCGATTAGAGCGGTTTTATTCATACCATGCGAAGCCAATGATGGAAAAGACAGGACGGTCAAATCAGAAGAAAGAACAGGTTTATTTACACTATGTACAAGGATTGGTAGAAGGAAAGGGACACAGAGCAGAGCTTAGTCAGTCTTATCTCAAATCCCAGACAATGGGCCCACTCACATACACGGGGAGATGGAGGAAGGATGTTTGCGCGCCAAACGCGCCTGTTTCGGTCGCTCCGGGACAGCTCACCTGGCGTGGCACTCTGGCGGTCATGGCATGTATCCAGGCGAAGGCAGGCAGGAAGGAAATCGCGCGTCTGTGGCCCGGCACGGGTCGTTCTTTACAGCGCGCGATTAATACTGCGCAGAGCGCGGGGAACAGGGCAAAGTTAGTGTACAACGAGGCAATTCAATTCGTTCTGCCTTCTCGTGCCGTTCATTCTCTTGATCTCGTGCGCTCCTGATCCACCGTCTCCTCTCATCTCCATCTCAGGTGGGGGGCTCAGAGCAGGGTTATATGGCTCCGCCCCAGCCCGACTCGAATGTTCCAAACCCCGCCTCCTGCCGCAGTGGTAAGCCACTCCCCTCGAGCCCTGATTGGCGGCTCATGCTTACCGACAACTCCTCCTGCCCCGCCTTCCTTCGGCCTCGGTCGACTTGCCTGCCACGTGGTATTTCAGCGCTAAACCAAAACCAAAGCGCCAAAAGAACACCCAATCTCACTAGCCTACTCAATGCAAAACTAAACACAGGAAAGGACTACGCTTACATTTACGAAGAAATAACTGAACTATCGCGTTGCTACATGTTGTGGTGTAACTAACTAAGAGGGGAAATTAACCTTTATTTCAAAACCGCAACAATATATATATTTTTGTGGTTTTTGGAATCCTCCACTTTGTAAATATCTGTAATATTCCCTTATAAATAATCCCCTGTAAATACTCCCATTTTTGGTGGAAAGGTCAAAGGTCGCACCCTAGTTAGGTCATATTGTAACACGTAGGACCCCATAGGCTTCTTTTTTAGTTATTTCATTAGTATGTGTTTCAGGTAAGGATCTGTTCCCAATAGTTTGGCTCTGCGTTGTATTATATTAATCAAATAACCAAGGCCCCTTCAATTACCTCCAATCTCTCTCTCTCTCTCTCTCTCCAAAGTGCCAGTAGCACCTACAGGTGGGGCTTGTTCTTCCCAATGCTGTCACATAATCTTATTGGCAGCGTTTGCTGCATTGTGCCGTCGTCGCTGCCTTAGCGCTCGCTCCAAACACCATTGAACATGCGGTCGGCTCGAGGAAAGAAGGGGCGGAGCCACGGGAAGAGGTGTGGCCTCGCCCACGAGCCGTCGAGGGTGGAGCCAGTGAGCCCTCGCTGACCAACCAGGGCTGAGGTGAGCTCGTTAATGGGCGTAGCCCTATGAAGGCGGCTTGATTTTCAAGCGCGTGATATAAGCGCGAGCGCCAAGCCCTTTTATTTTTTTTATTTTTTTGTATACAAGATCGAGGCTCGTGAAAGAGCGAACATTAATCACACAGAAAGACAAACCGACACATAAAACATATAACATCGGGAGCGGTAGACAAGATGGGGAGAGAGGGGGAAGGACACAAACACAACATTTGAGAGCAGGGACTGAGAGACATGGAGACATCGAGAGATCTGAGAGAGGGCGAGGGCTTTGGGGGGGGGGGGCATGGGAAGGGGGCGGTGGGAGAGGTATAAAACATATGGACACTGCCAGGACTTCCAGGAAAGAAGTTGGAATTTCAAACAAGGTGGATCTGGGGTGAATTAGCGGGGGTAGAAAAGATCAAGGTTTTGGATGGGGGAAGATAAGAGATGGTGGTGAACAGCTGTTTTAAAGACCTGGAGGGAGGAGTGGGATTGAAGGGAGTGAGGGAGTTTGTTCCAGAGGCGGGAGAAAAGAGGAATGAAAGAGTGAAGGTGAGCAGAGAGCCGAGATTTCGGCAGTTTAACCATCAGAGGGTTGCTGGCAGATCTTGTGCGACCTGCAGGAATATTTGGGGGACAGAGTACAGAGAGAGCTGGGGGTGCAAGGCCGGAGAGGAGTCGGTAGAAGACAGAAAGACCACCTACCTGCCTGCGGTGAGTGAGTGAAAGGCCCTCAGAGATAGCTTCATCGCGGGAGATTCCAATAATTCTGAAAGCTTTGGTTTCAACAGCGTGAAGCCGAGCTAGGTGTGAGGCAGGAGCACCGGCCCATAGGGGAGAACAGTATTCCATTGAGCTGCGGATGAAAGCCTTGTATGTGGTGAGGAGCTCAGGTGTGCCGAGGAAGGACTTCGCACGACGGAGGATGCCCAGTCGGCGACTGGCTTTGGAGGCCAGCTTGGAAATGTGGTTTTCCCAAGAAAGATCATGGCAGATAGTGAGACCCAAAATCTTGAGCGACAGAACTTCTTGGAGAGGATTGTTGAGAAAGTAGATGGGAGGGTTGTCCAGTCGATCTTTTCGGAGAGACATAGTAAGAGTGTGAGATTTGTCAGGATTGAAAGACATGTTCCACTTATTTGACCAGTCTGTGATTTTGTCCAGGTCTTCAGAGAGTGAGGAGGCAGCAGACTGCCGATCTGAGGGAAGAGGAATGGAGCGGCAGAGAGTGGAGTCATCAGCAAAGAGATAGAGAGGATTTTCGAGAGAGTCAGAGAGATCATTGATGAAGACCAGAAAAAGCACGGGGCCCAGAACACTGCCTTGGGGAACTCCAGCCTGAACAGGAAGAGGAGATGAGAGAAACCCATTCAGGGCCACACGTTGACGACGACTAGAGAGGAAGTCCGCCAGCCATGCGTGGAGATTTCCATGGATACCAAAGGAGGAGAGTTTGGTGAGCAGAGCGGGGTGCCAGACCGTGTCGAAGGCACGTGATATGTCGAAGGAGACAGCTCTAATTTCCTGTTTGGCATTGCGGACCTCCATCCATTGTTGAGACAGCAGAAGCAGCATGTCCAGAGTAGAGTGACCTGGTCTGAAACCAAATTGATGATCAGAGATCAAGCCATTGGAGGGCCGAAGCAACGAAGCAATTTCATATCCGAAGCAATGATGGATTCCATGACTTTGCTGATAATTGGGAGAAGGCTGATTGGTCTGTAGTTGCTAGGATCTGTTTTTGCACCTTTTTTGTGCAAAGCGGTGATGTTGGCTGATTTCCAAGCAGATGGCAGTTGACCTTGAGCAAAAGAGAGGGTGAAGAGAACAGAGAGAGGGTGAGATAGAGCAGCAGAGCAGGATTTTAGGACCCGTGGGCTGATGCCGTCGGGTCCAGTTGCAGAATCAGAGTCGAGGGTTGACAGAAACTTTTCCACCTTGTCAGGAGGAAAGGACACGGAGTCCAGGAGCAGCTGGGTACGACTGGGTATGGTGGGTACAGAGAGGGATGGGTTTGGGACACAAGATTTAGAGGCAAACACAGAGTTGAGGCATTCAGCTTTTTCACGTGCGGAGTCAGCTGTGTAGCCGTTTGAGGTAAGGGAGGGGATGGAGGGGGAACAAACACCAGAAACGGATTTGACCAGACGCCACCAGGATTTGGAAGAGGGAGACAGATAAGAGAGTTCGGTCTTGAGAACGGAGAGATATTGTTTCCTGGCTCTCCTGAGGGTGGACACACACTTGTTTCTGGCTTTGTGAAAGGAAATGAGATTTCCTTCCGTTGGATTTGCTTTCCAGGAGACGAAGGCAAGTTGTTTCTGGGCAACAGCCTCACCACAAGATTCCGTGTACCATGGACGGGAGGAAGGGTATGACAACTGAAGACGAGATGGGATAAATCTGTGCATGAGAGAGAGCAATTTACTTTGGAAGAATTCCCAGGATGAGTTGATGTCAGAGGTGGTAGAGATGGGAGACCAGTCCAGATGATTGATGGCTGCTTGAAGACCGTGCCAGTTGGCCTGAGTGAAATGCCAGACTCGTCGACGCTGAGCAGGCTCCCTGAGGATGGTCAGAGAGATGTCCACTTTAACAAGGACATGATCAGATGATCCGATCGGAGCAGAAGAAGAGCAGCAGACATTTTCAGGGAAGTTAGTCATAACCAAGTCCAGAAGAGAAGATGTTCCGTTGACTGAGATCCGGGTCGGGAAATTGACAGATTGTGTCAGTCCCAGTGAGTCACAGAAGTCCTTTGCTGAGGAGCCATGGCTGGTGAGAGAGGTACCCACACCCAGCCAACTGGCATGATGACAGTTGAAATCACCACATATGAGGAAGAGAGAGTTGGGATGAGTAGATAGAAGTTGGTCCATATCATCAGACAGCGAGATGTAGATGGAGTCATCACTGTTTGGTGGACGGTACAACACACATATGAACAAGAGGTGGGAGCGAAGGGGAAGCCGTAGCCAGAGGTATTCCTGGGGGTGAGGTGGAGAGAGTGCAGTGCAGGGCGAGTGAGGAAGAGAGTTTTTGATAAAGATAGCAACCCCGCCTCCAGGACGAGGCTCAGGTCTATCATACCGGAGGAGGGAGTAGCCCGGGAGAGATACTATGGAATCAGAGACATCATAAAGGAGGAAAGTTTCTGTTAAGCAGATCACGTCTGGTTTGACAGAAGCAACCTGTATGGAGAGATCAGTTAAGTTTGAACGAAGGCCCCGGATGTTTGAGGTCCATACCGTTAATGAAGAGGAAGGGGGAGCATCAGATACAGAACAGGGGGGAGGAGGGGTAGGGTAAGATGTGGAAGAGGTGGAAGAGGTAGGGAGAGCTGTTGAAGGTGTGTCAGAGATTTCAGAATAGCTCGGAGAAAGGGAAGGATGGGGCGGACAAAAGGTTTGATGGTGATTGGGTGAGCCACAATGAGGTGTTATTTGAGGAGGGGGAAGAGCAAGGCAGAAGGTTGGGGGAGATGGAGGTGAGAGTTTGAAGGGGGAAGAAGCGGGGAGGACGCTTTGAGGAGGGGGAGTGAGAGGGGGGAAATTGAGAAGCAATGAGGGTGGGGAGATTTGAAGGGGAGGGGTGAGGGGGGAGTTTGGGAGGGAAGGGACAAGGGGAGGGATTTGAAAGGGATGGGATATGGGGGAGATTTGGAGGAGAGGGGCGAGGGGGCGTCTTGGCGGGGAGGGGTGAGGGGGTAGTTTAGGAGGGAGGGGGCAAGGGGGGAGATTTGAAAGGGATGGGTGATGGGGAAGATTTGGAGGGGAGGGGTGATGGGGAAGATTTGGAGGGGAGGGGTTATGGGGAAGATTTGGAAGGGAGGGGTGAGATTGGATTTTTGAAAGTGTACGATTTATGGGAAACGAACATTTATTGCAAAATGAGTTTCTTGTGACCTTCGAGTTAAAAATACGTTTAAGGACGCTGGATGGAGGATGGAGTGCAGGAGAGTTTAGGGAATGTAGAAAAAAGGCACTATAGGAGATGGATATTTTTTTTGGGATGAATTGATTTGGTGAGCAAGTCGAAAGCAGCCTTTTAAAGAAGAAGAAGAAAAAGGTGTTATAAAATATGACGGAATACATAACTTGAGGGGAAAGTGTAAACATTGACGGGATGCACGAGGGAAGGCCATTGTGAACAGACTGCGCCGGGGGATGCTGATTGCGAATGAAATGTGCGGGGAGCGCTCGATTGATTGTCACGTTGTTTGAGCGACCTGCGCGAGGGTACCCTCTGAGACGAACGCTGGGCGAGAGAGAGTTGGCACGAAGATTACGTACACGGCATCCCAGTTCCCCGCATAATTATAAGGTCCCGTTGTGCGCCAACGACACGCGAAGCTGCCTGCCATTCTTCGCAGCGGACCCGGAGCCTTGAACCATCTGCTTGGACCCTTCTCTTCCTTCCCACCACCACCACCCCATTCATGTATGTGTGTTTGTACTGTCCTGGGCGTGTGATAATATAAGACTGTTTAAGGCTGCCCTGTGTCACTGCTTCTTCTTCTTCTTGTGTATTCCCTTCTTTCATTTCCTCTTCGGGTTTCTTGTAAATAATTGTCCCCGGTCGCACAGCGGAGCGAAAGGGGGACTATGGTTTTCCCAACCGTCCGTGTGTCCGGCCGTCCGTCCGTGCGTGCGTGCAGGCGTGCGTGTTTGCTTGCGGGCGGGCGTGCATCCGTGTATGCGTAAGCGAAGGACCGCATTCGAATTTGGTGTGTGGGTGCAACCCACGTCAAAATCCAAGATGGCCGCCGCCATGTATGTCTGAACCTTGTGAGATGAATATCTTGAAAAATAAGCGAAGTACCAACTTCTAATTTGGTGTTTGGGTGTATCTCGGCATAAGGAAGAACGCTATTGAAAATTGGGTTGCCACGTCAAAGTCCAAGATGGCCGCCACCATATATATGTCTGAACCTTGTGAGCGAAATATCTTGAAAAATAAGTGAAGTACCAACTTCTAATTTGGTGAGTGGCTGTATCTCGGCATAAGGAAGAACGCTATTGAAAATTGGGTCGCCACGTCAAAGTCCAAGATGGCCGCCACCATATATATGTCTGAACCTTGTGAGCGAAATATCTCGAAAAATAAGCGAAGTACCAACTTCTAATCTGGTGTGTGGCTGTATCGACGCACAAGGAAGAAGGTTTTTTTAAATTGGGTCGCCACGTCAAAATCCAAGATGGCGGCCGCCATGTATGTCTGAACCTTGTGAGATGAATATCTTGAAAAATAAGAGAAGTGCCAACTTCTAATATGGTGTGTGGGTGTATCTCGGCATAAGGAAGAAAGCTATCGAAAATTGGGTCGCCACGTCAAAATCCAAGATGGCCGCCACCATATATATGTCTGAACCTTGTGAGCGAAATATCTTGAAAAATAAGCGAAGTACCAACTTCTAATCTGGTGTGTGGGTGTATCTAGGCACAGGCAAGAAGACTGTTTAAAATTGGGTCGGCACGGCAAAATCCAAGATGGCCGCCGCCATGTATGTCTGAATCTTGTGAGATGAATATCTTGAAAAATAAACGAAGTCCCAACTTCTAATTTGGTGTGTGGTTGTATCTCGGCATAAGGAAGAACTCTATTGAAAATTGGGTCGCCACGTCAAAATCCAAGATGGCCACCTCCATGTATGTCTGAACCTTGTGAGTGAAATATCATATCATAGCATGTTTTCTGCGTCTTCCACTTTGTCAACTCACATCACTTCACCGACGGGGGACCTAGGCGTAACGCTTGTTAATAAATTATATTTGTTCTCCCTTTACTTTGGTTCCTCTCATCCGATCGCTTGCATCCTGTCCCCAATTGAATATCGGTGGCATGATATGGGAACCATTCAGAATCAGGTTAGTCTTTCTGCTAACGGCTCGAGCTTTGGATTGCTAAACCGCTTGGCAAAATTCCATCTTGTCCGTGGCTCGGGCAGAAGTAGCGCCCTGCTTTGCGGCGAGGTTGGCGAAGGTATCTGGGAACCCATTGACCAGTCACCCTGGTCAATCTCAACCCCGCAAAGGAGCGCGATATCTTCTAGGACTCGGACGACCAGCTTAATAGACGAGGGGATTAAACTCCCCTCGGTAAGGGGAGCGCCCTAATCCGAGATCCGCAACAATTGGTGTCGGGGAGTGGGATTGGACCCGAACCAAATTTTTTCATCCATCTGAAAAATTTGGTCAAAATTAGGAGCGGCCGAAATGTACTATTAAAAACCAAATTATATCATGCCATGGATGGTCAAGGCGATCGGATGGCGGTGGGGGGAGATAGAAGAGGGGTTAGAGTCAACCCAGGACCCCAGGGAACAATTGGGGTTAATGGAGGAGGGGGTTGAAGAAGGTGTGGTAGTGGGGGTTGCAGGCGCGCGAAATGGCGGCGCCTCGCACGTGGTAGCGGCAGCACAACATGGCGGCACCTCGCACATGCGGCGAGAGCCGAGCCCGCGGTGCCAGCGGGTTGGGACCTGTATGTGCTCCGAGAACAACTATGAGCATCTATAGAAATGCAGAGAGACGAAGCAAGGGGTACCAGTGAGCAATTGAAAAATGAGATGGGAAACCAAATTGGAAGATTGAGAAACGATGTGGGAACCCAAATTGGGGGATTAAGGAAAGAGATGGGAGAAATGAGGGCCGACAGTGAGGGAATGGAAAACAGAATGGGGGAGCAATTGGGAAGCAAATTGGGGGGATTAGGAAGCAAATTTGGGGGATTAGGAAGCAGATTGGGGGGGATTAGGAAACCAAATTGAAGGCTTTAGAACCCGAATAGGTGGCCAGATAAAAGCATTGGGGAAGGACTTTGACCGCAGGTCAAGCGGCAAAGGCGCATCGGTATGCAGCGAGGTAATGCGACTCGAGGAGCGCGGGTTGAGCGAGGCAGAGCAGAGCGCGGTTAAAATGACCGGGATAGAGATCGCGACCCGGGGTATGGGGAAGCCGGCGACTGCCAAAGTAGAAAAAATTGTAAGCGCACCAGCGGTCGTCGGGCTTAACAAGGAAAAAGAATTAATTCAAATTGGAATGGAAATAGTCGAAATTGGAATGGAAGAGACGCCGGACTTAGAAGAGCACTCGCGGGGTGAAGAAATGGATAATGTGTAAAGTCCGTGCTCGCATCATGATGCCGTGCTTAATCCTTATAAAGATTTGCAGGTGTTGGAGCGAGGAGGAAGAAGAATCCCCAAGGTGATCCGGGTCGTATTTGGGGCGAAGAGATTTTTCGGCAAGGTGTTTGTCGCGAAAAGAATTTTCACGCGCTTGGGATGCAGGTGTAACCCGGGCGCTCATAAAAGGTCCATGGTGCGCGTTTTGAATGGCAATGGCGCGCGTGTGCGAATGGCATCGAGGCGCGAGTGTGTTACCGAGTGCGAGGGCGAATGCACGTTGGAGTGTCGGTGTGATGAATGCGACAGAGAGTGATGAATGCGATACAAAGTGTGGAAGTAGGAGTGATTGTGATAGAGGGTGAGTTGGTCGTGGCGGGTGTGTGAGAACGCACACCTGAGTTGGTTGTGGCGCATGTGCAGGAGGGCACATCGGAGCGCGTGAGTGGGTATGTGCTGGAGTGCACACCCGTGGTGAGTGTTACGGAGGACAAAACGGAGGAGAGGTGTGGAACAGAGGTGTGCGTGATAACAGAGTGTGCGAGGAGAATGGATGCATGAGGAATGTGCGGGATGTACAAAAGGCGTTGGCGCGCGAGAATTTGTGAGTATGGAAAGAGTCTCGTGTGGATGTGAGCATGTGAGTAAGGCATCGACGTTGACCGGGGCAGCGTTTAGGCTGACGAATAGCCGACGCGATCTCTCGGTCCGTGCCGGGCGGTGTGTGTTGCGGGGATCGGTGTCGCATCGCTCCTGCTCGGGGCGCCGTGCACGATTCGGGCCGGGCTCCACCCTGCACGGTCGAGTCCGCGCTTTGCCAGGCAAAGCGACTGGCCCGGTTCGAGGGGAGGTAGGAGGGGTCGGAACGGCGCCCCCTTGTGGTGGCGGCGTTCCACCCGGGCAAGGCTGGGCCATCGCGCTTGGCAGCGCAAGGCCTTGCGCCGGGATGGTGCCTTGAGCCTTGGCCCGACGAAACCTCCTCCCCTGAATCCGAATGCCGGATGGACCCAACCTGTAGGAGACAGACCACCTGCATGCATCGCGCAGCTTTGCGAAGCCGAGCTTTCTAAATGCATCGACGCACCGAGGCTCATAGTACAGTGGACTGGATAGTGAAATTGATGGCAAATGGTAGCCGTAGTGATGGCGAATGGTAGTTTTCCATTCACCTCACATTTGGGGGCAAAGGAGCTGTAGTTTTATGGGGTTATGGCGGTGAAAACCTAGCCATGGAGGGTTTGGATGATGTATAGGGATTTAGAAAGATGACCATAGGTAACTGTAGATTTAAGTAGCGACATCATACCTGTAGTAGGGGACGTAGGTAGATTAGTTTGGATGATAACGACGTCGGATGTGCAATAGTATAAGGGAAGATGGGAAGCACTAAGTTAGAGGGAAAACCAGGTAGATCAGATGATGCAGTGTGTGTGTAGGAAGTGATTGAGCAGAGTATTGTGAAAGGTGTGATTGTGCATTGAGTTGAGTGTATTGTATTGAGTGAATGGTCCTGGAGGGAAGGAGGGTGCAAGTGCCACCATGTGAGTGGGCACCAGGTGTGCAAGTGAAGTACAGGTATGTATGGAGAATATGGAGAATGGTTGTGTGGAATAGCTGGGATGTAATACATGGAGTATGGAATAGATGGTATGGAGTAAATGGAGTATGGAATGGATGGTGTGGAGTGAGTAGTGTGGAAGACATAGAGTGGAGTGGCTGGTGCGAAAGGAGTGGATGGGGAAGGATGGACCCCTTCACGAATACCCGGGGAGGGTAGTTTAAAAGTAGGTAGAGGGAGTAGGTAAATTGTGGTTGGATATTGGCATCTGTTTTCTGCTATCTGCTATCTGATATTTCTGCTATCTGATATTGGCATTTCACTATCTGCCATGATCTTTCCTGGAAAAACCACATTTCAAATCTGGCCTCCAAAGCCAGTCGCCGACTGGGCATCCCCCGTCGTGCGAAGTCCTTCCTTGGCACACATGAGCTCCTCACCACATACAAGGCTTTCATCCGCAGCTCAATGGAATACTGCTCTCCCCTCTGGGCTGGTGCTCCTGCCTCACACCTAGCTCGCCTTCGCGCTGTTGAAACCAAAGCATTCAGAATCATTGGAATCTCCCGCGATGAAGCTAACTCCAAGGGCCTCTCACTCACTCACCGCAGGCAGGTTGGTGGTCTTTCCGTCTTCTACCAACTCCTCTCTGGCCTTGCCCCCCCAGCTCTCTCTGGGCTCTGTCCCGCAAATATTCCTACAGGTCGCACAAGATCTGCCTGCAACCCTCTTTTGGTTAAACTGCCAAAATCAAGACTCTCTGCTCACCTTCACTCCTTCATTCCTCTTTTCTCCCGCCTCTGGAACAAACTCCCTCACTCTCTTCAATCCCACTCCACCCTCCAAGTCTTTAAAACAGCTGTTCACCACCATCTCTTATCTTCCCCCATCCAAAACCTTGATCTTTTCTACCCCTGCTAATTTCACCCCAATTCCACTTTTTGAAATACCAACTTCTGTCCTGGAAGTCCTTGGTGTCCTTGTGCTTTATACTTCCCCCTCCCCCCCCCCCCTTCCCATGCCTCCTCCCCCCGGGCCCTCTCCCTTCCACACATCTCCCTGCTCTCGGATGTTGTGTTTGTGTGCTTCCCCATTTCTCCCCATCTTGTCTTCCGCTCCCTCTTTTTGTGTATTTTGTTTGTCTGGTCGATTTGTTTGTGACGTAAATGTTAGCTCTTTCACGAGCCTCGATTCAGTATACAAAAAAACAAACAAAAAAAAAAATCTGTGGTGTGAGTAATTGCACAGGAGTGTTCTGATTGGTGCATGAGTAAAGTGGAATGGCTGGGCGTGTGGCCTGTTAGTGAGAAAGATTAAATGAGCACTCCGCCACTGTTAGTATGTCGGCCATGTGAGGCCGCAGGTAGGCTCTGGGAGCCAGTAGTGTTCACCAGGGCCCGAGGATCCGGAGGACGGACCTGGGTAGCCCGACGCCAGAGAGGGCGGTCGGGGGTGAGAGCGCCAGAGGGCCTTCCCCAGGTAGGTTAGGGTAAGGAGCAGGTAAGCTCGGGAGACAACTACAGTGGCGGAAGTGTGCAGGTGAGCTGACCTGCTGGGAGCGCCACACGACCCAGCCTTGAAATTGTGCAAGGGCACAGGGTGAAGAATCGGGGGAGTGAGACCCCAAATTGGTGAGCACCACAGTTTGGTCAATGGGAGTTCGGTTGTTAGAACCACATAGTGTAAAATGGCCAATGGTTTGGCAGGGAAAGACCCCGGGTAGTGTAAAGTGTGTTAAAGTCATTTAGAAGGTAGTTTAGGATTGGAAGTCTTTTTGCACCATCCGCATCCACTCACCTCGGGTGACAGGACTCCACACCGCCGTTGTTTGCAGATATCTATATATATAAAGTAGAGTTGGCCTCTGTGTCTGTATCCTGATCTATCTATGATCTCTAAGATCTCGAGAACCCGTGGACGGATTTGCGAGCGGAAAGTACTGTTCGACTCGGGATGGTCCCAGGAATGTCACGGAGACATAAACATTTAAAAAATTTCGGGTTTTAAAATTAGCGTATTATTAGCACTAGCAGAAGAGAGAGGGATTCGAAGGGAGGGAGCGCAGCGCTTCTAGCGCTTCTGACTACAGCACACCTTAAAATTAAAAAAACTTCGGGTTTTAAAATTAGTGTGTTACGCGTAATTAGCGCTAGCAGAAGAGGGAGGGAATCTAAGGGAGGGAGCGCAGTGCTCCCTCCAGCGCTTCTGTTAGCGTAATTAGCGTATTTCGGAACGTTAATTTTTCAACTTCATTATTCGGAATCAGTACGTCCCAGAGAACCTTCGTAACGTTAATTTTTCAACTTCATCCGATTGACATGGGACCGACGGCAATGAGTTCCGACTTCCGACCTCGGTGGGATGACAGGCTGAGTCAACCCCCCTGGTGTGAAGGGGGAGGAGGAGGGGAGGGGGAAGAGAAGGGGAGGGGAACGAGGGGGAAGGGGATGGGAGGGGGGAGGGGGAGGGGGAAGGGGGAGGGGGAGGGGGAAGGGGGAGGGGAGGGGGGGAGGGGAAAGGGGGGGGAGGGGGGAGGGGAGGGGCCCTTCTTCCCCTGGGCACCCCCGCACCCTTCCCTCCCCCCCTTCCCCTCCCCCCCTCCCCCCCCTTCCCCCTCCCCCCCCATTCCCCTCCCCTCCTCTTCCCCCTCCCCTCCTCCTCCCCCGCTTCCCCCTCCCCCCTCCCCCCCCGTTCCCCTCCCCTCCTCTTCCCCCTCCCCTCCTCCTCCCACTCCCGTGCAAAGCCGGGTACCTCTGCTAGTCTGGTATGTAAGACGCATCATGATGTGGGGGTGACATTGTGCTTGTTATTCCATCTCTTCCTCCTTAGGAGGCATTGATGAGAAATCGATTGATGGCAAATTTGGTGGAGGGATTGTCGATGAATTTGGAATTAGAGGAGATATGGGGAAGACAAGACGTTAGCGACGGATTTGTAAATTGTGTAAATACGGGGTAGGGGCAAGGGTAGATTAGGTGACGGGGGGGGGGGGGGGAGCATACGGTAGGGACGAGCTTTCTCAGCTTGCTCTCCTGCGCACCTCACCTCTGCATTACCTTGGTTGATGTGTACCCTTGCGGTCTTGCCCCGCTGCTTGCTTGTCCTCCTTCCCCCACTCATGGATTTGTTTCTTTTGGGCCCGGGGGGAGTGCGCAGGTGCCCGCAGTTGTGTGCCCGCACCCTCGCTGCTGCCTGCCTGGTCCGGTACCCCACTTATGGACCGCACGTTGTTGTTGCCAAGCACCACGATATTGACCACAGGTCTGTGGCCGAGCACCACATTCATGGACCCCACGTTTTGGGGCCTGGCACCTCTGCTGGGGGACCGGCCATTGTGGCCAGGAGGTCCTGCTTGCAGACCACGGTAAAGGTGGCACCTAAGCCATGCAGGTGGACCACCTTAGTTGGCCCCCTGCTGGCCATAATTAAAGAAATGGACACGTTTTGTGCCTTCTTTTTATTACTAAATAGGCCGCAAGCAAAGAAGTCGTCCAGAACCATCGGCCCAGCAGAGAAGACATCGCAAGGCATCGTTTATTGAACTGTGATGACTGTGCACCGGATGGTGCTTTGGGTGCTTTTTGTGCATGTTGGTGCTTTGGTGCTTTTGGTGCTTATTGGTGCTGGTAGTATCGGTGCAGTGCAGTGCATGCCTTTCCTCTTTTCAAAACATCTTCTTTTGTTTCCCAAAAGACAGGTCTTGGGTTCGCGTTTGTAAATACCAAATAGTGTCTTTGTAAATAATGCTCCCCACCGTCCATGTGTAGTTTGAGAATGAATTCCGTGATTCGGTTATCCTGTGTGCATGAGTCAGTTAGACAGAATGCAATGCAGCAGGCGGGACATACTTAGTTGTTTTTAAAATGTCGCACTCAGGGTGAAGTTAATAGTAGAGTGTTACCACACCTGAGTGTCACACTAAGTTAAAGTTCTGTCGGGCCGGGCGGACCCTGGAGGTAATGAGGGTGCAGTGTTGTGGTTTTTAGAACCCTCCACTTTGTAAATATCTGTAATATTCCCTTATAAATAATCTCCTGTAAATACTCCCATTTTTGGTGTAAAGGTCAAAGGTCGCGCCCTAGTTAGGTCATATTGCAACACGTAGGACACCATAGGCTTCTTCTTTAGTTATCTCATTAGTATGTGTTTCAGGTAGGGATCTGTTCCCAATAGTTGAATCTGCATTGTATTAATCAAATAACCTAGGCCACTTCAATTACCCCCAATCTCTCTCTCTCTCCAAAGTGCCAGTAGCACCTACAGGCGGGGCTTGTCCTTCCCAATGCTGTCACATAAGCTTGTTGGCAGCGTTCGCTGCATTGTGCCGTCGTCGCTGCCTTAGTGCTCGCTCCAAACGCCATTGAACATGCGGTCGGCTCGAGGAAAGAAGGGGCGGAGCCACGGGAAGGGGTGTGGCCTCGCCCACGAGCCATCGAGGGTGGAGCCAGTGAGCCCTCGCTGACCAACCAGGGCTGAGGTGAGCTCGTTAATGGGCATAGCCCTATGAAGGCGGCTTGATTTTCCAAGCGCGTGATATAAGCGCGAGCGCCAAGCCCTTTGACGGGATGCGCGAGGGAAGGACATTGTGAACGGACTGCGCCGGGCGATGCTGATTGTGAACGAACTGCGCGGGGAGCGCCCGATTGATTGTCACGTTGTTTGAGCGACCTGCGCGAGGGTACCCTCTGAGACGAACCCTGGGCGAGAGAGAGAGAGTTGGCACGAAGATTACGTACGCGGCATCCCAGTCCCCCGCATAATTATAAGGTCCGGTCGCGCGCCAACGACACGCGAAGCTGCCTGCCATTCTTCGCGGCGGACCCGGAGCCTGGAACCATCTGCTTGGACCCTTCTCTTCCTTCCCAACCACCACCACCCCATTCGTGAAGTGTGTTTGTACTGTCCTGGGCGTGTGATAATATAAGACTGTTTCAGGCTGCCCTATGTCACTGCTTCTTCTTCTTCTTGTATTATCCCTTCTGTCATTTCCTCTTCGGGTTTCTTGTAAATAATTAATAAATTATATTTGTTCTCCCTTTACTTTGGTTCCTCTCCTCCGATCGCTTGCGTCCTGTCCCCAATTGAATATCGGTGGCACGATATAGGAACCGCTCAGAATCGGGTTAGTCTTGCTGCTAACGGCTCGAGCTTCGGATTGCTAAACCGCTCGGCAAAATTCCATCTTGTCCGTGGCTCTGGCAGAAGTAGCGCCCTGCTTTGCGGCGAGGTTGGTGAAGGTATCTGGGAACCCATTGACCAGTCACCACGATATATTCTAGGACTCGGACGGCCAGCCTAATAGCCGAGGGGATTAAACCCCCCTTGGTAAGGGGAGCGCCGTAATCCGAGATCCGCAACAATATATATATTGCTATGGTTTTGAGATGTGTAACGTGAGCTTAATAAAGGTTAAAGGTTTGCCCCCCATAGATAGTCACATGTGCAACATGTAGCCTCATTTGTAGTATAGTTATGTCTTCGTATATGTGAGAGTAGGCCCCTTCCAGTGTTAATCCTGCGTTGTGTTAAGACAGGAGAATAGGTCCTACTTCGTCAAACCATCCTACCTCGGTAGGCGCAATCCATTTTTCTGCCGTTTGCTCTCTCACTAGTCGAGTTAACATGAGGTAGGCCTAAAAAGATGGGGCCAGCGTTGAGGTTGGGCCGGAGTCGATGCAGAGCGTCAGAGGCGATGGCGGTAAGCACGAGCCGCCAATCAGGGCTCACAGCATGTGGCTGCAGCACCGCGTCACAGGGCGTGGTTGGAACATTTGATCGGGCTAAGAGGGTTGGCAATAAAACTGATTGCGCGAAGCCCCCCACCTCAGTTATGAGAAGGGAGAGGCACTTGAACAGTTATGAGAAGGGAGAGGTGCTTGAACAGTTTTTGAGGGGAGATGCGCTTGAACAACTTATCAGCCCATAAGAGCAATTGAGCCACCAAGGACTCGCGTGCACACAGCAGTTGCAGAGGACTGGCAGAGGAGAGAGAGAGGATGTGCAGGAAGAGGATTGCATCGCTCGCCCTGTATGAACTTGGTCACGAGAGATACGTGGGCGCAGCCAGGGCGTGTATAACGTGCGCGGTTCAGCCAAAGTGTGTGAACGAAGCTGCGTAACCGCCCTTTGCCACAAAAGCCGTCCCTGCCGTTCGCCCCGATATATCGCCCTTGCTTGAGAGACGCGCGGCGTGGCCTTATCTTCGCCTACCTCCATCTTCACGGACGTGCCGGGGACCGTGGAGAGCCGGACGAGAACCACCCTCGGACGCGCTGGAGAACAACAGACCATCTGCAATCCCCGTGTGAGTGTGTCAGATGGGCCCGTTGTCTTTGGGTAGTAAGAATAAGACTGTATAAGGATTTCCCTGTGTCTCTTCGTCCTGAGCTGGAAATACGTGCAATAATCATTAAATCTATTTGTTCTTCCTTTTCTTCTGAATTCGATCGTTCCCCGTGATTTCTCCAATTGACTAAGCGTGGCACGAATAAAATCGCTCCAATCGGGTTCCACTATCTATAACTGCGCGGGATCACGTGTACGCAAACCGCTCGGCGTATTCCAAACCACACGTGGTTCGTGCGAGGCTTGTTTCCTCGCTTCCAGGGCAGCGCGAGTACTTAGGTACGAGCGAGAATTTGGTCCCGAAACCCTATTTGGCGCTATCCGGAAGGGACGTAATAGGTCTCGGTTCGCGCCAGGTCAGTAAAGACAAGGGGATTCATCCCCCCTTGATAAGGGGAGAAGGCCGGTGACAGAACAATAACTTTTATATATATATATATATATATATATATATATATATATATATATATATATATATATATAACTTCCACAATTTGGATGTATCAAGGCTATTATTTGTCCTAATATGTATAATAATATAAAAAAAGAAGTTGGTTTCGAACACAAAAATATACGTGCTCTCCGTCAAATGAGCAATGTCGAATCCCCAACAGTGACCACCTCCAATCTAGCGTATAAAAGGGTGCATTCCACAAAGAAATTCCAGAGGTCTCAGGCTTGCAGTCAGGGCCAGAATAACCTTTTGTGGGCCCAGGACCCAAACAAATCTGTGGGCCCGTATTTATCTCTAGTTCTCTTTTTTGTCTCTAGTTCTCCAAACGAACTGTCCTGCTCTGCCTCTCAACTGTGCCAGCAACTGTGTGTGTGTGAACTGGCATGTATGCCATTGACAGTGCAGTGACCTCCAGTAAATGACTGCGGTGCAGAAATAAACTTAAGTGAAGTCGAAGGCATGTCGTCGCAAATTCCCATGCTTCCCATCTAAAACAAAGTTGAAAGTTGGCAAAAAGCTCCACCTGGATTGTCCCAATATCAAATTATGAATTGAAAAAAAATCTTTTTTGACCCCTGTGACCCTATTTCCCCACCCCCCACCCCGGGACATGAACCAAGGGTAAATTCCAAATAAGGCATTACGTATTTCATGCATTCCCCAATATTGATTTCATTTTCAAAGTTTATTTTTAAAATGTTAAAAAATGTGCCCATAATTGCATTTTTTGGTATTTAACCTTTTATTTCCATTCCAAGGTCCCAGGGAGCCAGGACCGAAAATGATACTGCTCTCACACCTTCTTGCCATGTGGTGATCATAACGAGCAAGTTTGGTGAATTTCTGCACAACGATTTAGGCGATAGCATGACAAACAGACACAGATGCCGAGCGGTTTACAACATCCCCCCTTTTATTTCAAAAACCGTGGGGATAAATATAAGTTACATCAACACGCCAACACAGTTATGTGGCACATAAAATATATATACACCTTTTAAGTACTTTGTTTTTAAAAATCAGGATAAAATTGTGTGTGTGTGTGTGTGTGTGTGTGTGTGTGTGTGTGTGTGTGTGTGTGTGTGTGTGTGTGTGTGTGTGTGTGTGTGTGTGTGTGTGTGTGTGTGTGTGTGTGTGTGTGTGTGTATATAGATATTTATGTGTCGAGATAGATATATATATATATATATATATATATATATATATATATATATATATATATATATATATATACTGTGTATATACAGTGCATTCAGAAAGTATTCAGACCCCTTCACTTTTTTCACATTTTGTTATGTTGCAGCCTTATGCTGAAATCGTTTAAATTCATTTTTCCCCCTCATCAATCGACACTCAATACCCCATAATGACAAAGACAAAACAGGCTTTTAGAAAGTTTTGCAAATTTATTAAAAAGAAAAAACTGAAATATCACATTGACATCAGCATTCAGACCCTTTGCTGTGACACTTGAAATTTAGCTCAGGTGCCTCCCATTTCTCTTGATCATCTTTGAGATGTTTCTACACCTTGATTGGAGTCCACCTGTGGTAAAATTGATTGGACATGATTTGGAAAGGCACACACCTGTCTATATAAGGTCTCACAGCTGACAATGCATATCAGAGCAAAAACCAAGCCATGAGGTCGAAGGAACTGCATGCAGAGCTCAGATACAGGATTGTGTCGAGGCACGGATCTGGGGAAGCCTACAGAAAAACATTCTGCTGCATTGAAGGTTCCCAAGAGCACAGTGGCCTCTATAATTCTTAAATGGAAGAAGTTTGGAACAACCAGGTCTCTTCCTAGAGCTGGCCGCCCGGCCAAACTGAGCAATCGGGGGAGAAGGGCCTTGGAAAGAGAGGTGACCAAGAACCCAATGGTCACTCTGGCTGAGCTCCCGAGAACCTGTGTGGAGATGGGAGAAACTTCCAGAAGGACAGCCATCACTGCAACACTCCACCGATCTGGGCTTTGTGGCAGAGTGGCCAGACGGAAGCCTCTCGTCAGTGAAAGACACATGAAAGCCCGCTTGGAGTTTGCAAAAAAGCACCTAAAGGACTCTCAGACTGTGAGAAACAAGATTCTGTGGTCTGATGAAACCAAGATTGAACTGTTTGGCCTAGATTCTAAGCGTCATGTCTGGAGGAAACCAGGCACCGCTCATCACCTGCCCAATGCCATCCCAACACTGAATCATGGTGGTGGCAGCATCATGCTGTGGGGGTGTTTTTCAGCAGCAGGGACTGGTGGACTGGTCAGGGTTGAGGGAACAATGAACGGAGCAAAGTACAGAGATATCCTGAATGAAAACCTGAAACAGAGCGCTCAGGACCTCAGACTGGACCGAAGGTTCACCTTCCAACAGGACAATGACCCGAAGCACACAGCCAAGACAACGCAAGAGTGGCTTAGGGACAAATCTGTGAAGGTCCTGGAGTGGCCCATCCAGAGCCCTGACTTGAACCCAATCGAACATCTCTGGAGAGACCTGAAAATGGCTGTCCACCAACGGTCCCCATCCAACCTGACAGAGCTTGAGAGGATCTGCAGAGAAGAATGGCAGAAAATCCCCAAATCCAGGTGTGCAAAGTTTGTTGCGTCATACCCAAGAACTCTCGAGGCTGTAATCGCTGCCAAAGGTGCTTCAACTAAGTACTGAGTTAAGGGTCTGAATACTTATGTCAATGTGATATTTCAGTTTTTTCTTTTCAATAAATTTGAAAAACTTTCGAAAATCCTATTTTCTCTTTGTCATTATGGGGGTACTGAGTGTAGATTGATGAGGGAAAAAAAAGAATTTAAAGAACGTCACCGCGTGGCAGGCGGTGCGTATCGCTCCCAGCAAGGTGCAGCAGCAGCTGTATGGGACACCTTGCTGGCGGTTCTCCACTGATGATATGAAGGTCGCATAGTGACTGATATAAAAACCGAAAGGGTCACAGAGTTACAAGTGTATGGAAAGCCTCACTGCATTGCCCTGATGAAGCCCCAACAAGGGCGAAACCAGGTCGGTAACTGTGAGTTTTGCATGCACTTGTGACAGTATCTGTATTTATAATCCGTAATGACGCACTGCTAGATGGTTCCTCTGGAACTTTGCAGGCAAGGCGGACGTGCATGGCGATGACGTCATGTTGTCCGCTCATTAGGTTGGAGAACCAGATTACAGATACCATTATTAGTAACTCCCAACCGCAACCAGGTCGACTCCATATGATGAGTGGATACCAGAGATAACGTCACCGCGTGGCAGGCGGTGCGTATCGCTCCCAGCAAGGTGCAGCAGCAGCTGTATGGGACACCTTGCTGGCGGTTCTCCACTGATGATATGAAGGTCGCATAGTGACTGATATATATATATATATATATATATATATATATATATATATATATATATATATATATATGTATATATATATATTGTAACGAATTTGAGAAGTGTAACGGTTTTGAGAAGTGTAACGAATGTGAAAAGTATGGTTTTGTTGTGTGTAACACCCTCATAATGTAAATAATGGTCGCAGCCGTCCTCCTAGTTAATTCCATGAAACTTACACACAGGCCACGATATATCTTTTTAAATAGTTTATTTCCTTATTCTATGTAGGCTAAGTATGTGTTTCCCACTAGATTGACTCTGCATTGCATCAAACGAAATAAAGCGTAGGCCCCTCCGATGATCCATGGCAGCTCAAGTGCCAGGGATTCCCTCACTTGAGCTTTCACAGCAAACGTTTATTGCAGTACTGAACTGCTGTGCAACGTGACGGCGCAGTACCTGCAGCTGCTGACCGGTTTTCGCCATTTGCGGCCATTACGAACAAGGGGAGTGGCTAGAGAAGACGGGTCGCCCCCCTCGTCATAGGGGGGAGGAGTAAGTCGGCCCCGCTCATCCAACCCAGAACAAGGGGTTTGGCTAAGAGAGGGCGGAGCGGGAACCCCCGAGAAAGTGCGCGAAGGTTCGGTGAGAAAACCAATATAAGTTGCCGCGGGACGCACTCCACTGGCTTGCTCTTGCTCCTCTTGCCCGTGCTCTTGCTCTGACCTCGTCATCTTGCTTGCTGTCCCTCGTTGTTGCTGGGGAGAAGGAAGACGCCTGAACGAGCAGGTGTGTGCGAGCCATCGTGCGACCAGCTGCGCTGCAGCTAAGGGGCCGCAGGCCACGAAAAGGACGCGCCAGGCAGCAATCCACGCTGGACCCTCCATTGCCTCCCAAAAACAACCATCCATCCTCAAGCCATACCTGCCTGCAATATCCCCCATGTAAGTGTGAACGTCGTCTGTCCTAATCGTTGTCCTGGGGTTAAGTAAATTGACTAGTATAAGCTAACGATTCACTGTGTGACTGCTTCTTCCATCCATTGTTTGTAAATAATTTTGATCGCTCCTTCTTTTTGCTTGTGTGTATAATAAATCCTGTTATTCCTCCGTACTCTGTCTTCTTCTCTCTTCCTTCTCTTTCGGTCGCTTTAGAGGTTTCCAAATTGAATATCTGTGGTGCGATCTGGTCAACGTTGGGGGAGTCGGGCCAATCGGGCATCCTGTAACGGTCGCGGTGGACCATCCGCTCGGCCCAAAGTAACATCTAAACCGCGTCCGTAACAATATATATATATATATATATATACAATGACGTCATTGTATATACTAGGGCATGCCCGTACGTGGGTGCAATGCCCGTACGTGGGTACGTGGGTACGTGGGTGCGAGTAAGGTGACAATCCCCCCCCCCCCCCTCTATTTACATGAAATGGTTTGGTTCATGAAATGTTTTGGTCCATTCGCAACGCCAAAGCGAACGGCGAACGGCTTGCGAGTACAGTGACAATCCCCCCCTCTATTTACATGAAATGGTTTGGTCCATTCGCAACGACCACAGAACCCCCCCCCCCCCCCCCTCTATTTACATGAAATGGTTTGGTCCATTCGCAACGCCAAAGCGAACGGCTAAATCGCCATAGCTCGGTAACTACTTGTCCGATTAATTTCAAACCTTGAAAAGGCACATCCTCGGGTCCCCAGCAATATACCTGGCAAGTTTCAAGTATATCGGACCCGTGGTTGTCGAGAAACAGCGGTCACAGACAAACATACAAACATACAAACATACAAACATACAAACATACACACAGAGATTACTGGAATTATAGATAGATATATATAACGGTCGCGTATATATATAACCGCGTCCGTAACATGTAACGGTCGCGTGGGACCCCCGATGGAGGGCGGACCCCTTAGGGGGCCCGCCCCCAACGTGGGTCCTGACCTGGCGGGCATGGTCCGGAGGCTGGTGGACCAGCGCCTGGCGGGACCTGGACCATGGCAGGCGGCCCCGGAGGTGGCCCGCGGTGGACCACGAGCGGGTAATCCAATTCGGACCTTCAGGGGGGGAAATTTGGAATTCCGGAGACAAGCACCTTATCAGGTGAGGTGCTATACTTGCAACCGTCTGGGTCACCTGGCGCGGCACTGTCGAGCCACGCGCCGGGATGATCCCCGGCGGTTGAGGTCCTCAACTCCGCCCAGGGGGGAGCGGGTTAGCCGACCCCAGACACCCCCCCGCCAGACCCCGGGAAACTAGAAGGCCTTACACCGGCGAGCAGGCGCCCCCGTGGATTGCCTCGGCTTTAGATGCCGAGGCGGGACCCAGTACCTCTGAATAAGGGGGGCTTATTAGTGCCAGAGGACTGGGGGATTGATGAGCGATGGGCCCAGTGGGTAAGGGTGGCATCCCTGCCACCCTTCCCATGAAATGGGGCAAATGCGCTATAGATTATGGGGTGTATGGCAGTGAAAACTAGCCCGGGTGGGTTAGGTTATATTGTGTGTAGGGATCTAGAGAGATGACATTAGGTGACGTTAAGTTTAGTTAGTGACTGATACCTGTAGTGGGGACGCAGGTAGATTAGTGTGGATGATAATGATGTGGGAGCGCAATAGTTTAAAGGGACGACTGGGAAGCGCGAGTTTCAGAGGGGAGTAGTTAGCTGAGATGATGCCGTGTGTGTGTGAGGATGGAACAGGTGTGATTGCACAGGTGTGCAACTGGACAGGTGTGATTGCACAGGTGTGCAACTGGACAGGTGTGTGGAGCAGTGTATGAGTAGTGAGTGTGTGGATCAGCGCGAATGCGCTTGGGGAGAGAAGGGTGCAGGTGGCACCAGGTGTGAGAGCACAGGTGTGCAAGTACAGGTGTGTGGAGAGAGTTGGAGTAAGTGGTACGGAGTGGTGTGCATGGTGCGAAGGTGTGAATGGGGGAAGAGTGGACCCCCATCACGGATACCCGGGGCGGGTAGTGTAAGTGTTAGGTAGAGGGTACAGGTAAATTGTGGTTGGATATTGGCATTTGTGGTGCGGTTGCAGAATGGTATTGTGGATGGGTGCATTAGTGTTGTGGAAATGGCTGGGCGTGTAGCCTGTTAGTGTGTGTAGTTGGTTGGGCACTCCACCACTGTGAGGATGTCGGCCAGGTGAGGCCGCAGGTGGGCTCTGGGAGCCGGTAGTTGTGAGTGGGTGCCTGAGGATCCCGGGTGTGGATCGGGCAGCCCAGTGCCAGAGAGGGCACCGAGTGGGGAGAGCGCCAGAGGGCCTTCCCCAGGTAGTTAGGTTAGGGTAAGGAGCAGGTAAGCTCGGAGGCAACTGCAGTGGTGGGGGTGTGCAGGTGGGTAGACCCGCTGGGAGAGGTACACGTCGCGGCCCAGAAATTGTGCGAGGGCACCGGGAGATGAATCGGGGGAGTGAGACCCCAAATTGAAAAGCACCACAGTTTGGCCAATGGGAATTGGTTTTTAGAACCCATAGTGTAAGAGGGCCAATGGTTTGGCCGGAGAAAGACCCCGGGTAGTGTAAAGTTGTTAAAGTCATTTAGGAAATAGTTAGGATTGATGAACCTGTCGCACCATACGCAGCCACTTACCTGTGGTGATGATGATGACTCCACACCTGTGTTTTCTTTGTTCTGTGTGCAGGAAATGAGAATTGCTGTGTGGATTGGTGAGACGCATCACAACGTGGATGAGACATTGGGGTGATTCCATCTCTCCCTCCCTAGGAGGGACTGATGATGAATTGGTAATGGCAAATTTTGATGTTGAGTTGGAGATGGCAAATTATGATGTTGAGTTGAAAATGGCAAATTTGATTGGTTAGGAGGGAGAGAAGACGAATTTGGTTTATGGGAGGAACGGGGAAGACAGTAGGGACGTTTGTTGATTTGTAAAGTAGATGTTTATGGGTAGTGTTGTGTTTTGTGGATACAGTAAGGGGTAAGGGAGGGGCCAAGTAGGTTACCTGGTGGGGGGGGGCGTACGGTAGGAACGTACCTGTCTCACCTGGTTCCCATGTGCCCCCAGTGTGCATTACCTTGCATTGCGTGCACTTTTGCGCCCTTACCACCTTACTCACTTGTCTGCTTCTTTTGTCTCCCACCTCCGAGGATCTGGCTTTGGGGTAGAGAGAGAGGAGAGAGAGGTGCTGGCTACGCAGTTGTGGGCCTGCACTTTCGCTGCTTGCTGCCTGGATCGATACACCATATGGACCGCAATGTTGGTGGCCACCCACAATGGACCGCAGTTCTTTTGCGGCCAAGGACCACCCGTGGATGGACCTATGGGTCAACGTGGCACCTATGCCATACAAGGTGAACCACTTATAGTTGGCCCCCTGACGGCCACAATACAGAAATGGACGCGGTTGGCGCCTTTCTTTATTTTTTGGAAAGAGGCAAGAACACCAAGTGCACCACATGAAGGCAAGACCAGCGGCAGAACATCGGCCGGCTGCGACACCACCGGTGATTTATAAACACTTTATTGGTGCACCGGATGGTGCTGACTGTGTGATGGGGTGGTGCTTTTGGTGCTGGGAAGGGGTGCTCTGCACATTATTAAAGGCCGTAAGGCCACAGAGCACTCGTGGGTTGGTGTATCGATGCTGGCATGCGTGCTCTCTCTCTATGCATAACATCTGCATGTGTTCCTCCAAAAACAGGTCCTGGATCGTAGTGTAAATATCAGCGTAGTCTTGTAAATAATGCTCCCTACCGGCTGTATGTTTAGTTTGCGAATTCTTTCCGCGATTCGGTTATCCTGTCGGCGTGTTTCTGTGAGGAGAAGGGTGCAACGTCGCAGGGGGACATATTTACTCATTTGTGAACATCTGTAAAACTGTCGCACTCAGGGTAGAGTTAATAGTAGAGGGAACTACATCTGAGTGCCACACTAAAATAGGTAAAAAATTATCGGGTCGAGACGCCCCGAGGGTAGAGAAGGGTGCAATGTTGCGGATATGGGACTTGGCCTCAATATCCGCTTGTAAATACTCCCCTATTTCCCCAATACTCCCCAACTATCCCCAATCCCCCATTCCCTAGTCCCATTGCCTGTAAATAACACTCTGTAGAACCGACCTTCCCCTTTTTCCCCCATTAAATGTCGTGCCCAGGTCCACCGCATCTCACGTAGACAACTTTCGGACATCTTGCTAGTTATTCTTAGTCTATGTCAGTTAAGGACTCGTTTCCATTAATTCTGACTCTTCGTTGCACCAGAATGTGATTGTATGGCACCAGTAGTGAGTTTAGGACCTCCCCTTACCTCCTCCCATCTTCCCCATGCAACAACAACAACAACAACTACAACAACAACAACAACAACTACAACAACAGAGGAAATGGGGGCGGCGCGGCGCGGGGAGTGTGCGTCCTCACTCCGGCTCGGTTAGCCGCCATTACCCATGTGCGCCGATGGGGTTACCACGAAGGGGCTGCCTGTCGGCCCCTCGTCAAGGGCGGAGCCGGTAACCCCCGCACCCAATGAGAAGCAACGGGCCGATTCCATCTGGGGCGGAGCTAATGAGCCGAGGGCGTGGCACTCCCCGCCGGATATGCGCAGCCACTTACCGGACGTGACGTCAGATGCGCCCCCAGCTTGAGAAGACAAGTCGCGACCTCCGAGCGCTGAGCGACCTCCCCGCATCTTTGGACTGGACCGGGTCGATTTTGCCCCTGAGCCAAGGTGCACCTTGAGCCATCGACTGCCCGCTTTCCTTGCCATCAATCCCCGTGTGAGTCAGTTTTGTCCTGTTTATCTGTCGTCTGTCGGGGCTAGTATAAGACCGTGTTTAAGTGCCTATCTTCCTATGCTGTCCCTCTCATTCCTGTAATCTAACCTTCCGCCATAATATAACCTCCTCCGGAGGTCTTGAGAACCGTATCCCTGGTGTCGTGTCATTTTAATCCCAGCCGTTGTGTCCTTTTCCTTCATTGATCTAACGTAGCGCGACTCGGCCAAGGTTCGAGTATAATCGGGTAACTTGTGCGGACACGGCGGCCATTCCGCTCGGCCCACCATAACATCAAAGTCGTGTCTGTAACAATATATATATTATTGCGGTTTTGAGAACCCACACAGGTAACATCATTAAAGGTTAAAGGTTGCACCCCATAGTTAGGCCACATGCAAAAAACACGTCGGTCACCTTAGAACGTTATTTATTTCATAGTATGTGTTTAGGATAAGGCCATTCCCAATAGTTGCATCTGTGTTGTGTAGAACAAATAAGAGTAGGCCCCGTCCATTTTGCAGCCACCCTCCAAATCGACCTCGTTGGGCAGCATCCATCCCGCGCCCTGATTTGGCTAATACACCTTTGCCAGCAGCATTCGCTGCCCTTAGGCTTCCGCTTGAACCAGCCCAAATCCACGAGGTAAGGCCCGAAAAGGGGGCGGAGTGCAAGGGTCGGGGTGTGGCCACGTCAAGCAGCCATCAAAGGCGGAGCCAGTAAGCCCCCAACAGCCAATCAGGGCTGAGGTGACATCGCCTGACAGGGTGTGGCTGGACATTCCAGAGGGTTCGCTGAGCGTGGCAATATAACCCTTCGCGCGAGGCCCCCACCTCAGTTGAGACGGGAGAGGCACTCGTCGAGTTATGATGGGAGAGGCGCTTGGTTCGTGTAACGAGTGATGAGAAGGGAGAGGCGCTCATCAGTTGCGGTATTCAGTTACGAGGAGGAGAGACGCACGGTGATGAGCCTTAAAAAGGATTGATTGTGCTTTACAAATGACTGGCGTCGGCACGCATTGCAGAGGACTGCAGCGTGCAGAAGGACTTTTGTGGGAAGGCACCATTGGTAACATCATTGGGGGAGCGGCGTATGGTACATAGCAATACCAGGAGTGCGTATAAAGGCGCTGGTACACCTATTGCGTACGCGATATAATCGCCATCCAACCGACCTTTCCCCAATATATAACTGTCCACCTCGCGCCTACGCCACGCGGAGAGTTGCTTGCCATCACCATCTGCCCGGTACGAGTCGGGGACCGGACGAGCTGTGGACCCTTGGACCCTCAACCCGACCATCTTCAAGCCCCGTGTGAGTGAGTCTGAGAGTGATTCTGAGTGTGAATGGGCCCATGTCCAGGGAATAAGTAAGACTGTATAAGGCTGCCCTGTGTATCTGTTTCTTCCTCTTCCCTGTACATTTTTTTTTTTTTTTTTTTTTTGTATACAAGATCGAGGCTCGTGAAAGAGCGAACATTAATCACACAGAAAGACAAACCGACACATAAAACATATAACATAGGGAGCGGTAGACAAGATGGGGAGAGAGGGGGAAGGACACAAACACAACATTTGAGAGCAGGGACCGAGAGACATGGAGACATCGAGAGATCTGAGAGAGGGCGAGGGCTTTGGGGGGGGGCGTGGGAAGGGGGCAGTGGGAGAGGTGTAAAACATATGGACACTGCCAGGACTTCCAGGAAAGAAGTTGGAATTTCAAACAAGGTGGATCTGGCGTGAATTAGCGGGGGTAGAAAAGATCAAGGTTTTGGATGGGGGAAGATAAGAGATGGTGGTGAACAGCTGTTTTAAAGACCTGGAGGGAGGAGTGGGATTGAAGGGAGTGAGGGAGTTTGTTCCAGAGGCGGTTATATTTCTTTTCCTTCCTCTTCTTATTTGTACAAAGTGTGAATAAATTGCCTGTTCTTCCTGTTTTTCCTCTTAATCCGATCGTCTTAGTGATTTTTCAATTGGGTAAGCGTGGCACGGTTGACAACCGCTCAAATCGGGTTTAGTACCTGTTGACGGCCCGAATCGTGGCTCGCTTCGCTCGGCGTGTCCACTAACGCCGTGGTTTGGGTGGGGTTATTTCCTTGCTTCACGGCCGGTGTTAGTACTTAGGTTATAGGACTAATTCGACCAACAACCATATTTAACACCGACCGGAAGGAACGTGATAGCCCCGAAATCACGTCGGCTAGTAAAAAGGACAAGGGGATTAATCACCCCTTGATAAGGGGGAGGCCGTCGTTAGAAATCCGCAACAATTGGTGTCGGGGAGTGGGATTGGACCCAAAGTGCGCCTAACACACTCGAAATTACGAGCGGCCGAAATTTTATTAACACCTAAATTTGAATCGTGTCATGGATAGCCAAGGCGGTCGGATGCCAGTGGGGATGAATGAGGAGGTAGAGGAAGAGGTAGAATCGACCCAGGACCCCCGGGAAGAATTGGGACAATTGGGAGAAATGGAAGAGGAAATTGGAGAGGGTGCAGCAGTAAGGGTTGCAGGCGAGCAAAATGGCGGTGCCTCGCACATGGCGACGAGGGCCGCGCCCGCTGCGCAAATGGGGGTGGTCGACATGCAAGCCTTCATGGCGCAATTCATGGCGGAAATGAAAAAAAAGAATGACAGTATTGACAAAATGGCTAATCAAATGGAAGAAATGAAGGCTCAGGGTGAGCGATTGGAAAACAAATTGGACACCCAAAGTGATAAGTCCACTCGGGAAATAAAAGGGTTGGAAAACAAAATGGGAGAGCAATTGGGAAATCAAATTGGGGGATTAGACAGCAAATTGGGGGGACTAGAAAGCAAATTGGGGGGATTAGAAAGCAAACTGGGGGGCCAATTGGAGGACGTGGGTGGCCACATGGGAGAAATGAATGAGGGGTTAACGGGGTTGGAAAACAGGATGGCCACCCGAGAAAATCAAATGAAAGGAATGAAGGACGGGTTAACAGGGTTTGAAAACAGAATGGGTGGCCACATAAAAAAATATGGGGAGAACATAGACCGCAGGTCGGGCGGGAAAGGCACACGGGTATGCGACAGGGTAGCGCGACTTGAGAAGCGTGGGGAAAGCGAGGTTGAGCAAAGCATGGCCGGGTGGACCGGGGTAGAAATCGTGACTCGGGTATAGAAAAGCCGACGGCCGCTGAATTGGAAAATCTTATTTTATGTGTGCCAGCGGTCGTCGAGCTGAATAAGGAAAAATAAATTATAGTTGCAATTGGGGTTGAGGAGACGGCAGAGGTAGTACATGAATTGAAGAAAGAGATGGAATTTGTGCAAAGTCTGTGCTCACATCGTGATGCCCTACTTGCTAACCCCAATGGAAGTTTGCAGCTGCGTGAGGAGAAAAGGATCCCGAAGGTAAGCAGGGCTGTATATGGCGCAAAAAGGTTTGGCGCGAAAGTGTTTGGCGCGAAAGGATTTTTCGCGCGCTTGGGATCCCGACGTCACCCGGGCGCTTGTGGGAGGTCCATGGTGCGCTGTGTGAGAGCGAATGGCGCGCGTGTGCGAACGGCGCCGGAGCGCGAGTATGAAACAGAGTGTGAAAGGGAGAGTGAGTGCGACACAGAGTGTGAGATGGATGGAGAGAGTGTGCGAGGATGCACACCGGAGCGTGTTGTAGAGCGTGTGCGGGAGTGCACACCAGAGCGCGTGATTGGGTGTGCGACCAGAGAGTGCACACCCGTGGGTAGATGTGCGCTGAGTGGGTGTATGCAGGAGTGCGCACCCATGGTAGTTACAGGGGATGTAACGGAGAAGTGTGCGCAAGAATGTGTGCGAGAGGAGTGCGTAATGGAGTGTGTGGAAGGAATGAGTGTGCCTGAGTGGTGTGCACCTGAGTGTGGAGCGGAGGAGTGTGCACGAGAGCGTGCTGTGGCAGAGTTAACGGAGTGTATGGGATGTGCGAGTGAGGAAAGGGTCACGTGTGGATGTGAGAATGCGATCCAAGCATCGACATGGACCGGGGCAGCGTTTAGGGTGACGTACAGCCGACGCGAGCTCTCGGGGCGTGGTGTTCTTTGTGTGCTGCGGGAGCCGATGGGAATCGCGGCTCGCTTCCCTCGGCGTGTCCACTAACGCTGTGGTTCGGGTGGGTTTTTTCCTTGCTTCAAGGCCGGTGTTAGTACTTAGGTAATAGGACTAATTCGACCAACAACCCTATTTAACACCGACCGGAAGGAACGTGATAGCCCCGGGATCGCGTCGGCTAGTAAAAAGGACAAGGGGATTAATCCCCCCTTGATAAGCGGGAGGCCGACGTTTGGAGATCCGCAACAATATACACACACACACACACACACACACACACACACACACACTAGCAGAGGTTGCCGGGCAACGCAGTGTCGCTTCGCTGATGGGAATATTAAGAGAGGGGGGGGGGGAGGCATAGAGAGGAGGGGTAGGGGAAGGGATGAGGGTGAGGAGGAGAAGGAGGGGAAGAAGGGAGAATAGGTGTGGAGGGGGAGGAGCGGGGAAATTGGGAGGTGAGGGAGGAGAGACAGAGAAGGATGGGGGAGAGAGTGAGAGAGGAAAATATTGCGATGAGGTGATTCTGGTGGGTATAGTGGTATTAGGGGTCTTACGAGCCTCTGAGGTCTTAAAGGGTCTTTGAGGTCTTAAGTGTCTTTTTACAGATTAATCCCCACTTAAGTTTGTCTTGTGGCGGACACGATGGCTTGCTGGCGCGATGACATCATTCCGCGCACCAGGAGGGTGTCGGCCACGCCCGAGGGGTAGGCGTGGCCTCGGGATATACACGGGGCTCACAGCCCCGAGCACGGCAGTGCTATAGTTTGATCCTTGGAATAAAGACGCTTTTGATTACATACGTTGTTGCTTCCTTTATTGGCAAGACAAGTCGTGCGCATAGCACCGCACTACATTGGTGACCTCCGACTAGTTCAGCCGACGCTGACCTACAGAACGCGCCATGACGAGCAGCAACGCGGTAGCGATGAAACTCCCTGAGTTTTGGGAAGCTCAGGCAGAGATATGGTTCATGCAGGCCGAAGCCCAGTTTCAGCTTCGTGGCATAACGGCGGACGAGACGCGCTATTTCCACGTCATCACCGCCCTCGGGCCCGGCACAGCCGCCCGAGTCGTGTCCGTCCTGCGGAACCCACCGGCCGACCACAGGTACGAGGCGCTCAAGCGTCGCCTCATCGCCACGTTCGGCCTCACAGAGGACGAACGGGCCGACCGTCTCCTGGACCTTCCCGACCTCGGCGACACGCGACCATCAGTCTGAATGGACCACATGCTGTCGCAACTGGGGGACAAAGCACCGGATTTTTTTATTCCGGGCGCTCTTTTTACGCCAGCTACCGGCCCAGGTACGCCTCGCGTTGGCCGGTTCCAAGATAAAGGAACCCCGCGCGCTGGCCGTCGAGGCCGACAAGTTTTTCGCGGCGTGTGACACGCGGGCGAGCTTCGGTGCGGCCGTCGCGGATCCCGGGGCTGACGCTGATGCTGATGCACCTCACCTCGGGGTTCCCGAGGCTGATGCACACCGCGTGGCCGCCGCCACGCCCCGCCCACCACCACCACGAAAACCGCGGCCTCCGCCTTCGCCACAAACCTGGTGCCATTTCCACGCCAGGTTTGGCCACAAGGCGAGGAGTTGTCGCCCGCCGTGCTCGTTCAGGAAGTCGGGAAGCTGCCAAGCCAGCGCTCGGTAGCGGCCCTGAGCATCGGCCATTCCGGCAGCCTTCTTTTTATAACGGGCACCTTGTCCGGGCGCCGCTTCCTATGCGACACAGGTGCACAGGTGAGCGTTATCCCTGCCTCTACATCCGACAAGCGGGCCGGGGCCCCGTGTTGCTTGCAGCCAACGGAACACCCATACGCACGTTCGGGAAGCGCTGCCTCTCCCTGTGGTTCGGAGGGCAATGCTTCAAGTGGTTGTTCATAACCGCCGGAGTGCCCATGGCATTGCTCGGTGCGGACTTCCTCTGTGCAAACGGGTTGTTGGTAGACGTGAAGAACAGACGCCTCGTCCAGGCCGAAACGTTCAGCTCGCTTGCTTGCGTGTTGAGCAGCTCACCGAGCGGCTCGCCAAGCGGCTTGCTGAGCGGTTCGGTCCCGGCAGGTTGGTTTGTACGCTTCCGGCAGTGGACGAGTTCACCCGCCTCCTCGCCAGTTTCCCTCCCTCACGCGGCCCACCTTCTCGGCGGTGGCCGTAAAGCACGGTGTGGAACATCACATACCCACCGTCGGGCCACTGGTCTACGCCCGGGCCCGCCGCCTCGAACCGACGAAGCTTGCAGTGGCGAGAGCGGAGTTTGCTATGCTGGAGCGGCTGGGCATCGTGCGGCGCTCCAAGAGAGCTTGGGCATCGCCGCTACACATCGTGCCGAAGCCTGGCGGGGGATGGTGGCCGTGTGGGGACTACCGCCGCCTCAATGATGCCACCACCCCCGACCATTACCCGGTCCCCCACATACAAGACTTTTCCGCCCGGTTGGCGAACATGTCCTGCTTCTCTCAGGTGGACCTCATACGCGGCTACCACCAGGTCCCCGTCAGGCCGGAGGACAACCCGAAGACGGCCGTCATTACGCCATTCGGCCTTTTCGAGTTCCTTCGGATGCCCTTCGGTTTGAAGAATGCTGCTCAGGCATTCCAACGTCTGATGGATAGCGTCTTGCGCGACCTGGATTTCGTCTATGTCAACCTGGACGACATCCTCGTCGCAAGCGCGTCCCGTGAAGAGCACCTCCGCCATCTCCGCATGCTCTTCGAACGCCTGGGCCAGCATGGCCTGATCGTGAACCCCGCCAAGTGCCGGTTCGGCGTCGCCGAGATCGACTTTTTGGGTCACCGCGTCACCAGGCACGGGGCCATCCCCTTACCAGCAAAGGTGGAGGCGGTGAAGGGGTTTCTGTGCCCCCGCACAATCAGGGGGCTCCAGGAGTTCCTGGGCATGGTGAACTTTTACCACTGTTTCCTGCCCCGCATCGCCCAGCTCCTGCGCCCCCTGCACGAGGCACTCCGGGGGAAGCCGGGCAAAGGTGACGTCATTTGGACCGAGCATATGGACGCGGCTTTCGCGGGCGCGAAGCTTGCCCTGGTTAATGCCACCATGCTCGCGCACCCGGCGCCCGATGCACCGATCGCCCTCACCACCGACGCGTCGGACTACGCGGTGGGCGTGGTGCACGAGCAATGGGTGCGTGGAGCTTGGCAACCGCTGGCATTTTTCAGCCGGCAGCTTCGCCCGCACGAACGCCGGTACAGTACCTTCGACCGCGAGTTGCTCGGGCTTCACTTGGCGGTCAGGCACTTTCGCCATCTGCTCGAGGGCCGTTCGTTCACGGCCTTCGTCGACCACAAGCCCCTGGTCTTCGCGATGGCCAAGGTTGCCGAGCCGTGGTCGGCCCGGCAGCAGCGTCACCTCTCGGCCGTGTCCGAGTACACAACGGACATCCGGCACGTCGCGGGGAAGGACAACCCGGTGGCGGATTGCCTTTCCCGGTCCGTCACCCACGCGGTCCACCTCGGCATCGACTATGCCCGGATGGCGGCGGACCAGACCACCGACCCCGACGTCCAGGCCTTGCGGACCGCCGTCATGGGCCTCTGCGTCACCGAGGTGCCGTTCGACGGCGCAGGCGCGGCCCTCTTGTGCGACGTCTCCCTCGGGCGCCCTCGCCCCATCCTGTCCGCGGGCTGGCAGCGCCGGGTTTTTGACGCCATCCACGGCCTGTCCCACCCAGGTACGAAGGCCTCCCAGAGGCTGGTCGCCGACAAGTTCATCTGGCATGGCCTCCGGAAGGTCGTCCGTGATTGGACCAGGACGTGCCTCGCGTTCCAGCGCGCGAAGGTGCACCGCCACACCCAGGCCCCGTTGGCCCCGTTCACGGTGCCCGAACATCGGTTCGACCACGTTCACGTGGACTTGGTGGGACCTCTGCCCCCCTCGCACGGTTTCACCCACGTCCTCACCATGGTGGACCGCACCACCCAGTGGCCGGAGGCCGTGCCTTTGGCGGCGATGACGGCGGCGGACGTCGCGCAGGCGTTCATCGCCACCTGGGTTGCCCTGTTCGGCGCCCCCTCAGACGTCTCGTCCGACCGCGGCCCCCAGTTCACCTCAGAGCTCTGGGGGGCGGTCGCGCGGGGGCTCGGTGTCCAACTGCACCGTACCACGGCCTATCATCCCCAGGCCAACGGCCTGTGCGAGCGTTTCCACTGCTCCTTAAAGGCCGCGCTCCGGGCCACCCTCCGCGACGGCGGCTGGGTCGACAGGCTCCCCTGGGTCCTGCTGGGCCTCCGGACAGCGCCCAAGGACGACCTGCGCGCATCCGCGGCGGAGTTGGTCTTCGGACAACCGCTGCGGGTGCCGGGCGAGTTCCTCCCCGACTCCACGGCACCATGGTCCGCGGCGCAGCAGCGCTCCGCACTGCAGGAGACCGCCCAGAGGTTCGCCCCAGTACCGACGGCGCACCACGGGCGCCCGCCAACGCATTCAACCCCGGAGCTTCGCACGGCGGAGTACGTGTTCGTCCGACACGACGCCCACCGGACACCGCTGCGGCCCCCGTACGACGGGCCCTTCCGCGTGCTGGAGACCGGGGCGAAGCACTTCACCCTGGACATCGGCGGTACTCCTGACCGTGTGTCCGTGGACCGCCTCAAACCGGCCCACCTCGACGTGGACCACCCCCCCCCCCCCGCCAGTGGCTTAGCCCCCACGTCGGGGCCGCCCCCCGGCGGGCGGACCCCCGGCACCGCCCAACCCCGCTGGCACGCCACCCCCCGGTCCCGCACCCATCCCAGGGGCAGCCGGTGGCATCCCGGCATCCCAGACGCCGCCAGCCGCCAGAGGGCGCTTCGGCCGGGTCATCCGTTTGCCCCGCAAACTGACCCTTCAGGTGCGTGGGAATTCTGGGGGGGCGCGTGTGGCGGACACGATGGCTCGCTGGCGTGATGACATCATTCCGCGCACCAGGAGGGTGTCGGCCACGTCCGAGGGGTAGGCGTGGCCTCGGGATATACACGGGGCTCACAGCCCCGAGCACGGCAGTGCTGTAGTTTGATCCTTGGAATAAAGACGCTTTTGATTACATACGTTGTTGCTTCCTTTATTGGCAAGACAAGTCGTGCGCATAGCACCGCACTACAGTCTCCTCGTTATATGTCTCGTCCACTTCCGTTGAGCAGAGAGAACTCAAAGGTCTTTACATTTAAAACGTCTTTGCATTGCGGGAGATAGAATGTCTCGACATTTAAAATGGTTGCACAGAAGTACAATACTGTACTGTGTCCTTGGAAGTTTTTAGTGCGATATTTAAATTCTCAACCCTGTTCTGTTGTCAACACACTATTCTGAAAGTTTCCCCAAAACATCCTTTTCTTGTTAGAAACTTTTAGCGATGTTATAAATCGAGGAGGGTGAAGCTGGCAAAATGGCTTACACTCCTGTAGGTATGCACACTCGCCCGGAGCTGCCCAACCTGGGTTTGTATCCTGACCCAGCTATGAACTGTCATCCCGGTGTTTCACAGGCAGATTGATTCATGATCGTGTGTTCCATCCCTCGAATTGACGTTAGACTGGGCGTCTCGCGTCTGCAGCTCTCAGTTGGTGGATGTTAAAGATCCCACGGTGAACTTCGCGAAGAGTAGGTGAGCCATCACCGGCACCCTGAGCAAATAACAAATTCCTGCCCTAACTACTGTACTTCGTCGACTGTGAGGCCTGGCCAGCCGGTTCGTGAAGCACTTGGTTCAAAAACTTTGTGCAGCCAATCCCACAAAAACGCGGGAATAATTGTGGCCGTAAGTGAAGAAGAAGAAGCGATGCTATAAATTGGTGAAAAGACCACTTGTGTAATCAATGCATTGGCAGTACAGTATGTGTGTTTTGAGAAGACAACAAGACACAAACTATGGGCTCAAAGGAGACAGTCAGTATTGCGCAGTTGCCCTGTTGTATCTACGGTAGGTTGAATACTCCACTCGGTGGAGCGCAATCTGTCCATTCGAGGAAAATGTTCACGAGCTACCAATCATGGCGAAACGATCTTGGGAAGAATGTGCTTAGCAAATCATTGATTGCATTGCTTATTGCAACCTTGGGGGGAATTATTGCTCATGCTTGGGGCATCACCACGTTCGCTGCAAAATGAGACGAAAGTTGTCGATAAAAGCCTCGGGGACAGTTGCCTGGACCGTTGCTCGTATTCCGGTGAATAACCATTGGAACTGGATTGTTGGTGTTCGTCGACGGGAGTAGCCATGACTGCAAGCACTGCACTGTGTGAGTCCAGTAGATGGCACTCTTGCCCAGTATAATACAAAAAACGTTAAAATAATGGACAATCGAATTTTTCATCCTTAGACTTTATGAGACATTTGCACTAAAAAATTCTCGACCAACTGATTCATGCTGATACAATATGTTCAATATGTGAATAGTTAATCCACTTGTGGAAGCGAATGATATGTGACGACTATTTCATGCTTTTTCCAAAAAGAAAAAAATTCCTTCAATTTATCTTTGTCCCTTCCTTTCATTTCCCATTTCTGCAACCCTATTTGTTTCTCTTCAAGATTGATGATCATGGAAGAGCAAGTTGATCGAAGGTGTGAACTTGCGGAAGGGCGGCGGGCAACTCGTGGGCCTCAGAGAAGGCATGAATGAATGGGGGGGGGGGGGAAGGAAGGAAGAAATCTGCAACTTTCCGGTAAGAAGTTTGGGTTAGGAAGGGTTAATGGGGAGTAATAAAGATTGTGTGTAATAGTGGGGGATTACATGAGATGGAAATGCATTGCGTAATTAAATTCCTGGAGGGAAGAGTGAGGCAGAACTGCCTCCGCAAGGTGGTTCCATATGTGGGAGAAGCGAAGTCCAAAAGGGTTGAGGTGTGCTGTGAACCTGTATTTTGGAAGTTTAACCAGGAGGGGGTTACTGGAAGAACATTTGCATCCTGGTGTTATTTGGGAGAGAGACGATTGGAAGGCTGCAAGATAACTGCTTTTTTAGGCCATGGCTGCATGGGCTGCCCTTGCGAGATCTCACACGATCCCAACCCCGCTTGAGTCACAAGACGTTATTTTACAAAACATGGAACCAACTCACGCGCACACACACACACACACACACACACACACACACACACACACACACACACACACACACACACACACATCTCGTTTTTTCATTGTTGTTCCTCAATTCTGTCTCTCTCATATTCACAGACACACACACACACACACACACACACATATATATATATGCACATATATACACATATATACATCCACACACACACATGCACACACATATATATATATATATATATATATATATATTATATATATATATATATACACACATATATACACATATACACATATATACGTACATCCACACACACAAACATACACACACACACACACACACACACACACACATATATGCACATACATACACATATACACATATATACATCCACATACACACACACACACACACACACACACACACACACACATCTGGTTTTTTCCTTTTTGTTCCTCACAATTCTGTCTCTCTCTTATTCACAGACACACATACACATGCATCCACACACACACACACACACACACACACACACACACACACACACACACACACACACACACACACACATATATATGCACAAATATGCACATATACACATATATACATGCACACACACACACACACACACACACATATATACACATATACACATATATACACACACACACACACACACACACACACACACACATGCACGGACACATATACACATACACACACATGGAGCAGGAATTCTATTACATTACATCTCCTCTCCTTCAGAATGAAAATCAATTTAAAGATTAAGTTTCAAAATATTAATCAACAGAATGAAAATCAATTTAAAGATACAAACATGAAACAGCTCATAGCATCACATTACATCTCCTATCCTTCAGAATGAAAATCAAATCAAAGATTAAGTTTGGCCGGAAGTTTTACAACACGACCTGAGCGAGTCGCTCGAGCGAGCGTGGCAACAGGCTCGTGGAACTGTTCATCAAACACCACAGTGGGGGAGCAATGGAGAAACATGATGGTGAACATCATCGGTGGCAAGAGAAGGGGAGGATGCAGCGTGGTGATCATCATAGTCCGAGCTTCCAATGTCTGGTTCGCAGAGCTGCAGGAACACACCCAACAGGAGTTGAGACCAGTTGGACATGATCCCACTTCTGACACCATGACATAACTGACAACTATTTATTTATATATTTATGTGCGGTCGGACCCCGCTATTCACGGTTCCTGGGTTTCGTGTATTCACGGGTGATGAATTGCGGCCTGTTTCTCTATTCGTGGAAAAGTGCCCCGCGAAATCGCGTTTTTTTCCTATTCGCGGCCATGTTCTGTGAATTCCCGGTTTTTCAGGGGCATTGAAACAATGCTGCGGCATACATTCGCAGGATTTTCATCGACCTTCACCGATTTATCGTCGACATTCTCTGGATTTGCCCCACCATTCGCTGATTTTGCCTCGCCATTCGTGGTTTTGTCCTCTCCATTCGTGGATTTTCGTGACTCAGGAACCTATCCCCCCTTTTTTCATTGAAACGATGCCCCGCTATTCGCAGTTTCGCTATTCTCGGATTTTCCAGGAGCGTATCCCCCACGAATAGCGGGGTCCCTGCCGAGGATATTTATATATATACTGTATATTGTTACGGTTTCCACGCGACCCTCCTGCCCTTACCAAGTGGAGATTAAGTCCCTTGTTCTTTTTTGGTCATTGCAACCGAGAGACTTGAATCGCCCCTCCCGGGCAGACGCAGGGTAGGGTTCTGGGACAATTCTCGCACGTACCTACGCCGCCGTGGAAGCGGGGATCAAGCCTCGCATGAACCACGCGTAATTTGAGTACGTCCGAGCGGATGGCGTACCATGTGATCCGTGCAGTTATCTGGTATTGGAACCCGATTCGAGCGGTTTTATTCGTACCACGCTTAGTCAATAGATGGAAATGACGGGAACGGTCGAATAGAGGAAAGAACACAGGTTTAATTATTATTATTTACACAAGGATTGGTAGAAGCAGAAGGGACACAGGGCAGAACTTAAATAGTCTTAGCTAAATCCCAGACACGGGCCCATTCACACTCACAGGGGGAAATGAAGAAAGGAAATGTTCAGGCGCTGAACGCGCCAGCTTGGTCGTCCAGGAACAGCTTCGCCCGGCGTGGCCTGCCCCTGTCACAGCACGTCCCTCGATGAAGGCAAGCAGACGGTGGGAGGGATCCTTGCAGCACATCTCTCGAACAAAGGAAGAGCAGGCAGGTGGGAAAATATACGCGTCTCTCGCACGGCTCGGTGGTTCCTCACAGCGCTATTAATCAGCGGCGCGCTTTCACTCACGTAACTCAATAGAGAGTATCTGCCTCGAGCTCAACCGAGCAATTAACTTGTTCAAACGCCTCTTCCTTCAAAACTCGTTTGGCTTCTATCAGCGCACCTCTCCTCAGAACTTGTTCACTTGTCAAGCGCCTCTCCCATAAATCGTGACTCTCAAGCGCCTCTCTCCTCAGAACTAAGGTGGGGGCTTTTCGCAAAGGGTTATATTGCCCCGCCCTTAGTCCGCATCGAATGTTCCAAACCACGCCTTTGCCACAGTCGTAAGCCACTCCCCTCGAGCCCTGATTGGCGGCTCATGCTTACCGTCACTCCTTCCCCGCCTTACTTCGCCCTTGATCGACGTGTCCAGGCCTACCTCGTGGCATTTCGCGCCAAAGCCAAAGTATCGAGGCGGCATAAAGCATTGGAGGGAAACCTAACTCTCATTATTCCACTCAACGCAAAACGAACACAGGAAAAGGACTATGCTTACATTTACGAAGAAATAACTGAACTATCGCGAGGCTACGTGTTGTAGTGTGACTAAACTATGAGGGGGAAAATTAACCTTTATTTGTAAAAACAAAAAACCGCAACAATATATATATATATATATATATATATATATATATATATATATATATATATATATATATAGTTGCGGATATGAGATTGGCCTCCATCCATATCCGCTTGTAAATATTCCCCTATTTCCCCAATACTTCCCAACTATCCCCAATCCCCCATTCCCTAGTCCCATTTTCTGTAAACAACACTCTGTAGCCCCGACCTTCCCCTATTTCCCCCCTTAAATGTCGCATCCAGGTCCACCGCATCTCACGTAGACAACTATAGGACATCTTGCTAGTTATTCTTAGTCTATGTCAGTTAAGGACTCGTTTCCATTAATTCTGACTCTTCGTTGCACCAGAATGTGATTGTATGGCACCGTTAGAAAGTTTAGGACCTCCCAATACCTCCCCGCAGCTCTTCCTCATGGTACAACAACAACAACAACAACAGCGGCGGCGGCGCGGGGAGTGTGCGTCCTCACTCCGGCTTGGTTAGCCGCCATTGAACATGTGCTCCGACGGGGTTACCATGCAGGGGCTCGCTGTCAGCTCCTCGTCAAGGGCGGAGCCCGGTAACCCCCCGCACCCAATAGAAGCGGCGGACCGATTCCATCTGGGGCGGAGCCAACGAGCCGAGGGCGTGTCACTCCCCACTGAGCATGCGCAGGAAGAGGGAGGTGACGTCAGATGCGCCCTCAGCTTGGAGAGAGAAGACGCCACCTCCGAGCGCTGAAATACCTCCCCGCATCTCTGGACCGGACCGCGTTTGATTCTGCCCCTGAGCCAAGGTGCACCTTGTGCTATCGACTGCCTGTCCTTCCCTGCCATCAATCCCTGTGCAAGTCAGTCTTGTCCCGTTTGTCTGTGGTCTGTCGGGGATAAGATAAGACTGTGTCTAAGTGCCCATCTTTTCTGTGCTTTACCTCTTACCGTGTAATCTACCCCTTTTCTGCATCACCAATTATATCCTCCTCCGGAGGTCTTGAGAACTGTACCCCTTGTGTCGTTGCATTTATCCCAGCCGTTGTGTCCTTTCCTTCATTGATTTAGCATAGCGCGATTTGGCCAACGTTCGAGTGGAATTGGGCGGGATCGGGTTCTAATCGGGGAGTAACTGTTCGGACGCGGTAATACCAAACCGCTCGGTAAACTAACATCTAAAACCGCGTCTGTAACAATTGGTTGTCAGGAGTTGGATTCGGACCTGGGACTAAATTCATTTAGCCCAAATTTTGGAACACCAATTGTACTATTAGAGTAACAATTGGTGTCGAGGAGTGAGATCGGACCCGAAGCGCGCTTCACGCGTTCGAAATTATTAACGGCGAAATTTGATTTTGTTTTACAAAAATAAAAACCTGAATTTTGAAAGTCGCGCTATGGCAGATCAAGACGGCTGGGTTCCGGTAGAGGAGAGTGAGGCAGGGTCGATCCAGGACCAAATTGAGGGACATGAGGAGAGCGAAGCAGTGAGGGTGGCAGGGTCGCAAAATGGCGTCCTCGCGCACGAGGGTGCGGGCGCGCAAAATGGCGCCTTGCACATGGCTGCGGCGGCCGCACCCGCTGCACAAGTGGGAGGGATGACCCAAATGCAGGCCCTCATGGAGCAATTTATGGTACAAATGCAGGCGTCCCTCAACCTGCAGAGTGAGCAAATGAGGGCTCAGAGTGAGCAAATGGGGGTAATGGGGAACCGGATGGATGCTCAGGGTGAGCGATTGGAGGGCCAAATGGGGGTAATGGGAAACCAAATGGGGGTAATTAGGGACGAAGCGAGGGGTACCGGTGAGGCGTTAGACAATGGGATAAAAGAGGTAAAGAATGGGTTAATGGGGGTAGAAAACAGAATGGCCGCTCAAGAGAATCAAATGGAAGGGATGCAAAAGGGGTTAGAGGGGTTAGAAAACAGTATGGAAGGCAAATTGAGGGACATGAGGGACCAAGCGGAAAGGGAAGTTAATCAAATGGGGCAGCAGATAGAGGGGGTCAGAATGGGGGTAGAAACTAAATTGGATGCTCACAGGGAGGAAATGGAGCAGATGAGGGTGGCATCTGGGCAGGAGATGCAAGTGATGGGAGAAGAGATCAGAAGAGGGGTGAGTGAGGAGGTCGGAGGAGTGCGCGAGGAGGTGAGGCACTGTAAGGAGCACATGGAGAAGGAGGTGAGAAAGGGGACTGTAAAATTGCAAGGTGGTATAGAGGAGTTGACGCTGGGAGTAGAACAACTGACAGTGGGACAAAAGGAGTTGGGGGACCAGGTAAAGAAGAACACAGCGGTAATAGAGGGTTTAAAATCGACACAGAAGGAGATGAAAAAGGACGTAGGGGTAATTAAAAAAGAGTGTCAGACGGTACATGAGGACCTGACGAGGAAAATGAACAAAGTGGTAGAGGTGATGGAGGTTAAAGAGCGGGAGGTGCGGGAGCACATAGAAAAAAATAAGGTGGAGTTAGAGGAAGAACTTAAGGGGGCGCACGAGGAGATGAAGGAGGTGAAGCAGAAATTAGAAGAAGTGGAAGAAGGGGTGAGCGAAATTAAGAAGCGACGGAGAGAGGATAAGAAAGAGATAAAGGAGGAAGTAAAAGAATTGGTCCAAAGTCTGTGTTCGGATCGTGATGATGTGCTCATTAACCGGATGAGGGATTCGCAGGTGATGGAGGAGAAGCGAAGAGAAAGAGGACCCGGTGTAAGTGGTGACCAATATGGTCGTGCGTATGATGCACCAGGTGATTTAATAAGCTTGGGGGTCGAGATGGACCCGGATGTTCGTGAGAGGCCAAGAGTGAGGTGTATGGCTGGTCCGGAGGGTATGGAACGAGGGTGCGAGCGAGAGGGTCCGGTGATGGAAGAGGTGCGAGGTGTGAGTGAGCAAGGTTGTGGTGGTGTGGAATGGGTAGCGGGTTGCGGAAGTGTGACCCATGCATCGACACCAACAGGGGTAGTTTTTAGAGGGACAGGGGGGGCACGAGAGCCCCTTGGGGGTAATGTACTGTGGGGGCCCGGCCGGTTCGGCCCCGCGCTGACCCCGCAAGGGGCGACGCACGGGGTCCGGCAGGCGGGCAACGACTCACATACGAGGTGGTCCCACAAGGTCCCACTCGCGCCGTATGACGGTGGGTAAGGGTGGCATCCCTGCCACCCTTCCCATGAGTGGGGCAAATGCGCTATAGTTTATGGGGTGTATGGCAGTGAAAACTAGCCCGGGTGGGTTAGGATATTGTGTGTAGGGATCTAGCGAAGATGACATTAGGTAACGTTAAGGTTAGTTAGTGACAAGGATACCTGTAGTGGGGACGCAGGTAGATTAGTGTGGATTATAATGACGAGGGAGCGCAATAGTTTAAAGGGACGACTGGGAAGCACAAGTTTCAGAGGGGAGTAGTTAGCTGAGATGATGCCGTGTGTGTGAGGATTGAACAGGTGTGATTGAACAGGTGTGATTGCACAGGTGTGCAACTGAACAGATGTGTGGAGCAGTGTATGAGGGAGTAGTGGTGATTGCGTGTTGTGATGACCAAATGGTCCAGGAAGAAAGGAGGGTGCAGGTGGCACCAGGTGTGAGGGCACAGGTGTGCAACGACAGGTGAATGGAGGACAGGTGTATGGAATAAATGGTATGGAGTATTGGAATGGATGGTCGTGGAGTGAGTATGGTGGAAATTGTGGAGTGGAGTGGATGGTGCGAAGGTGTGAATGGGGGAAGAGTGGACCCCATTATGGATACCCGGGGCGGGTAGTGTAAGTGTTAGGTAGAGGGTACAGGTAAATTGTGGTTGGATATTGGCATCTGTGGTGCGGGTGAAAGAATGGTCTTTGGATGGGTGCATTAGTGTTGTGGAAATGGCTGGGCGTGTAGCCTGTTAGTGTGTGTAGTTGGTTTGGGCACTCCACCACTGTGAGGATGTCGGCCAGGTGAGGCCGCAGGTGGGCTCTGGGAGCCGGTAGTTGTGGATGGGGCCCGAGGATCTGGAGGACGGACCCGGGTAGCCCAGTGCCAGAGGGCACCAAGGGGTGACAGAGCCAGGAGAGGGCCTTCCCCAGTTAGTTAGGTTAGGGTGAGGAGCAGGTAAGCTCGGGTGGCAACTACAGTGGTGGAGGTGTGCAGGTGGGTAGACCTGCTGGGAGAGCTACACGTCACAGCCCAGAAATTGTGCGAGGGCACCGAGTGTTGAATCGGGGGAGTGAGACCCCAAATTGAGAAGCACCACAGTTTGGTCAATGGGAATTGGTTTTTAGAACCCATAGTGTAAGTTGGCCAATGGATTGGCAGGGAAAGACCCCGGGTAATGTAAAGTTGTTAAAGTCATTTAGGAAATAGTTAGGATTGATGAACCTGTCGCACCATATGCAGCCACTTACCTGAGGTGATGATGACTCCACACCTGTGTTTCCTTTGTCCTGTGTTGCAGGAAATGAGAATTGCTGTTGGATTTGTGAGATGCATCACGACGTGGATGAGACATTGGGGTGATTCCATCTCTCCCTCCCTAGGAGGGACTGATGATGAATTGGTGATGGCAAATTTGATGTTGAGTTGGAAATGGCAAATTTGATTGGTTAGGAGGGAGAGAAGACGAATTTGGTTTATGGGAGGAACGGGGAAGACAGTAGGGACGTTCGTTGATGTGTAAAGTAGATGTTTATGGGTAGTGTTGTGTTTTGTGGATACAGTAAGGGGTAAGGGAGGGGCACTGTAGGTTACCTGGTGGTGGGGGGGTGTACGGTAGGAACGTACCTGTCTCACCTGGTTCCCATGTGCCCCCAGTGTGCATTACCTTATACTGCGTGCACTTTTGCGCCCTTACCACCTTACTCAATTGTCTTCTTTTGTCTCCCACCTCCGAGGATCTGGCTTTGGGGCAGAGAGAGAGGAGAGAGAGGTGCTGGCTCCGCAGTTGTGGGCCTGTACTTTCGCTGCTTGCTGCCTGGATCGATACACCATATGGACCGCAATTTTTGTGGCCGCCCACCATGGACCGCAGTTCTTTAGCGGGCAAGCACCACCCATTGATGGACCTATGGGTCAACGTGGCACCTATGCCATAAAGGTGAACCACTTATAGTTGGCCCCCCTGACGGCCACAACTTAGAAATGGATGCGGTTGGCGCCTTTCTTTATTTTTGAAAGAAGCCAGAAGGCCAAGTGCACTTCAGGAAGGCAAGACCAGCGGCAGAACATCGGCCGGCTGCGACACCACCGGTGACTATGAACACTTTATTGGTGCACCGGATGGTGCTGACTGTGTGTATGGGGTGGTGCTTTTGGTGCTTGGATGGGGTGCTCTGCACATTATTAAAGGCCGTAGGGCCACAGGGCACTCGTGGGTTGGTGCATCGATGCTGGTATGCGTGCTCTCTCTCTATGCATAACATCTGCATGTGTTCCTCAAAGAACAGGTCCTGGATCGTAGTGTAAATATCAGTCTTGTATAAATGATGCTCCCTGCCGGCTGTATGTTTAGTTTGAGGATTCTTTCCGTGATTCGGTTATCCTGTGGGTGTGTTTCTGTGAGGAGAAGGGTGCAACTTCGCAGGGGGACATATTTACTCATTTGTGAACATCTGTAAAACTGTCGCACTCAGGGTTGAGTTAATAGTAGAGGGAACTACATCTGAGTGCCCCACTAAAGTAAGTAAAAATTTATCGGGTCGGGACGCCCCGAGGTAGAGAAGGGTGCAATGTTGCGGATATGAGATTGGCCTCCATCCATATCCGCTTGTAAATATTCCCCTATTTCCCCAATACTTCCCAACTATCCCCAATCCCCCATTCCCTAGTCCCATTTTCTGTAAACAACACTCTGTAGCCCCGACCTTCCCCTATTTCCCCCCTTAAATGTCGCATCCAGGTCCACCGCATCTCACGTAGACAACTATAGGACATCTTGCTACTTATTCTTAGTCTATGTCAGTTAAGGACTCGTTTCCATTAATTCTGACTCTTCGTTGCACCAGAATGTGATTGTATGGCACCGTTAGAAAGTTTAGGACCTCCCAATACCTCCCCGCAGCTCTTCCTCATGGTACAACAACAACAACAACAACAACAACAGCGGCGGCGGCGCGGGGAGTGTGCGTCCTCACTCCGGCTTGGTTAGCCACCATTGAACATGTGCTCCGACGGGGTTACCACGCAGGGGCTCGCTGTCAGCTCCTTGTCAAGGGCGGAGCCCGGTAACCCCCCGCACCCAATAGAAGCGGCGGACCGATTCCATCTGGGGCGGAGCCAACGAGCCGAGGGCGTGTCACTCCCCGCTGAGCATGCGCAGGAAGAGGGAGGTGACGTCAGATGCGCCCTCAGCTTGGAGGGAGAAGACGCCACCTCCGAGCGCTGAAATACCTCCCCGCATCTCTGGACCGGACCGCGTTTGATTCTGCCCCTGAGCCAAGGTGCACCTTGTGCTATCGACTGCCTGTCCTTCCCTGCCATCAATCCCTGTGTAAGTCAGTCTTGTCCCGTTTGTCTGTGGTCTGTCGGGGATAAGATAAGACTGTGTCTAAGTGCCCATCTTTTCTGTGCTTTACCTCTTACCGTGTAATCTACCCCTTTTCTGCATCACCAATTATATCCTCCTCCGGAGGTCTTGAGAACTGTACCCCTTGTGTCGTTGCATTTATCCCAGCCGTTGTGTCCTTTCCTTCATTGATTTAGCATAGCGCGATTTGGCCAACGTTCGAGTGGAATCGGGCAGGGTCGGGTTCTAATCGGGGAGTAACTGTTCGGACGCGGTAATACCAAACCGCTCGGTAAACTAACATCTAAAACCGCGTCTGTAACAATATATATATATATATATATATATATATAATTATATATATATATATATATATATATATATATATATATATCTATATATATATATATATATATATATATATATATATACATACATACAGTATACACAGTGCATTCATAAAGTATTCAGACCCCTTCACGTTTTTCACAATTTGTTATGTTGCAGCCTTATGCTGAAATCGTTTATCTTCATTTTTTCCCTCATCAATCTACACTCAATAGTCAATACCCCATAATGACAAAGAGAAAACAGGATTTTAGAAAGTTTTGCAAATTTATTAAAAAGAAAAAACTGAAATATTACATTTGCATAAGTATTCAGACCCTTTGCTATAACACTGGAAATTTAGCTCAGGTGCCTCCCATTTCTCTTGATCATCTTTGAGATGTTTCTACACCTTGATTGGAGTCCACCTGTGGTAAATTCAAGTGATTGGACATGATTTTGAAAGGCACACACCTGTCTATATAAGGTCTCACAGCTGACAATGCATATCAGAGCAAAAACCAAGCCATGAGGTCGAAGGAAGTGCCTGCAGAGCTCAGAGACAGGATTGTGTTGAGCCACAGATCTGGGGAAGCCTACAAAAAAATCTCTGCTGCACTGAAGGTTCCCAAGAGCACAGTGGGTTCCATAATTCCTAAATGGAAGAAGTTTGGAACAACCAGGACTCTTCCTAGAGCTGGCTGCCCGGCCAAACTGAGCAATTGGGGGAGAAGGGCCTTGGTAAGAGGTGACCAAGAACCCGATAGTCACTCTGGTTGAGCTCCAGAGATCCTGTGTGGAGATGGGAGAAACTTCCAGAAGGACAACCATCACTGCAACACTCCACCGATCTGGGCTTTATGGCAGAGTGGCTTGACGGAAGCCTCTCCTCAGTGAAAGACACATGAAAGCCCGCTTGGAGTTTGCAAAAAAGCACCTAAAAGGACTCTCAGACTGTGAGAAACAAGAATCTGTGGGTTTTTAAAATCCTATTTAAAAGGCTTTTTTCAATTGCCTCTTCAATTCATGCCACTTCTAAAAAAAAAAATTCAATATATTACAGTTCATCCTCCCTACATTCTCCAAACTCACCTTCATTCCACCCCTCCTCTATCGTTTTTAAACGGATCTCTGATTGGAAAATCACAATAAACCCAGTATGTAATAAATGTTCATTTATCATTAATCATCCACTTTCCAAACTCCCTCCTCACACCTCCCCTACTAAACTCCCCCTCACCCCTCCCTTTCAATTCTCCCCCCTCGCTCCTCCCCTCCAAATCTCCCCCTTGCTCCTCCCCTCCAAATCTCCCCCCTTGCCCCTCCCCTTCAAATCTCCCCCCTTGCCCCTCCCCTTCAAAACTCCCCCCTCTCCCCCTCTCCTTCAAAACTCCACCTCACCCCTCCCCTTCAAACCCCCCCCCAACCCTCCTCTTCAAATCTCCCCCCCCCCCCCCCCCGACCATCTTTCTCCAATTATCCCCCCTCCCCTCCTCCTCAAAGCTTCCTCCTCCTCACTTCATCTCCCTTCTATCTCATACCTCCACCTCCTCCAACCTTTGACTTTGCCCTGCCCCCCCCTCAAACCACCCCTCACTGTGCCTCTTCCCATCACCATCAAACCATTTATCCTCCTCATCCTTCCCTTTCTCCTAACCCTTCTGCAATCTCCGACACACTATCAACAGTTCTCCCTACCTCCCACACTCACCCCTCATCTTACCCTACCCCTCCCCTCCCCTGTCTTGCACCTGATGCTCCCCCTCCCTCTTCCTTAACGGTATGGATCTCAAACACTCCGAGCCTTCGCTCAAACCTGATTGATCTCTCCATACAGGTTGCTTCTGACAAAACCACATGTGATCTGCTTAACAGAAACTTTCCTCCTTCAAGATGTCTCTGATTCCTTAATATCTCTTCCTGGTTACTCCCTCCTCCGGTATGATAGACCTGAGCCTTGTCCTGGTGTGGGGTTGCTATCTTTATCAAAAACTCTCTTTCTCACTATACTTGCACTGCCCTCTCCACACCTCACCCTCAGGAGTACCTCTGGCTACGACTTCCGCTCCGCTCCCACCTTTTGTTCATTTGTGTTTTGTACCGTCCTCCAAACAGTGATGACTCCATTTACATTTCGCTGTCTGACAACATGGACCAACTTCTATCCACTCATCCCAACTCTCTCTCTTCCTCATATGTCGCGACTTCAACTGTCATCATGCCAGCTGGCTGGATGTGGGTACCTCTCTCACCAGCCATGGCATCTCAGCAAAGGACTTCTGTGACTCATTGGGAATGACACAATCTGTCAATTTCCCGACCTGGATCTCAGTCAATGGAGTATCTTCTCTTCTAGACTTGAAATGACAAACCTCCCAACAAATGTCTGCTGCTCTTATTCTGCTCCAATCAGTTAATCTGATCATGTGCTTGTTAAAGTGCATCTCTCTCTGGGCATTCTCAGAGAGCCTCCTCAGTGTCGACGAGTCTGGCATTTCACTCAGGCTGACTGGCACAGTCTTGAGGCAGTCATCAATCATCTGGACTGGTCTCCCATCTCCACTGCCTCTGACATCAACTCTTCCTGGGAATTCTTCCAAAGTAAACTGCTCTCTCTCATTCACAGATTTATCCCATCTTGTCTTCAGTTGTCATACCCTTCCTCCCGTCCATGGTACACTGAATCTTGTGGTGAGGCAGTTGCCCTGAAACAACTTGCCTTTGCCTCTTGGAAGGCTAATCCAACTGAAGGCAATCTCAGTTCCTTCCACCAAGCTCTGAACAAGTGTGTGTCTACCCTCAGGAGAGCCAGGAAACAATATCTCTTTACTCTCAAGATTGAACTCTCAAACCCGTCTCCTTCCTCCAAATCCTGGTGGTGTCTGGTCAAGTCTGTTTCTGGTGTTTGTTCCCCCTCCATCCCCTCCCTTACCTCAAATGGCTACACAGTTGACACCACACATGACAAAGCTTATGCCACAACTCTGTGTTTGCCTCAATATCTTGATACATTCTGGCACCCCGCTCTGCTCAACAAACTCTCCTCGTATGGTATCCATGGAAATCTCCACGCATGGCTTGCAGACTTCCTCTCTGGTCGTAGTCAACGTGTGGCCCTGAATGGATGTCTCTCATCTCCCCTTCCTGTTCAGGCTGGAGTTCCCCAATGCAGTGTTCTGAGCCCTGTGCTTTTTCTGGTCTTCATCAATTATCTCTCTGACTCTCTGGAAAATCCTCTCTATCTCTTTGCTGATGACTCCACACTCTGCCACCCCATTCCTCATCCCTCAGATCGGCAGTCTGCAGCCTCCTCACTCTCTGCAGACCTGAACAAAATCACAGACTGGTCAAACAATGTCCTTCAATCCAGACAAATCTCACACTCTTACGATGTCTCTCCGAAAAGACCACTGGACAACCCTCCCATGTACTTTCTGAACAATCCTCTCCAAGAAGTTCTGTCACTCAAGCTTTTGGGTCTCACTATCTGCCATGATCTTTCCTTGGAAAACCACATGCTGGCCTCCAAAATCATTCGCCGATTGGGCACCCTCCGTCGTGTGAAGTCCTTCCTTGGCACACTTGAGCTCCTCACCACATACAAGGCTTTCATCTGCAGCTCAATGGAATACTGCTCTCCCCTCCTCCTGGCTCGTGATCCTGCCTCACACCTAGCTCGGCTTCACGCTGTTGAAACCAACGCTTTCAGAATCATTGGAAGCTCCCTTGATGAAGCTGATTGTGAGGGCTTTTTCACTCACTCACCGCAGGCAGGTAGGTGGTCTTTCTGTCTTATTCCGACTCCTATCTGGCCTAGCTCCCCCAGCTCTATCTTTGCTCTGTCCCACAAATATTCTTACAGGTCGCACAAGATCTGCCAGCAACCCTCTCCCTCTTCTGGTAAAATTGCCAAAATTAAGACTCTCTGCTCACCTTCACTCCTTCATGCCTCTTTACTCCCACCTCTGGAACAAACTCCCTCAGTCTCTTCAATTCCACTCCTCCATCCAGGTCTTTAAAACAGCTGTTCACCACCATCTCTTATCTTCCCCCATCCAAAACCTTGATCTTTTCTACCCCTGTTAATTCACCCCAGATCCACTTTTTTGAAATACCGACTTCTTTCCTGGAAGTTCTAGCAGTGTCCATGTGTTTCATACCTCTCCCACTCCCCGCCCGCCCTATTCCCATGCGCCCCCCCCCCAAGCCCTCTCCCTACCACAGATCTCCCGATGTACCTGTTCTCTGCTGTTGTACTTGTGTGCTACCCTCTCTCTCCCCATCTTGTCTCCCGCTCCCTTTATTGTATGTTTTGTGTCGGTTTTTTTATTTTTTATTTTTTTTGTGATTGATGTTGGATCTTACATGAGCCTCGATCTTGTATACAAAAAAAAAGAAGCAATGCTGCAGGTCCCACACGATCCCGCTCAAGTCACAAGGCATATGGTATTTCCCAAAACATGGAAACAACACACACACACACACACACACACACACACACACACACACAGAGCAGGAATTGCATTACATTACAAGGGCTGAGAGAGCAGAAGGAGCTAAACCAGAGGAGTGGCCCTTTCCATTTATGAGTTTGATCACGAGGGGCATGGGACAGTACACCTCAGGGCATACACCCTATTATCGACCCGTAGAGAGTGCCTCTGCCACGGGCAGTTTCTGAGTGCCTCAATGTGGTGGCTGTCAGCAATATTGGAGCCTCGAGGGAGCTGGCAGTTTGGGTATATTATGGGTATGAGTGGAGAGAATAGTCCCCCTGAGTTCTCCAGTTTAACCCTCCATGGCGTTGCATGAGCTTTCCCCTCCTGCCCTGAGTGACAGAGCAATCAGGCAGGATCTGTTAATTTACACCCTTATCCTTGTTCCAGCACATTCATTTGCTCCTTTGCTTTCGTCCTGTGATCCCTGACAAACTCCTTCATTTGTACGGATCGATGGCTATGGAGTAGTTTTAGAAAGTTTATAAGTGCATGTTTTAAGTGTCTGTTGGACTCCATCGTGATCCTTAGTATTTATCGTGCTGTCGTCTGTATTACTACAACTATTACTGCCTTTGTGATTACCATTAAATTACTATTGTGTGTGAAGCTGCTGTGTTTATATTTGTGGGAAAGCCTGCTAGCTGGCAGACCTGCGAGAGGGCAATGACTCGGATCACGTGACTGTGTTTACGTTTCAAAAACGGCCTAATACAAGATGCTCGGTAATCCCAATGAGCCTGCGGTCATTTTAAATAACCAGCTCATTGCAGTATAAACTAGTTGGTATTCATAGAATACTTACCCTGCGCAGTCAACTTAGTGTGAGCCAACTCTTCTGTTTTTCAACGTTTCTTTTTTTTTGATCCAATATGGCTGCCAGACAACATGAGCGATGACATCATAAATTTATATTCTCTATTATAATTGTTGCATAGATTACGCTCAAAAATTTCAAACTGATCAGACTAAGCGTTGTCCCTGTCAAATTATGACGTCATAATTATGGCACAAATGATGTCATCGTTAACAACACCTATTCCCCATATGGAGTTCTTTACATTGAGCCACGTTTCAATTTTTTCCACAGAGCAGTTTTGGAGATATAAAGGTGCAACGCTTTTCGGTTTTTCCAAGATGGCGCCTGTAACACATGGCCTATGACGTCATGATTATCATTAAAATATTCTAAAGGAGGAGGCGCTCCTGTGGTGAAAATTTCGTGTCCATCAGATTAGCAGTTGCTGAATTTTTTTAAATAATGATCAGATAAGTGTGGTACTTGTCGAATTATGACGTCATAACGAAGGCACCGGTGACATCATCATTAACATATCTTATTTCCCATGGGGAGTTGGTGACAATGAGCCAGGTCTCAATTTTTTCCATGGAGTGGTTTCAGAGATATATAAGTGCGAAGTTTTTCAAAGATGATGCCTGTACCACATGACTTATGATGTCATAATAATCATTAAAATATTCTCCCGGAGGAGGCCCTCCTATGGTGAAAATTTCGTGTCAATCAGAACAATAATTGTAGAGAAAAAAATTCATACTGATTGAATCAAGCGTTGTACTTGTCGAATTATGACGTCATAATTAAGGTGCTGATGACGTCATCATTAACGTATCTTATTCCCCAAGAAGAGTATTTGACAATGAGCCATGTTTCAATTTTTTTCCATGGAGCGGTTTCAGAGATATAGAGGTGCAACTTTTTTTCGATTTTTCCAAGATAGATGGTGCCTGTACCATGTGACTCATGACGTCATAATTATCATTTTAAAAATTCCACAGGAGGAGCCGCTCATATTCTGAAAATTTCATGCCAATCAATGACTAACAGTTGCAGAGGAATTTCTTTTTTTCATTCTGATCAGATCAAGCGTTGTACTTGTCGAATTATGACGTCATAATTAAGGCACCGATGACATCATCATCAACATATCTTATTTCCCATGGGGAGTACATGACAAGGAGCCATGTTTCCATTTGTTCCATTGAGCGGTTTGGGAAATATAGAGGTGTAACGTTTTTCCAAGATGGCGTCCGTACCACGTGACCTATGACGTCATAATTATGAATGACAAAATTATACAGGCAAAGGCGCTCCTATTGTAAAATTTCGTGTCAATTCGGACCAACGGTTGCCGAGAAAATGCATTTTTTAAATGCAGACATGGCACACATACGGCAGACGTACGGCAGACGTACGGCACACGTACAGCACACGTACGGCACACATATTTAGCCGAATGCTTAACCCCGCTTTTCGCTTCGTGAGCGCAGGGTAGCTAGAAAGCATCTGAAAATGCAAATCCCGTCCGTGTCCGTTTGTATTCAGATTTCCTCTTCTTCCATATGCTCAAAATAACGAAAACAGTTTTTTTTAAATACAAATTTAAAATTGCTGATTTTATGCAGCCTTGACTTTTGACCTTTTGGTCTAAAAAAATATCAGCTTCTATCTTTTGATTGGTGAACCAATAATTATGACCCAATATGCAAATTCTTAAAATTTCAGGTCAATTGGATGATAATTGATGATTTTATTCAACCGTGACCTTTAACCTTTTGACCTTTTAACCATATTAGGAATTTGCCTTCTCCATATTGTCATAAACTAGTGGGGTCACCGGTGGGAATCTCACGGGCATGGGGGTGTATCGTTGCGATCGGTGCAGCCGTTTTTGCGGTACCCGGTGCAATAACGTTAGGCGGGAGTCCAAACCTGAAAATGCTGGAGACCAAAGCTGAAATTGGAAAAACAATATAGAATATTTTACTCCTGGGGGTCCCAGGATTACCCACCCAAAATATCGTTGCGATCGGTTCAGCCGTTTTTGCGGTACCTTCGAACAGACGGACAGACAGACATACAGACGGACAGACAGACATACAGACAGACGGATGGGCATTTGGTGAATTATAGTAAGATAAAGCTTTCGTGAAAATTTGATGGCAAACCTCAAATAATAAATTGAAATTTCATGTCAATTGGATGAAAATTGATGATTTTATGTGATGCTGACCTTTGACGTTTTGACAATATTATTAATTTGCCTTCTCCCGATTGTCATAGTAACGCTAAGGTGAAAATTTGATGGCATAAGTTTGGTGAGAATATCCATAACTTTTTTAGATATCCTGCTCACAGATAGACAGACAGTCAGGGATGATATCACATCCTCTGTCCACATTCGGTAGCACAGGTAATGAGGATGACTGATGGGGAAGGTGACACTATTCCCTATTCATAGTTAATTTTGTCAAGCTCAATAAGAAATAAAAGTTAAACCTCCAGTTGCAGTGTCTTTATGATTGCACATGCATTTCCCAACTCAATAAGAACCTATTCAAAAGGGAAGTTTAATGTACCAGATCTGTCTTGTCTAGATAGTTTCACTTATTTCTGTACTGTTCATTGTTTTGTGAATTCTTCCCTCTGTCTTCTCCACAATTATTTGGTCCTATTGTATTGGTTCCACGTTCGTGTTTGTCTACGCCTCTGCTCGGGCCGAGCACTGTGTTTGTCTCTCTTTCTTTCTCTGCTTTGTTTCCTCCCATTAGATTAGACTGATCTTTGTCCTCCATTTTCAACTCAACATCTCAAAAACCTGATTTAATAAATATGGAAAAGCCTCTGTAAATTTCCCCCAACAAAATCATTCATTTTTCATTCAACCTTCTGTCTGGTGCCTTCATTACCTCCACCCCTGAAGGTGGATGGAGGTTATGTTTTCATCCCTGTCTGTCTGTCTGTGACCAGGATATATCAAAAGGTTATGGACTAATTTCAATGGAACTTGTTGGACAGTTTGGGTGTGTGACAAGGACGCAGTGATTGAATGGTGAAGATCAGGATCCAGATCCAGCCTATCAGTGGGATATAAAACATAAACTGTTCCGCCTGGAGGAGATATGCGCTCGACTCTGAGTCAGGAAAACAGTTAATGAAAGACTACAGGAGGAGCAAGCAAGATTTCACCCTGGTAGATCAGACGAAAAGGAACCACTCCTTTAGCATCTTCAGACACCTATGGTTGTCAAGGCAGTTTTACATTTGCTCGGGGGCACCAATCCTGAATGGGTCGCCACTTCGACACGGGGTACTCGAATGGGTCGCCACTTCAACACGGGGTACTCAAATGGGTTGCCACTTCGACATGGGATACTTGAATAGGTCGCCACTTCAACACGGGGTACTCAAATGGGTCGCCACTTCGACATGGAATACTCAAATGGGTTGCCACTTCGACATGGGATACTTGAATAGGTCACCACTTCAACACGGGGTACTCAAATGGGTTGCCACTTCGACATGGGATACTTGAATAGGTCGCCACTTCAACACGGGGTACTCAAATGGGTTGCCACTTCGACATGGGATACTTGAATAGGTCACCACTTCAACACGGGGTACTCAAATGGATCACCACTTCAACACGGGGTACTCAAATGGGTTGCCACTTCGACATGGGATACTTGAATAGGTCACCACTTCAACACGGGGTACTCAAATGGATCACCACTTCAACACGGGGTACTCAAATGGGTCACCACTTCAACACGGGGTACTCAAATGGGTCACCACTTCAACACGGGGTACTCAAATGGGTTGCCACTTCGACATGGGATACTTGAATAGGTCACCACTTCAACACGGGGTACTCAAATGGATCACCACTTCAACACGGGGTACTCAAATGGATCACCACTTCAACACGGGGTACTCAAATGGGTCACCACTTCAACACGGGGTACTCAAATGGGTCACCACTTCAACACGGGGTACTCAAATGGATCACCACTTCAACACGAGGTACTCAAATGGGTTGCCACTTCGACATGGGATACTTGAATAGGTCACCACTTCAACACGGGGTACTCAAATGGGTCGCCACTTCGACATGGGATACTCAAATGGGTCGCCACTTTGACAAGGGGTACTTGAATGGCTCATTCTTCCCAGTAGGCTGGTACTCATTTTGCCGACCTTAGAAGTATGACAGGCTGAGTCATCCCACCTGGTGTTATTTAAAGGCAAGACAGCAGCTCAAAGTCAGGATCCTAATATCTTAAGCCAGCGAGCCACTTAGACCAATAAGCAAACACCAGGCTTTGGCAGATGTCAAATATCATGCATTGGCCAAATATTTACTCTCTGAAGTTCATCATAGAGCAAAGTACGGAATGGCAAACTCTGGTTGTTAATTTCCTAGTCCTTCGAAAAACATTTTAAGAAACATACATAAAACACTTCAACAGATTGTGACTCACCATAGATTATATAGTATATAGTATAGAAGATACTGCAGACGTATTTTATTTTATTTTTAAACAGGATCTATGGCTCGTAGTGGGGCTGTTACACACATCTCACATACACATGGAAATAAAGAAAAATACATGAGACAACACAGGCCACTTAGATTAGACAAACACTGCCACTGAGCTTGGGGGAAGTGACGTCACCTCCCAGGGCATTCTGGGTACCAGCAGGCCATCGCTTTTCTCAACGCACACAGTGGGCATTTCCTAAGGAATAAATTCATCCTCCCCATGGATGCCAACCGATGGGGATTGCACATACCATTTTTAAAGTCTTTTCTATGTCTCGGCCGGGGTTTGAACTGCTCAAACAACATGACTACATAAATTACATAAATTACTAACATAAATTGTTTACATGAAATGTAAATATCAATTTACATTATATTATCGCTTTGCATAAAAAAGGTTCCAAAAACAGATCCTTGCAACCACAGACCAATCAGCCTGCTTCAAATCATCAGCAAGGTCATGGAATCAGTCATTGCTTCTGACATTAAATCCATCCTCTTCCCCAATGGCTGATCTCAGATCATCAATTTGGATTCAGACCAGGTCATTCTACTCTGGACATGCTACTTCTGCTGTCTCAACATGGATGGAGGCCCTCAACGCCAAAACAGGAAATCAGAGCCGTCTCCCTTGACATATCTCGTGCCTTCAATACGGTTTGGCAGCCAGCTCTGCTCACCAAACTCTCCTCGTATGGTATCCATGGAAACATCCACGCATGGCTTGCAGACTTTCTCCATGGTCTCAGTCAACGTGTGGCCCTGAATGGAATTCTCTCATCTCCCCCTTCCTGTGCAGGCTGGAGTCCCCAAGGCAGTGTCCTGGGCCTTGTGCTTTTTTTGGTCTTCATCAATGATCTTTCTGACTCTCTGGAAAATCCTCTGTCTCTTTGCTGATGACTACACTCTCTGCCGCTCCATATCTCAGCCCTCAGATCGACAGGCAGCAGCCTCTTCACTCTCTGCAGACCTGGACAAAATCACAAACTGGTCAAACAAGTGGAACATGTCTTTCAATCCTGACAAATCTCACATTCTTACTATGTCTCTCCGAAAAGACCGACTGGAAAACCCTCCCATCTACTTTCTGAACAATCCTCTTGAAAACGTTCTGTCACTCAAGCTTTTGGGCCTCACTTGCAGCCATGATCTTTCCTGGGAAAACCACATTTCCAAGCTGGCCTCCAAAGTCAGTTGCTGGCTGAGCATCCTCAGTCGTGCGAAGTCCTTCCTTGGCACCTCTGAGCTCCTCACCACATACAAAGCTTTAATCCGCAGTAACACCGCTCTCCCCTCTCGGCTGGTGCTCCTGCCTCACACCTAGCTCGGCTAACGCTGCAGAAACCAAAGCTTTCAGAATCATTGGAATCTCCCGCGATGAAGCTGATTCTGAGGGCCTTTCACTCTCTCACCACAGGCAGGTTGGTGGTCTTTCTCTCTTCTACCGACTCCTCTCTGGCCTAGCTCCCCCAGCTCTGTCTGTGCTGTGCCCCCCATATATTCCTGCAGGATGCACAAAAACTGCCAGCAATCCTCTTCTGGTGAAACTGCCAAAAACAAGACTCTCTGCTCACCTTCACTCTTTTATTCCTATTTTTTCCCGCCTCTGGAAAAAAAAAACTCCCACACTCTCTTCAATCCCACTCCTCACTCCAGGTCTTTAAAACAGCTGTTCACCACTATCTGTTATCTTCCCCCATCCAAAACCTTAATCTTTTCCATCCCCTGTTAATACACACCAAATCCACCTCTTTCAATGTCCGACTTCATTCCTGAAATTATTAGTAGTGTCAATTTGTTTTATACCGTGTACCCTACCCCTCCCCCTCCCCCCTTATCCCCCCTCCTCCCCAACCCTCTCCCTTTCACAGATCTCCCCATGTCCCTGCTCTCAAATGTTGTGCTTGTGTGCTTTCCTCTCTCTCCCCATCTTGTCTCCCCCTCCCTTTATTGTTTTATGTGTCCGTTTATGTTTTTGTGTTTTATGTGCTAATGTGTGTTGAATGTGTTATTTCTTACACAAGCCTCGATCTTGTATACAAAAAAAACAACAAAAAAAACAATTGCACTATAGAGATATCACCACACCACAGAATTACACCACAGAGTCCGAGCTTTCCATAACGAATCGGTAACATCATCAGATCTCTTTACCAGAATTCCAAGTGCTCCATAAAGTTGGCCAAGATGCAACAGACATTTTTGGTGTCACTACTGGCAGGGATGCGTCTCATCTCCTGTGCTCCTCCTCGGGGTGGCAATTTATTTTTATGCGGCATATGGAGTTCATCACATTGGGAATTCGGTGGACCAACAGGAAAGTGTGAGTTCTTGAATTTACTGACATTTGCCTCAGATTATAATGTCAGGGAGGTGCAAGATAAAACAGTCGACTTGGCAGAAACACCGAGTAAGATATGACTGAATTAACAAGTCAAAGATTGAGATATTGAGGAACAATAACTGAAATGAGAAACTGAACAATGTGATAAGTTTTACATACTTAGGCAGCAGCATACAGACAGATGGAGACTGTTTTTTAGATATTAAAATGAGAATGGGCAAAAGCAAATTGTGCCTTTCAAAAGTTGAGAATTGCATGGAAATCTCAGATCTTCAGGGTGCAGACAAAACTGAGATTATTCAACGAGAATGTTATCTCAGCGTTGCTGTATCTGTGTGGAGTGGAGACCTGGAAGAGGAACAATCAGATTGAACAAAAACTGGTAAGCTTCCAGTGTAGATGCCTGCAGCGACTACTAACACACATCAAGTGGCTCAATCGCATTTCAAACGAAAACGGCACGAGGTAGGCAGGTGAACAGTTTTAATTTTGTATCCCACTGATAGGCCTGATCTGTATCCGAACATTAACCAAAATTGAATTAATTGGCTTGTTATTGTCACCAAACCCATCCAAAAGTATCATCCAAATCAATCCACATCCTTTCGAAATATCATCCAAAATAGAGTTTTTGGCTATATCTCTCAGTGATGAAGAATCACTTTAAAAAATTTTTTAAATTGTAGTATCTGGATCCAGATCCTCATGACAGCATATTAAATTGGTCCTTGTCACTCACCCAACCTGTCTACCGAGTTTCGTCCGAATCCGTCCACAACTCTTTGATATATTGTGCCAGATATCGGTTTTTAGCCCAAATCACTCAATGTTGAAGAATCACTTTAAAAAATTCTCTGATCCGGATCCAGATTTTAATCTTCACCAAAATTGAATCAATTCTCCCTTGTCACACACCCAACATATCCACCACTTTCCGTCCGAATCTGTCCACAACTTTTTGAGTTATCCTGTTCACAGACCAACAGACAGACCAACAGACAAAATATGACCTCCATCCACCTTCAGTGTCGGATGCAATAAAATAGACCTGGAAAAAGCAAATTCCCAACTACTGACCATCATCATGATAGGGAGGAGACGTACCTATTAGGGCGATGTACTCAGAATGTCTGACAAGAGACTTTAAAAACCAACCTGGAAATGGACCCCAAGGGGGAAAAGGAAGAAAGGCAGACTCAAGGGTACTTTAAAAAGACCCATCTCACCCGAGGCACCATACTTCGCACTTAGGATGGAAGACCTGAAAAGACTGGCCCAGAATAGAGGTGAATGGCATTGTCTTCTCTGCGTATTTTGCACCGAATGTCTGTGCGGGTTCCTTCGTATGGATTTACATCGTTGATTCATGTGAAAAACTCAAAATGCATTAACTGTACTCTTCCACTCCAAGGACCTTTTAAGATTTTTTTTTAGTGGAAGCACCACTGTGCCACTGATGCAGTGCCCCCTGTTTCCAATAAGCTGATACTCATGTTGCCGACCTCAGAAGGAGTCAACACCTGATGTTAATTCAGCGGCCAGGCAGGGGCTCAAACTCAGGACCCTAAGATCTTAAGCCAGCCACGTTAACCGTTAAGCCAACACCTGGTTTATTTTAACCCTCAAATCCTAGCTGCAATGTAACGCTGCATGCAGTGCAGAGTCCAGTGACATAAACCTGTCGATATGAAAAGACTTTTCCATAATATCCATCGTTTGAGTTTATAGTCATGACCTTTCATCGCAATGATGTTCACACTTTCACCCAGAAGTTAATGGAGTATTGAAAACAAAGGGTGGGCTGTAGATTAGCGAGGTGTAGTCAGCAGGGGGAATAGTCCGGCAAGATGGTGTAGAGCTAGTACAACATGCCTTTTGAGCTGTCCAGTCTGTGTATGATTCCAGACTTGACTCGATAAACCGTCGGATGGCTTTTCAGGCCAGGTGTTGCAGCACAAAGGCTGCCATCCCTCCGATGGGTGTAAAACTGGCATCCCATCTGCTAGCATTAGCCACACCAGCATTTTCCGCAAGGGTCCTCACCAATAGGGGGCACCTGCAATGCATCCATTATAAAATTTTGAAAACTATATGGGTTTGTCTGAGTGCGACCTGGAAGGCTGGCAGGATATCCTCGAGGTACGTCCAGTCGCCTCTAATCTCTCTCACTTGGGTTTCAATCTCGACCCGACTATGAACTGTCATAGTGGTGTTCCACATGCAGTGTGAGTGCCATTTCTCAGATGGACATTGAACTGGCTGTCCTGGCTGCAGGCATTCGTTGGTGGACATGTTGTCCTTTGTGAAGAGTTGGCGAGTTATCACCAGTACACTGAACAAATTACAAATTTCTGTCCTGACTGACTGTGGGGAAGTAACAGCAAACCGCCAATTACAATTACCAACATTGGTTCGACCATCCCTTGAATGTTAACCCTTATGTTAGTGTTTAAGACACTGTAACAAGGGGGAACATAAGCTACGCTATACATCTCAAAATCCAGTAGTCCAGTAAAACAAAGAATAACTAAACCAGCCGGCACAAGCAAACCACTTAGCACAAGCGAACCACCCGACGCAAGCAAACCACCCCACAAAACAAAACACCCTTCACAAGCAAATCACTTAGCACAAGCAAACCACCCGGCACAAGCAAATCACTTGGCACGAGCAAACTACCCCACAAAACAAACCAAACAGCACAGGCAAATCACCCGGCACAAGAAAATCACCGTGGAAAGCAAACCACCCAGCACAAACACACCACCTTGCAAAGCAAACCACCGGGCACAAGCAAACCACCTGGCACAAGTAAACCAACTGGCACAAGCAAACCAACTGGCACAAGCAAGCCACCTGGCACAAGCAAACCACCTGGCACAGGCAAACCACCTAGCACAAGCAAACCACTTATGTTACGGATTCTTCAATTCAGTTGTGGTGGTTTTCATCCACTGTAAACATTTTTGAATCCATGTACTATTACTGTTTTCAAAAGGTTTATTGTTTATGAACTATTTTCCAAAGGTGAAAAGGTTAGAGTTAAAAGAAACCGGAAACCAGATCAGGAACCGGTCGACGAGGAGGAAGAAGAGGGAAAGAAGGCGGAGCGAGTGGAGTCAGACAAGAAGCATAGTTGCTTGGCGGTCTGGAGCGAACGTTGGCGAACGACAGTCACTAGCGAACTTTCGGGTTTCCCGGGAAAGGGATTCCTGCGACAGAGTTGTATTGCTGTGACAGATGAACCTGCGTGTCAGGTTTTGCGGTCGATTCCGAAGAGAATCGTTGGACTGCCGTTACGTCTCGAGTACGGCCGTCGGCCATTTTGACTCGTGCGCTTTGCATGTCGAGCAAGGTTTCTTTGCTTCGCTTCAGCCTTTGTGCGTCGCGCAAGGTTTTTCTTTGCTTGACTTCAGCCATTTTCACCGCATTCAGACGTATCTGGTGTGTGTGTGTGCAACGCGGATTTTGAAGGTAAATCTGAGGTTCGCCGACTGTGAGCCTTGGAACGTCCATGCCTGAGGGTGTGATTTCCCAGTCGCCTGGAGGGCGCCTTTGGATTTCCCAGTCGCCTGGAGGGCACCTTTGCACAGCTTTGGCAGCAGGACTGTAACTGCCAACCCAACGGGATTCTGGTCTCGATTGGACATTGATCTGACGATCGCTGGAGTGAACAACTTTGGCCTGAAGCCGGTAATAGACATTGGGAATCTTCTGCTTTTCGCTCACTTGGAGCACATTGAGTTATATTGTACGAACCTGATGGTACCATCAAAGGAATGATCTACTATTTGTTGTACAATTGATCGCTATTGTTTTTTTACTGTTATTCTTGTGTGATCTTAATACAATATTTGATTGTTGGTAACAATTGGTGTGGCTTCACCATTGATCTTTGACATACAGAATAACACATTTTTCTGCCGTGACTCCTCTCGGGGCTCGGAGGTACACCGTGACCAGGGGGTTGGGGAGGAGCATGTAACACTTAGCACAAGCAAACCACCTAGCACAAGCAAACCACCCCATAAAGCAAACCACCTAGCACAAACAAACCACCCCACAAAGCAAACCACCTAGCACAGGCAAACCACCCCACAAAGCAAACCACCTAGCACAAACAAACCACCCCACAAAGCAAACCACCAAGCACAGGCAAACCACCCCACAAAGCAAACCACCTAGCACAAACAAACCACCCCACAAAGCAAACCACCTAGCACAGGCAAACCACCCCACAAAGCAAACCACCGAGCACAGGCAAACCACCCCACAAAGCAAACCACCTAGCACAAACAAACCACCCCACAAAGCAAACCACCTAGCACAAACAAACCACCCCACAAAGCAAACCACCTAGCACAAACAAACCACCCCACAAAGCAAACCACCGAGCACAGGCAAACCACCCCACAAAGCAAACCACCTAGCACAAACAAACCACCCCACAAAGCAAACCACCTAGCACAGGCAAACCACCTAGCACAAGAAAACCACCTGGCACAAGCAAACCAACTGACACAAGCAAACCACCCTGCAAAGCAAACCACCCAGCACAAGCAAACCACCCCACAAAGCAAACCAATTGGCACAAGCAAACCACCCCGCAAAGTAAACCAACTGGCACAAGCAAACCACCCTGCAAAGCAAACCACCGGGCACAAGCAAACCACCCCGCATAACCCTTGCCCAGAAACCCATTCAGCATAACTGAAACGACACTCTATAACGAGTATGGTACATTGATGATGATTATGATGTGTGTACAAGTTTGTATATACAGAGTGGTCCAGAAACCCTGGGCACATTTTTAAGAACGATACCTGCAACAAACAACGAAGTTTATTATTGTTATTTGGTGCAAAACAAAACATATTACCGTCATAACAGCGTGATATGGGCAGCAGACAACCCACGATCTACTGTTGAGCACAACGTCCAGTATCAAGCTAGTGTGTCCGTCTGGGCAGGCATTTATTCTGGAGGCATTGTTGGACCAATATTTTTCGAAGAAAATGTGAATGCTGCAAATTACCTTCTAATGTTGGAGCAGCATGTATTTCCAGTCAATGATGGCCAAATGTGGTTCATACATGATGGTGCGCCTGCTCATTATGCTGCCAGTGTATGCCAGGCCCTTGATTTGAACTTTACAGACAAATGGATTGGCCATCGTGGTCCGGTTGAATGGCCGCCGTGGTCTTGTGATTTAACAACACCCTGTGATTTCTTCCTTTGGGGTTTCCTCAAACACAATGTGTATGCGAGGAATCCTACGGCCCTTAGAGACTTGAAACAATTCATCCGTCATGAGACTGCTGTTTTTACGGCTGAAACATGCAGAACTGCGTGTCAGAGTGTGTCAGAGAGCACTTTGAACATTTGAACTGATCTGTTTCATGTATATTAGACTGATTAGACTGTTTAACGAGTAATCATGTTTTGTTTTGCACCAAAGAACAATAATAAAATTTGTTGTTTGTTGCAGGTATCGTTCTTCAAATGTGCCCAGGGTTTCTGCATATGCATACACCTATATTTGCACATGTGTATGCTTGATGTTTGCACATTAGTGGATAATGATTCTGCAACATCTATGCTGTTGATGGGATGCTCATTATGCCATCTCACAAACAGCCAGAGAAGGGCATGCTCACATCATAAGCAAATGGTAGCCATTTGAAAACCTGCTCCATTCCCAACATCTGCCTCATCATTGAAAATATCTAAATTGTTTTTGTGTTATTGCATCTCTCCCCAACAACATGCTGACTAGCTGCTAATATAAACGGAAATGTATACATACTCATGGACATTGAAGATTCCATGGTGCACTCCAACAAGAGGAGGGCTTTAGGCTAATGCAAACCGTGATCCAATTCTAAATTCCTGCATGTGGGTCTGGGTGAAATTGAACCCCTCGATTGGAAACAATTTGGATATACCTGATGGCACTGCTGGAGGTGTGCAACAAGCACCTTTAAAAAAATTTTTTGTATACAAGATCGAGGCTCGTGAAAGAGCTAACATTAATCACACAAAATAAGGGGAGCGGTAGACAAGATGGGGAGAGAGGGGGCAGGAGCAGGACACAAACACAACATTTGAGAGCAGGGACATCGAGATAAATTTTGGAGGGGGAGGGCTTGGGGGGAGGTGGGAGAGGAATAAAACATATGGACACTGCAAGAACTTCCAGGAAAGAAGTTGGAATTTCAAAAAAGTGTATCTGGGATGAATTAGCGGGGGTAGAAAAGATCAAGGTTTTGGATGGGGGACGATATGAGATGGTGGTGAACAGATGTTATAAAGACCTGGAGGGAAGAGTGGGATTGAAGGGAGTGGGGGAGTTTGTTCCAGAGGCGGGAGAAAAGGTGAATGAAAGAGTGAAGGTGAGCAGAAAGCCTAGATTTTGGCAGTTTAACCATAAGAGGGTTGCTGGGAGATCTTATGCGACCTGTAGGAATATTATGGGGACAGAGCACAGAGAGAGCTGGGGGAGCAAGGCCGGAGAGGAGTCGGTAGAAGACAGAAAGACCACCAACCAGCCTGCGGTGAGTGAGTGAAAGGCCCTCGGATTTAGCTTCATCGCAGGAGATTCCAATGATTCTGAAAGCTTTGGTTTCAACAGCATGAAGCCGAGCTAGATGTCAGGCAGGAGCACCGGCCCAGAGGGGGGAACAGTATTCCATTGAGCTGCGGATGAAAGCCTTGTATGTGGTGAGGAGCTCAGGTGTGCCAAGGAAGGACTTCGCATGACGGAGGATGCCTAGTCGGCGACTGGCTTTGGAGGCCAGCTTGGAAATGTGCTTTTCCCAAGAAAGATCATGGCAGATAGTGAGACCCAAAAGCTTTAGCGACAAAACTTCTTGGAGAGGATTGTTGAGAAAGTAGATGGGAGGGCTTTCCAGTCGGTCTTTTCGGAGAGACATAGTAAGAGAGTGAGATTTGTCAGGATTGAAAGACATGTTCCACTTGTTTGACCAGTCTGTGATTTTGTCCAGGTCTGCAGAGAGTGAGGAGGCTGCAGACTGCCGATCTGAGGGATGAGGATGGAGCGGCAGAGAGTGGAGTCATCAGCAAAGATATAGAGAGGATTTTCCAGAGAGTCGGAGAGATCATCGATGAAGACCAGAAATAGCACAGGGCCCAGAACACTACCTTGGGGAACTCCTGCCAGAACAGGAGGGGAGATGAGAGAAATCCATTCAGGGCCACACGTTTCCTACGACCAGAGAGGGAGTCCGCAAGCCATGAGTGGAGATTTCCATGGATACCATAGGAGGAGAGTTTGGTGAGCAGAGCTGGGTGCCAGACCGTATCGAAGGCACGTGATATGTCAAGGGAGACAGCTCTGATTTCCTGTTTGGCATTGAGGACCTCCATCCATTGTTGAGTCAGCAGAAGCAACATGTCCAGAGTAGAATGACCTGGTCACCTGAACATTCAGATGTTACAAACACAAAAAAATTACCAGGTCTGATCCAATCATCTGGAGTATCTATCAAGGAGCTTCCAGCATTGTCCTCTCTTATGTGATGTATTGAACTAGTCGAATGTGTACAAGGTTCATCACACCTGATATGCATTACCTGATGAGGCTGTTCCTGACCATAACCAGGAACAGTAGTCACATTTTGCATACAGCATTGACCGGAGAGTTGTCGGCCAGGAATTTGCCGCAGCACATCAAATGCGCAAATACCTTTTTGGGTCCTTTGTATAAGATTTATCACAAATCGGATACCTGTCTGTCTATGCAACACAACTGTGTCTGAATCAAACAGTATTTGGATTTTTTTTTTTTTTACAGAATGCATGTTATTGTGGGTTGGATGTTGAGCAGACATTGATACCACCTGATTGTAAAGGACATCCAGTGATATTTTTCACCATTTGCACAAAAGTATCGGATCCAAATGATGGTAGTTGTGGATGGCTCTTGGTGGCAGCCTTGCATATCCAAATATGCTCGATTGGGTTACTTGTGGAAACTGTGGTGGTAAGTCCTGATGGTTCATCCAAGAGAGCGGGTGCTCAAATGACTGATGTCCATGTTGTGTTGCTTGACCATTCCTGCACCACACAGGCCTGATGGAGGATGGTATTGCTACCTTAAAATACATTTTGATTATTTGTGTGCACAAAAGTATAATAGTGAGTAGAGGACCTCGTCAATGTCACCTGACCATGAATCCATCCACAGTAGTTTGCACAGTTGCCACTCTGCATTTGCAGTCTGCTAATTGAAAGGGTTTCTTCGATACACCAGCCCTTTCATCTCTCCATAATTGGATGGAATTTGATTCATCAGATGACTTGCATTTTCATCATCGGTTCAGAGTCCATACTCCAGACAACGTGCGTGTTGCTTGTCCGTGTAACTTGTCCGTTATTACGTGTAAGTTGGACATTTATTTCTGTGGTTTTCCATTTGCGCGCGTAGTTTTGCTGGCATGTCAATGCTTCCTCTGGTTTCTCGATTGCAGTTCAAGCTAAGATGCTGCTCATGATGGATGTATTTATTGGCTTGACCATTCTCTTGAGGACTTATTTCTCATTGTACTTCTTAATGTCACTACTTTTAAGGGCACTGTGATGAGTTAATCCTTCGCCTGACCTGTACAGGGGCTATGGTAACAATACCTTCACAGTTTCTCCAAAGGCCGACGATTGTGTGCAGGTGCTCTCGCTGAATGTCAAATTATTGCGTCCTGATTCACTGACCAAGTGTGCTTTAACAGACCATAATAGTGCCAGATGATGGGTCCACATATAACTGACAAGGGTTACAGGTAGCACCAACGTCCACTACTCAGCTGTGAGTTAGATTTTACAGTAAGGTGGCAAAAAAAATTACACCTAGAACGGCATTTAGTAGAGAGCATACCTCCGCCTGGTGAACAGTTTACTTTTGTATCCCACTGATAGGCCGGATCTGGATTCGGACCTGAACCAAAATCTAATTGCTTGTTCTTGTCACCTACCCAACCCATCCACCAAGTTTATTCATAACTCGTCCATCACTTTTTTAAATATCATGTTATATATTGCTTTTCACCTGATCTCTCAATGGTGAAGAATCACTTAAGAATTAAATAATTATTGTAGCCGAATCCACATTCAGATCTTCACAAAAATCGAAACGATTAGTCCTTTTCACACACCCAACCTGTCCAGCAAGTTTCGTACAAATCCGTCCACAACCTTTTGAGATATCCTGCTATATGTCGTTTTTGGCCCTGACGAAGATATGCACAGATGAAATGTCCGTACACACCAGCAACGAGTATTAAAGATTTATTATCAGGAGAAGAGTCAGTTGGTACAACAAGAGATTACAACAATATCCGGCACCAAAATACATCAAGTTTCACAGCCAAGAAACACAGCATGACATCCAATGATCTCTTCTGCTGTCTTAGTTAACTTTGGTTATTTTATAGTATTTTGAGAATAATGAAAGCAGGGTTGGGCTGTCTCCGAAGCCCCAAGAGTTAGGGAAGATGGAAAACAGAGGCTGAGGAAGCTGAGACATTCAGGCGTCAATTCACATCTGTTTAACAGGCCATAAGAGATAAGCACCTTGGAAAAGGAGTCCTGACATTCCACTATATCTGGGACCACAGCTTCGGTCTTAAGAAATATTGTATTTAATCTTTGCACAGATTAATCAATGTAAACTTTATTCCTGTAAGTCTTTCTAAGCATAGTGAACACACAAGTTCTAGAATCCATAATGTAGATTACTGAAAGGTTTATCACTAAGTATATGTTTTTCACTTTATTAGCATTCAATATTCCAAAGATTATTATAATACTGCTGTGCATCGCGTTTTGTATTATACAGCAACACCCATGTTCCCTAGCTATCCTGAAATTGAGCAGAGTAAGAACGGGATGCAAGTGATAACTCACCGACTCCATAGAAGAGGGACGTTTCAATAGAATCACAAGTCCATGCGGACTTCCACAGACCTATCTCCCAATGGTGAAGAATCACTTTAAAAATTACACTAGCCGGATCTGTATCCGGATCTTCACCAAAATTGAATCGATTCGTCCTTGTCACACTCCCAACCTGTCGACAACGTTTCGTTCAAATCAGTCCATAACTTTTTGAAATATCCTGCTATATGTTGGTTTTAGCCCTATCTCCCAATGGTGAAGAATCACTTTAAAAATTAAATATTTATCATATCCGAATCCATATTCCGATCTTCACCAAAATCGAAACTCTTTGTCTTTGTCACACACACAGACTCTCCACCAAGTTTAATCCAAATCCGTCCACAACATTTTGAGATATCCTGATGTGTATCGTTTTTGGCGCTATCTCCCAATGGTGAATAATCACTTTTAAAATTCTACTAGCCGGATACGGATCTGGATCTTCACCAAAATCTAATAATTTCGTCATTATCACATACACTACATCTCTGCTAAATTTCGTCCGAATCCGTCCATAACTTTTTGAGATATCTTGTTCACAAACGGACAAACAGACAGACAGACAGGGGTGAAAACATAACCTGGAGAATAATACTCAGAATTTGTCATGCAGGGGCGTGATCCTGAACTCCAAACCGTCATCCACTTTTGATCCATTTATTACCCTACGCTCGCGAAGCGAAAATCTAGGTTAAGCAATCGTATACGGACGTACGTGTCTGCATTTCAGTAAAGTAAAGTGTGTGCCGTGTTTGCATTTAAAAAATTCATTTTCTCAGCAACCGTTGGTCCAATTGACATGAAATTTTCACCATAGGAGGGCCTCCTCCTGTAGAATATTTTAGTGAATATTATGTCGTCATAGGTCACGTGGTACAGGCGCCATCCTGGAAAAACGTTACACCTCTATATCTCCCAAACCGCTCAATGGGAAAAATTTAAACATGGCTCATTGTCAAGTACTCACCATGGGGAATAAGATATTGTTGATGATGATGTCATCGGTGCCTTAATTATGATGTCATAATTCGACAAGTACAACACTTGATCTGATCAGTATGAAAAAAAAATTCCTCTGCAACTGTTAGTCCGATTGGTACGAAATTTTCAGAATATGAACGGCTCCTCCTGTGGAATTTTTACACTGATAATTATGACGGCATAGGTCATGTGGTACAGGCGCCATCTTGGAAAAATCGAAAAAAGGTTGCACCTCTATATCTCCGAAACCGCTCCATGGAAAAAAACGGAAACATGGCTCATTGTCAAGTACTTCGCTTGGCGAACAAGATATTTTAATGATGATGTCATCGGTACTTTAATTATGACGTCATAATTCGACAAGTACAATGCTTGATTCAATCAGTATGAATATTTTTACTCTGCAATTCTTGGTCCGATTGACACTAAATTTTCACCATAGGAGGGCCGCCTCCTGTAGAATATTTCAATGATTATTATGACGTCATAGGTCACGTGGTACAGGCGCCATCTTGGAAAAACTCCACACCTCTATCTCTGAAACCACTCCATGGAAAAAATTGAGACCTGGCTCATTGTCACCTACTCACCATGGGGAATAAGATATGTTAATGATGTCATCGGTGCCTTCGTTATGACGTCGTAATTCGACAAATACAACAATTATCCATCCGATAATATAATCATGATGTCATAGGTCATGTGTTACAGGCGCCTTCTTGGAAAAACCGAAAAATGTTGCACCTCTATATCTCCAAAACCTGGTGTTGGCTTAGCGGTTAGGGTGCCGGCTTGGGAACCTAGGATCCTGGGTTCGAATCCCTGTCGATCGCTGAATTAACGCCAGGGGGGTTGACTCAGCCTGTCATCCTTCCGAGGTCGGCAAATTGAGTACCAGCTTGCTGGGATGAATGATCCAGGTGTGTACCCCGGTTTAGAATAGGTACACCGTATTCCTGCGCATCGTAAGAGCGTGACCAAGGGTTGGCGTCAGGAAGGGCATCCGGCCATAAAAACATTGCCTCAAACAGGGAACCATGATTGTCATGGGGCCCGCAAGGCTAACCCCCGCTCTAGCGGGGAAAATGGCCTTAAAACGATCATTCATTCATTCATTCATTCTATATCTCCAAAAACGCTCTATGGGAAAAATTGAAACGTTGCTCATTGTAAATAACTCCATATGGGGAATAGGTGTTGGTAATGATGACGTCATTGGTGCCATAATTATGACGTCATAATTTGATCGGGACAACGCTTAGTCTGATCAGTTTGAAATTTATTGAGCATGATCGATGCAACAATTACAGTATTTAGAGAATATAAATTTATGATGTAATCGCTGACGTGGTCTGGCAGCCATATTGGATCAAAAAAAAAGAAACGTTCAGAAACAGAAGAGTTGGCTCACACCAAGTTGACTGTGCAGGGTAAGTGTTCTATGAATACCATCTAGTTTATTACATGCACATGGGTAGAAAGGGAATAGAGCTTTGAATTGCATCAGATGTGGCAATAAATGTGAATTGTTGCTCCTAGCTTGTCGGCTTGATGACAGAAGATGCCATTTGCATTTTTGCCGTCTCCATCCCTACCCCGTTTAAAATCCTCCATGGGCAGGGGCAACTTGCAAGTAAATATAATTGCAAAGGGATGTTTAATATCCACCAACTAATTCCGGCAGCCGTGACGCCCAGATCCATCTGAGGGACGGCACGCACACTCATTAATCACCCTACCTGAGAAACACTGGGATGCAGTCAGTTTATTGAGATTTGAGCCCAGGCTCGACAGCTTCAGCTAGTTGAAGATGTTCTAGTTGAAGATGATTAACATGGTCGCTTATAACCAAAACCCGACAAAAAGCCTTACGAAAATAGCGATATGCCATCTTGGTCAGCACATTGTCACATCGCTGGCGTCTTAAGCCGTTATTTTGTTTCGGCCTATTCAAATGTGCCTTACCGTACCTTGGAAACACTATCTACTCTCATGGAATAATTAAAGCATATAATCAAAATCTGGATTCGGATATGAGGATCGGAGCCTGTTCACTAAATATGTATCAAAATCTGCAGTGAAATCGAACAAAATTTAACACATAAGTGATTCTTATAACAAAGTATATATATATATATATATATATATATATATATATATATATATATATATATATATATATATATATATATATATATATATACATGTATACATATACATATATATATATATATATCTTTTACTCAGCTTTCAGCAAGGCTGTCCTTCCTCCTTCTCCACATTGCCAAAGCATCATACTTAATTTTTTATACTATTCCAACAATTATATTGAGTGAAGAGAATATTAAGGAATGTGCCCAAAGTGTAAATTTATTGAGTAAAGTGAAAAGAATTAACCAGGGAAATTGAGTATAATTAAAATAATTAGCAGCAGGATTGATGCCAAGGCTTCCGCAGTCGCACCTGTGTACTCCTTGGGCAAATCTCCGAGTAAAGAAGGCAAGATAAATTAAATGAAAGCTATAATTAAAAGAATGTGTCCCCCCACACCCCCCCCCCCTCCTGCTATGTCTATAGTCTATTTAATTTATTTCCTTCCTTTAAAAAGTAGAAAGTACACTGATGGACGAACAAGAACAAAGGCATCTTTAAAGGTAAATCTTTGGTGCTTTGGGGTTGGCGTGTTGATGAACTTTAAATGCGTGCTTATGCTTTACTGCAACGCTACTTCGAACAAGACAAGGTGCCTCGGTCCACTCACAAGCGCTCATATGGAAGATTGTGTGTGTGTGTGTGTGTGTGTGTGTGTGTGTGTGTGTGTGTGTGTGTGTGTGTGCGTGTGTGTCAATGGCGGATTATAGTGAGCCATTTGCTCCCAGCCCCAGATCCTGACCGGTCCAATTTTTTTTAAATTGAGTGAATAAAGTGTTTTTATGCAGTTTCTCCTTTTACAAACGAAAATAGCCGTCAGAACATGGTTCAAATTTGGTAATCTGTTCTATTCTTTCTAAAATGGAGTAATATGAGGGAACGGTCAAGGAAAACTGAGGAGTACATTGTGCGAGTGAGTGATGTGTGAATGGTGTGATGTTCCCTTTGCGTTAATATTACATAGAAGGCTGTGAGTTGTTCCGAGTGAGTGAACAGTGTGAAAAAGGCCACGAGATGTTCCATGTGAGTGAACGGTGTAAGGAGGGCCGTGAGGTCGGCCCAAAATGTTGAGATCGGACTGAAAATATCGTTTACCCCTGGCCCTGGCAAGGCTTTGTGTGTGTGCGTGTGTGTGTGTGTGTGTGTGTGTGTGTGTGTGTGTGTGTGTGTGTGTGTGTGTGTGTGTGTGTGTGTGTGTGTGTCTCTCATCAAGCATAGCATATACTTCTCTTTGCTAACCTCCCCCTTCCTTTCTCTCTTTTTTTCCCCCTTCCCTCCCTCTCCCCCCCCCCCCTCCTTTTTTTCTATCTCCCCCCCCACCCCTCTCTGTCTCTATCCCCTCCCCCTGCCCCCCCTACCCTCTCTCCCCTTCCACTCCTTCCCCCCTCCTGCGTTCCTTCCATCCCCCCTCTCACCTCCCTTCCCCTCTCCCCACTCCTCCTCTCCCCTCTCCCCACTCCTCCTCTCCCCACTCCTCCTCTCCCCTCTACTCCCCCACCCTCTCCCTCTCTACTCCCCCACCCTCTCCATCTTCTCCCAATCTCTCTCCCTTCCCTTCCCTCCTCCTCGCCTCCCGCTCCCCCTCGCCTCCCCCTCTTCCCCTTCACCTCACCTCCCCCCTTCCCTCCCAACCTCTCTCAATGCACCCACTCTCTTCATATTCTCGGCACAAAGGAACTCTGCGTTGTCCGGCAACTCCGGGCACTTTTGCTAGAGGGAATATAATGTATGTGGGTGGGGTTGACATTTTTTGAAATTGACCCAATTTTTAAGGTCATGACCTAGTTATAGATATTTTAACATTGTTCGCCAAACCCAACTCAGCTTTGTCTGTTCGAAACAGAATTGCCCTCTCTCGATAGCGTAGAGCAAGGCACATTTAGGCTTGATTTACATCGTTCCCCTACAGGTTAATGGTCAAGGTGAAATGGCGGACTGAAAAAAAAACATCGATATATTTTTGTCATCGTTCAATTTTGCCAATGTGGGTTCTGAAAGACCACTTTGCCTTCTTGCATCACAATAGTGTACCTACATTGAAATTGTGCACCTGATATTTGATTCGTGTCCTTGACCTACATTTTCGGATTGTGACCTAATTAACAAAAAACACCTTTTTGATCATAAATGGAATAATTTTCCTCTGATTTTCATGATGTTAAGTTGTGTGGATAGGGTGTAGATGGGGACACGTTTTCTTAATTTACACTCTATCCTTAAATGTTGAAGGTCAAGGTCAAAATATGGCCGGCATTGTTTCGCAGGCTAAGGTAAGTCGTGGATCGCAGATATCTGTTTTTTTTTTGCTACATACAGCTTTTGAGGCTAATGGAAGAGCAGAACAACAGAGGGCCGAGGGTGAACGAGTGTACGAGAACGTACCGATGCGATGCACCGCAGTACGAGAAGAGGCGCTGTGGGTGAATTGTCATTCCTGTCATGTTCTTCTTGTATGATGTGTTTCTGTACTCACACTCTTAAAAGCATGTTTATGTATTCAGCACTAAGCGAAAGGGAATGAGGCCCAATGGCACAAGAACAGTTAGATTGACAATGCGAGGCCAGGAAAACGACAGAATATGGCAAATGAATAGCCAGAGCCATAAATAATTGCCTTTTTTGCCATAATATAGCAGGTCATGTATTTGCAACCAGAGTATATTCATGTGCCACACCTAACCCCTCACCAATAGCCTATTAGGTTAATGGAGATTGGTCAGAGTAAAAGGTAAAAGCTGTGCTGGTGAAATCTGGTTACTGTTTAATTCTGTGCTAGGATCCAAATTACTCCTTAGGGAATGTAGGCCTTATTCTACAGAATATCAATGCTGGAGTACAATTCCCATGGCGAATGGAGATTAACCTGCATGGACACCAGTACAGTTAGACTATTCATAATCACAAAAGTAGGGTAATGCCAAAATCTAAATGTATCATTCAGTTTTGGTATGTACTGTATGTATATATATATAATAGTATATAACTGTATGTATATGTATATATATATATATATATATATATATATATATATATATATATAATTATATATAGGAAGGGTTAATCCCCTTGTCCGTTAAGCTGGCCGTCCCCCAATCCTGGAAGCTATAACGCTCCTTTCCGGGCGAGATTGGCCAGGGTGATTGGTCAATGGAGTCCCAAATACCTGAGTGCCAATCCAACCGCAAAGCAGGGAGATAACTCCCGCTCGGACCGCGGACAAGATGGAAATTGCCGAGCGGTTTAGCAATCCGAAGCCCGAGCCATGAACAAAAGACTAAACCCGATCCTGAGCGGTTTCCCAAATCGTGCCACAGGTACTCAATGGAGAGAAAGGACGAAGACGATCGAATGGAGAGGAAACCAAAGTAAAGGAAGAACAAATATGATTTATTAATTATGTACAAAAACCCAAAGAGGAAATGAAAGGGAAGGAATATACAAGAAGAAGAAGAAGAAGCAGGACACAGGGCAACCTTACCTATACAGTCTTACTTAACCCCAGGACGAACAAACAGACGTACATGGGAGGGTAGTGGTAGGAGGAGAAGGGTCCAAGCAGATGGTAGGGCGTTGAGGTCCGGCTCCAGTCCAGGCTGGAGAATGGGACGCAGCTTGCGTGTCGCTGGCGCACGATCGGACCTTACATATGGTGGGGGGGGGGGGGGGTAGTCCTTCGCAAGTCCGTATGCGCAGTTCTCTGCCCGTGACCTCCTTACTCAGCTTCTCAGGTGTTCAGCGCCGCTTAATGATTCCTCGTGCATCTGGTACAAACGAGCTCAACAACCGGCAACAATAGGGGTCTAGAGGGCCTCAGCCTATTTCAGCAATGCGAGCACCCCCACGTCTCTCTTTTCTCTCTCTTAGCACCTCCTCCTCTCAGCACTTCTCTGTGTCAAGGTGCCACGCTTGCGCTTATATAGTGCGCTTTGAAATCAAGCCGCATACTCTCGCACTCCACCCACCGGTGAGCTCACCTCAGCCCGGGTTGGTTAGCGAGGGCTCACCGGCTCTGCCCCTAACAGGGCCATGCCTCATTCTGGGCGCTCCACCCCCTTCCTCTCCAAGCTTGACCGCATGCGTAATGGCGGCGCTAAGGCAGCGAACGCTGCTGGCAAGGCGCGTACCACAATTTGGAGAGAGTCAAGCCGCAAAATGAATGGAATTGAAAAGGACCTATCTTATTTAATTAATGCAATGCACATGCAACTATTGGGTACACAGCCTTATCTGAAACACATATTAAGGAGATAACTAAAGTCCTATGGTGACCTACGTGTTGCATATGGCTTAACTATGGGTGCGACCTTTGACCTTTTAACAAATAGAATATTTACAAGAATTATTTACAAGTGAGGGTTATAAAACCGCAACACTGCACCCTCCTTTCCTCCAGGCCTGTTCCGGGCCGAAAAAACTTTAATTTAATGTGACACTTAGGTGTGTTAACCCTCTACTTTTAACCTCACCCTTAGTGTGACAGTTTTACACACTAAATATGTCCCGCCTGCTGCTTTGCATTCTACCTAACAGACACATTCCCACAGACTAACCGAATTGCGGAATGGTCTTCAAAACTACACATAAAGCCGGTGGGGAGCATGTTATTTACAAAGACACTACTATTTTGATTATTTACAAAACTGCAACCCTGTACCTGTCTTTTAGTACAGACAGGTGTCTTTTGGTACAACCTGTCTTTTGGGAGACAAAAGCAGGACTTTTGAAAAGAGGAAAATCATTGCCATGCACTGCACTGATACACCATAACATATGCACCCAAATCACAAAATGCACGAAAAGCACCACAAAGCACCAAAGAGCACCAAAAAAAGCACCATTATGAAAAATGCACAAAACAAGCATTTTTAAAATAATAAAATGGTGTCTTCTTCTTCTCTGCTCTGCTGGGCCGCTGGTTCTGGTTGACTTGATGGATCTTATTCATCTTGATGTTATTATTTAATAAAAGGGCACACACCGCGTCCGCTTTTTATTATTTGTATGGCCAGCAGGGCCAACTCCAGTGGTCCACCTGCATGGCATGGATGCCACTTTAGCACAGTGGTCCGCAACCAGATACTGCTGGCCACAGTGGCCGGTCCCAGCAGAGACACCAGGCCACAGTACGTGTGGTCCATAAGGTGGTGATAGGCCACAGAATGTGTGGTCCATGAGTGGTGACAGTGTGGTCCATATGATGCATCAGTGCAGGCCGGAGGCAGCGAAGGTGCGGGCACACAACTGCGGTCACCTGCGCTCTCCCCCCGGGCCCAAAAGAAACAAGTGGGAGATCTCGCGAGATCTTGGAGATGGCGGCAGGGATTTTCGAAGCTCCACACGGTCTCCACGTTTTTCGAAGTTAAGTCTGTTCACAATTGTATTTTGTCGAAACTGTATTTATCTTTCGGTGTGTGAAGTTATTGTGTGCAACTTTGGTTGTTTCTCGGTGTTTATCTTGCATAAATTGATCGTCTGTTTGCCGTGTCGCGAGCAAGGCCTTGTACAGTGTGCACTGTACAACCTTGAGGCTTTGTTTTTCTCTCAGTGGTCCGTCGTTTGTGATCCAATAACTTTCGTTCTCTGTATTCCCAGTCTTTTCACCCATAGCCTACTTCCTTGTGTAAATCTCAACTAAAAAAAAAACTAAAAAAAAACAAAAAAAAAAAAAACATTTCCTTCTCTGTTCTCATTCGTTTATTCATTCGTATTCGTTCGTTCGTTCTTCGACCACGTGTTTCTCCCCCATTTCCCCAGATAGTTTTCACTCATTAACCTTCAATGTTTACACTTTCCCCTCAAGTTATGTATTCCGTCATATTTTATAACACCTTTTTCTTCTTCTTCTTTAAAAGGCTGCTTTCGACTTGCTCACCAAATCAATTCATCCCAAAAAAAATATCCATCTCCTATAGTGCCTTTTTTCTACATTCCCTAAACTCTCCTGCACTCCATCCTCCATCCAGCGTCCTTAAACGTATTTTTAACTCGAAGGTCACAAGAAACTCATTTTGCAATAAATGTTCGTTTCCCATAAATCGTACACTTTCAAAAATCCAATCTCACCCCTCCCCTCCAAATCTTCCCCATAACCCCTCCCCTCCAAATCTTCCCCATCACCCCTCCCCTCCAAATCTTCCCCATCACCCATCCCTTTCAAATCTCCCCCCTTGCCCCCTCCCTCCTAAACTACCCCCTCACCCCTCCCCGCCAAGACGCCCCCTCGCCCCTCCCCTCCTAGACTCCTGCCTCACCCCTCCCCTCCAAATCTTCCCCATCACCCATCCCTTTCAAATCCCTCCCCTTGTCCCTTCCCTCCCAAACTCCCCCCTCACCCCTCCCCTTCAAATCTCCCCACCCTCATTGCTTCTCAATTTCCCCCCGCTCACTCCCCCTCCTCAAAGCGTCCTCCCCGCTTCTTCCCCCTTCAAACTCTCACCTCCATCTCCCCCAACCTTCTGCCTCGCTCTTCCCCCTCCTCAAATAACACCTCATTGTGGCTCACCCAATCACCATCAAACCTTTTGTCCGCCCCATCCTTCCCTTTCTCCAAGCTATTCTGAAATCTCTGACACACCTTCAACAGCTCTCCCTACCTCTTCCACCTCTTCCACATCTTACCCTACCCCTCCTCCCCCCTGTTCTGTATCTGATGCTCCCCCTTCCTCTTCATTAACGGTATGGACCTCAAACATCCGGGGCCTTCGTTCAAACTTAACTGATCTCTCCATACAGGTTGCTTCTGTCAAACCAGACGTGATCTGCTTAACAGAAACTTTCCTCCTTTATGATGTCTCTGATTCCATAGTATCTCTCCCGGGCTACTCCCTCCTCCGGTATGATAGACCTGAGCCTCGTCCTGGAGGCGGGGTTGCTATCTTTATCAAAAACTCTCTTCCTCACTCGCCCTGCACTGCACTCTCTCCACCTCACCCCCAGGAATACCTCTGGCTACGGCTTCCCCTTCGCTCCCACCTCTTGTTCATATGTGTGTTGTACCGTCCACCAAACAGTGATGACTCCATCGACATCTTGCTGTCTGATGATATGGACCAACTTCTATCTACTCATCCCAACTCTCTCTTCCTCATATGTGGTGATTTCAACTGTCATCATGCCAGTTGGCTGGGTGTGGGTACCTCTCTCACCAGCCATGGCTCCTCAGCAAAGGACTTCTGCGACTCACTGGGACTGACACAATCTGTCAATTTCCCGACCCGGATCTCAGTCAACGGAACATCTTCTCTTCTGGACTTGGTTATGACTAACTTCCCTGAAAATGTCTGCTGCTCTTCTTCTGCTCCGATCGGATCATCTGATCATGTCCTTGTTAAAGTGGACATCTCTCTGACCATCCTCAGGGAGCCTGCTCAGCGTCGACGAGTCTGGCATTTCACTCAGGCCAACTGGCACGGTCTTCAAGCAGCCATCAATCATCTGGACTGGTCTCCCATCTCTACCACCTCTGACATCAACTCATCCTGGGAATTCTTCCAAAGTAAATTGCTCTCTCTCATGCACAGATTTATCCCATCTCGTCTTCAGTTGTCATACCCTTCCTCCCGTCCATGGTACACGGAATCTTGTGGTGAGGCTGTTGCCCAGAAACAACTTGCCTTCGTCTCCTGGAAAGCAAATCCAACGGAAGGAAATCTCATTTCCTTTCACAAAGCCCGAAACAAGTGTGTGTCCACCCTCAGGAGAGCCAGGAAACAATATCTCTCCGTTCTCAAGACCGAACTCTCTTATCTGTCTCCCTCTTCCAAATCCTGGTGGCGTCTGGTCAAATCCGTTTCTGGTGTTTGTTCCCCCTCCATCCCCTCCCTTACCTCAAACGGCTACACAGCTGACTCCGCACGTGAAAAAGCTGAATGCCTCAACTCTGTGTTTGCCTCTAAATCTTGTGTCCCAAACCCATCCCTCTCTGTACCCACCATACCCAGTCGTACCCTGCTGCTCCTGGACTCCGTGTCCTTTCCTCCTGACAAGGTGGAAAAGTTTCTGTCAACCCTCGACTCTGATTCTGCAACTGGACCCGACGGCATCAGCCCACGGGTCCTAAAATCCTGCTCTGCTGCTCTATCTCACCCTCTCTCTGTTCTCTTCACCCTCTCTTTTGCTCAAGGTCAACTGCCATCTGCTTGGAAATCAGCCAACATCACCGCTTTGCACAAAAAAGGTGCAAAAACAGATCCTAGCAACTACAGACCAATCAGCCTTCTCCCAATTATCAGCAAAGTCATGGAATCCATCATTGCTTCTGATATGAAATCTTTCCTCTTCTCCAATGGCTTGATCTCTGATCATCAATTTGGTTTCAGACCAGGTCACTCTACTCTGGACATGCTGCTTCTGCTGTCTCAACAATGGATGGAGGTCCTCAATGCCAAACAGGAAATTAGAGCTGTCTCCCTCGACATATCACGTGCCTTCGACACGGTCTGGCACCCCGCTCTGCTCACCAAACTCTCCTCCTTTGGTATCCATGGAAATCTCCACGCATGGCTGGCGGACTTCCTCTCTAGTCGTCGTCAACGTGTGGCCCTGAATGGGTTTCTCTCATCTCCTCTTCCTGTTCAGGCTGGAGTTCCCCAAGGCAGTGTTCTGGGCCCCGTGCTTTTCCTGGTCTTCATCAATGATCTCTCTGACTCTCTCGAAAATCCTCTCTATCTCTTTGCTGATGACTCCACTCTCTGCCGCTCCATTCCTCTTCCCTCAGATCGGCAGTCTGCTGCCTCCTCACTCTCTGAAGACCTGGACAAAATCACAGACTGGTCAAACAAGTGGAACATGTCTTTCAATCCTGACAAATCTCACACTCTTACTATGTCTCTCCGAAAAGATCGACTGGACAACCCTCCCATCTACTTTCTCAACAATCCTCTCCAAGAAGTTCTGTCGCTCAAGATTTTGGGTCTCACTATCTGCCATGATCTTTCTTGGGAAAACCACATTTCCAAGCTGGCCTCCAAAGCCAGTCGCCGACTGGGCATCCTCCGTCGTGCGAAGTCCTTCCTCGGCACACCTGAGCTCCTCACCACATACAAGGCTTTCATCCGCAGCTCAATGGAATACTGTTCTCCCCTATGGGCCGGTGCTCCTGCCTCACACCTAGCTCGGCTTCACGCTGTTGAAACCAAAGCTTTCAGAATTATTGGAATCTCCCGCGATGAAGCTATCTCTGAGGGCCTTTCACTCACTCACCGCAGGCAGGTAGGTGGTCTTTCTGTCTTCTACCGACTCCTCTCCGGCCTTGCACCCCCAGCTCTCTCTGTGCTCTGTCCCCCAAATATTCCTACAGGTCGCACAAGATCTGCCAGCAACCCTCTGATGGTTAAACTGCCGAAATCTCGGCTCTCCGCTCACCTTCACTCTTTCATTCCTCTTTTCTCCCGCCTCTGGAACAAACTCCCTCACTCCCTCCAATCCCACTCCTCCCTCCAGGTCTTTAAAACAGCTGTTCACCACCATCTCTTATCTTCCCCCATCCAAAACCTTGATCTTTTCTACCCCCGCTAATTCACCCCAGATCCACCTTGTTTGAAATTCCAACTTCTTTCCTGGAAGTCCTGGCAGTGTCCATATGTTTTATACCTCTCCCACTGCCCCCTTCCCACGCCCCCCCCCCCCCCAAAGCCCTCGCCCTCTCTCAGATCTCGATGTCTCCATGTCTCTCGGTCCCTGCTCTCAAATGTTGTGTTTGTGTCCTTCCCCCTCTCTCCCCATCTTGTCTACCGCTCCCTATGTTATATGTTTTATGTGTCGGTTTGTCTTTCTGTGTGATTAATGTTCGCTCTTTCACGAGCCTCGATCTTGTATACAAAAAAAAAATAAAAAAAAATAAATAAATAAATAAATAAAAATCCATGAGTGGGGGAAGGAGGACAAGCAAAGCAGCGGGGCAAGGCCGCAAGAGTACACGTTAAAACAAGGCAATGCAACATAGAGAGCGCGGGAGAGTGAGCTGAGAAAGCTCGTCCCTACCGTTCGTCACCCCCCATGTCACCTACACTACCCCTTGCCCCTCTCCGTATTTACACCATTTACAAATTCGTCTCTTCTGTCTCGTCCCCCATATCTCCCTCTAGTTCCAAATTCATCATCAATCCCTCCTAAGGAGGAAGAGATGGAATCACAAACACAATGTCACCCCCACGTCATGATGCGTCTTACCATTCCCAAACATCTGCAAAAACATGGTGTGGAGTACTGTCACCTTGGGTGAGTGGATGCGGATGGTGCGAAGAGATTTTCTCCTAACTACCTTCTAAATGACATTAACACACTTTACACTACCCGGGGTCTTTCCCTGTCAAACCATTGGCCACTTTACTCAATGCGGTTCTAAAAACCAATTCCCATTGGACATACTGTGGCGCTCACCAAATTTGGGGTCTCACTCCCCCGATTACTTCCCCCTGTGCCCTCACACAATTTCAGGGCTGGGTCGTGTGGCTCACCAGCAGGTCCGCACACCTGCACACCTCCGCCACTGTACGTCGCCACCCGAGCTTACCTGCTCCTCACCCTAACCTACCTGGGGAAGGCCCTCTGGCTCCCTTACCCCACTACCGCCCTCTCTGGCATCAGGCTACCTGGGTCCTCTCCCTAGGATCCTCGGGCCCCACCGAACTCTAAATGGCTCCCAGAGCCTACTTGCGGCCTCACCTGGCCGACAGACTAACAGTGGTGGAGTGCCCATTTAACCATTCTCACTAACAGGCCACATGCCCAGCCATTCCACTTTACTCATGCACCAATCACAGCAGTATTCTGCTACTCTCGCACCACAGATTTTAATATCCAACCACAATTTACCTACTCCCTTTTTTCCTACTTTTAAACTACCCTCCCCGGGTATTCGGGAAGGGGTCCATCCTTTCCCCATCCACTCCTTCGCACCATATACTCCACTCCACATATTCCACACTACTCACTCCACACCATCCAATCCATACTATTTATTCCATACCATCTATTCCACACAACCATTCTCCATACACCTGTACTTCTCCACTTGCACACCTTGCAAGTCAATCCACTCAACGCAATGCCATTCATCATGCTCACCACAAATACTCTCGTTCAATTCCTCATTTCATCACTCTCACTACAAACACATAGCATCATCTAATCTAACTACTGCCCTTCTATTACTCGTGCTTCCCAGTCATCCCTTACACAATGCACATCCCACGTCATTATTATCCGTCTAATCTACCTACGTCCCCACTACAGGTATAATGTCGCTACTTAAATCTACAGTTACCTATGGTCATTTCCTAGATCCCTAATCATTATCCTAACCCTCCCGGGCTAGATTGTACAGCCAAAACCCCATAAACTATAGCTCATGTGCCCAAAGTACGATGTGAGGGATGGTAGATCGACCATCCTTCTACACCATATACCATTTGCCATCAATTCCCCTATCACTACCAAATGTCCATTAAACTTGAGCCTCTTGGTGCGAATACATTTTTACTGCTCGGTTTCAAAAAACCGAGCAATGCATACGGGTGGTTGGTCTCCTACAGGTTGGGTCCGTCCGGCAATCGGATTCAGGGGAGGAGGTTTCGTCGGGTCAAGACTCCAGGCACCAATCTCGGCGCAAGGCCTTGCGCTCCCAAGCGCGATGGCCCAGCCTTGCCCGGCCGGAGCGCCGCCACCGCAAGGGGGCGCTGCTCCGACCCCTCCTACCTCCCCTTGAACCGGGTCGGTCGCCTTGCCTGGCAAAGCGCGGAATCGACCGTACAGGGCGGAGCCCGGCCCGAATCGTGCACGGCGCTTCGTGCAGGAGCGACACGGCTACGATCCCGGCCGGCCCCCGCAGCACACAAAGCGCACCACGCCCCGAAAGCTCGCGTCGGCTAAACGTTGGCCTAACCGCTGTCCCGGTTAACGTCGATGCTCGGATTGCGTTCTCACACCACGCGTTCTGTTCTACACTCGTACATCCTGACGCTCCAACGCCTCTCGTACAACCCATACATTCCCTGCACTCTATCACCGCACTCTCTGTTACACACCACTCCTCGGTTGCACACCTCTCCCCCGTTACGTACTCCGTAACACTCACGGGTGTGCACTCTCTTGCACACCCGCTCAGCGCACACCTACCCGTGGGTGTGCAATCCCCCGTCGCACACCCAATCACACGCTCCACAACCAACTCAGGTGTGCATTCTCGCACACTCGCCGCAACAAACTCACTCTCCGTGTCACAATCACTCCCACTATCACACTCTGTTTTGCATTCATTCTCACTTTCGCTCTCTGTATCACACTCGTGCTCCGGCACCATTCGCACACGCGCGCCATTTCCACTCACACAGCGCACCACGGACCTCCCACAAACGCCCGTGGTACGCTGGGATCCCAAGCTTGCGAAAATTCTTCCAAACCAAACACTTTCCTGCAAAATCTCTTTGCACCATATACAGCCCGGCTCACCTTTGGGATCCTCCTGTCCACACGCACCTGCAAATCTTTATAAGGATTAGCAAGTATGGCATCAGGATGCGAATACAGACTTTGGGCATATTCCATTCCTTCCTCCCGCGAGTGCTTTTCTAAGTCTGCGGTCTCTCCAATTTCCACTATTTGTTCGATTATTTCTTTTTCCTTGTTAAGCCCAACGACCGCTGGCGCTAATAAAAGCAAATTTTCTACTTCGGCGGTCGCCGGCTTCTCTATACCCCGGGTCGCGATTTCTACACCCATCCACATGTCTGCGCTTTGCTCCACCTCGCTCAACCCGCGCTCCTCGAGTCGCCCTTCCTCGTCGCGTACAAATGCGACCACCTCGCTCAACCTGCGGTTAACCTCCCTCTCACATTCCCTTGTTTCATATCTGGCTTGCCCCCTCGCCAGTCCCTCATTTACTCCACGGGCTTGGCCATTTATGTCATCCAATTGGTCCCCTACTTTGCCCTCTAATCCTACCAATTTGACTTCTAAGCCCCCAATTTGGCTTCCCAATTGCTCCCCCATTCTATTTTCCATTCCCTCACTATTAGCCCTCATTTCTGCCATTTCTTTCCTTAATCCCCCAATTTGGCTTTCCAATTGCTCCCCCATTCTATTTTCCATTCCCTCACTATTAGCCCTCATTTCTCCCATTTCCTGACTCAATCCCCCAATTTGGCTTCCCAATTTGTTCATTTCCCTCCTGGATTGTCCCCTTCACGCCTTGCTTCGTCCCTTTGCAGGTTGATGGACGCCTGTATTTGCGCCATAAATTGCGCCATGAGGGCTTGCATGTCGCCCACCCCCATTAGCGCAGCGGGCGCGGCCCCTACCGCCATGTGCGAGGCGCCGCCATTTTGTGTGCCTGCAACCCCCTCTACCGCACCTTCATTGCCTTCCTCCTCCATTTCTTCCCTGGGGTCCTGGGTCGACCCTAACTCCTCCTCTATCTCCTCATTTTCCCCCACCGGCATTCGATCGCCTTGGGTATCCATGGCACGACTCAATTTGGATCTTTTAATAAAATTTTGGCCGCTCAAAATTTTGACCAAATTTTTTCAGATGTTAACAAATTTGGTTCGGGTCCAATCCCACTCCCAGACACCAATTGTCGCGGATTCGGGGGTCGGCGCTCCCCTTACCAAGGGGGGGTTAATCACCTTGTCTTTAAAGCTGGCCGTCCCCCAATCCTGGAAGCTATAACGCTCCTTTCCGGTCGAGATTGGCCAGGGTGATTGGTCAATGGAGTCCCAAATACCTGAGTGCCAATCCGACCGCAAAGCAAGGAGATAACTCCCGCTCGGACTGCGGACAAGATGGAAATTGCCGAGCGGTTTAGCAATCCGAAGCCCGAGCCATTAACAAAAGACTAAACCCGATCCTGAGCGGTTTCCCAAATCGTGCCACAGGTACTCAATGGAGAGAAAGGACGAAGACGATCGAATGGAGAGGAAACCAAAGTAAAGAAAGAACAAAATTAATATGATTTATTAATTATGTGCAAAAACCCAAAGAGGAAACGAAAGGGAAGGAATATACAAGAATAAGAAGAAGAAGCAGACATAGGGCAACCTTACCTATACAGTCTTACTTAACCCAGGACGAACAAACAGACTTACACGGGAGGGTAGTAGTAGGAGGAGAAGGGTCCAAGCAGATGGTAGGGCGTTGAGGTCCGGCTCCGGTCCAGGCTGGAGAATGGGAGGCAGCTTGCGTGTCGCTGGCACAGGTTCGGACCTTACATAAGGCGGGGGGGGGGGGGGGGTAGTCCTTCGCAAGTCCGTATGCGCAGTTCTCTGCTCGTGACCTCCTTACTCAGCTTCTCAGGTGTTCAGCGCCGCTTAATGATTCCTCGCGCATCTGGTACAAACGAGCTCAACAACTGGCAACAATAGGGGTCTAGAGGGCCTCAGCCTATTGCAGCAATGCGAGCACCCCTAACGTCTCTCTCTTCTCTCTCTTAGCACCTCCTCCTCTCAGCACTTCTCTGTGTCAAGGCTCTGCGCTTGCACTTATATAGTGCACTTTGAAATCAAGCCGCGTACTCTCGCACTCCGCCCACCGGTGAGCTCACCTCAGCCCGGGTTGGTTAGCGAGGGCTCACCGGCTCCGCCCCTAACAGGGCCACGCCTCGTTCTGGGCGCTCCGCCCCCTTCTTCTCCAAGCTTGACCGCGTGTGTAATGGCGGCGCTAAGGCAGCGAACGCTGCTGGCAAGGCGCGTACCATAATTTGGAGAGAGTCAAGCCGCAAAATGAATGGAATTGAAAAGGACCTATCTTATTTAATTAATGCAACGCAGATGCAACTATTGGGAACACAGCCTTATCTGAAACACATATTAAGGAGATAACTAAAGTCCTATGGTGAGCTACGTGTTGCATATGGCTTAACTATGGGTGCGACCTTTGACCTTTTAACAAATAGAATATTTACAAGAATTATTTACAAGTGAGGGATATAAAACCGCAACAATATATACTGTATGTATGTATATACAGTATATATATATATATATATATATATATATATATATATATATATATATATATATATATATATATATATATATATATATATATATATATATATATATATATATATATATATATATATATATATATCTATATACATACATACATACATACATATATATATATATACTATATATATATATATATATATATATATATATATATATATATATATATATATATATATATATATATATATATATATATAGATAGATATATATATAGATATAGATATATATAGATATAGATATATATATATATAGATATATATAGATATATATATATATATCTATATATATATATATATATATATATATATATATATATATATATATATATATATGTGTACATATTTATATATATTTATACATATATTTATTTATACAGATATTTAAAAAAAATTCATGTATGCTGCTTCCTGGTCCATAGAAGTCCTTTCATGAAGTGCCAATAAGATGCACTGTATCTTGGAACACATCATCCCAGTTGTGATGTGGACATCAGACATACCTTCATCCCTCACAATAATAGGCCGTTGTTCTGGTTCCCTCACATGTTCCAAGTTTGTGTCAATTGTACCTTCGAGTCATCTGTCATTGTCTCCTCCACGACCCCATTAAAAGTGTTCTGTGTTGGTTTCACCACGTTACCTCATCAGGGCCTCTCTGGTCTATATTTTCTCTGGCTGGCCTTTGAGGTTCTAATGCTGACTCTTGATGAGACACTTACCTAAAATGTGGAGAGATTGCTGAAAACGACATTTCCTGTCACCATCTCATTTTTTGCAATCACAGGATCCCCCTCCGAATTGGAATGACACCCAAGGCCAGGCACACAAATCCTGCACAGTGCCGAATGAAGACGACTCTGTGGTCGAAACGTCGCCACTAACCCATCAGCTGGCTGGAAGCGGTGCTACTACCGGCTGGCAGTACGTAGTTGGTGGTTCCTTCAGTTTTGCAATACCTCATTGTAATCCATCTGCTATGTACTTTATATGAATTGTATATGCCTTTTATACGACCCATGTAGGGAATGTTTATACTTGGATCTTCTGAGGGTTGGAAACAGACGGGCAACTGGAGTCTCGCTTTCTGTTGATGTCAACGATCGGACAAGTTTGAATATGCGTAGTGTCTGCCAGGTTCATGTTGTCTTGGAGTTCTGCCACACATGTGCCATCGAGCAGCCCAAACAACCCAGGAAAGTGTAAATCTGTCTTGAGCAAACCGACGATTCGGCAAAGTGCAAAAGGGAAGTTTAAATCTTAATTCAATTAAAAACGGGGTGCGGGAAAGGTCACGTGCCATTATTTGTCAGCACCTCTTATGTGCCAGAGGCTCATGAGGTGCAACGCTTCCTTTCATTGATGAATGAAAAATCCATTGCACTTGCTTGATCCGACCTGCAAACAGGATTTAATAGAAAACAGCTGTGGATGTGGCAGGGAATGAACCGAAGATGGTTCTTTATTCTGTACCCAGACGGCCGTGTGGTATCGGGGCCGGAACTGGCATTTGGTCGGCTGTGGGCACCCGGTGGGAACAGTGTCGGGCTGGCTCATGGTCTTTGGTTTACTGTCTGGGTAACTACGTGGGGGCACTACCATCTGCATGCTCTGCGGCATTTCCATCTGCTTGCGGCCTTATCCGATATCCATTTCACCGTGAAGTTCCCTTTTTGGCAAATTGCACACATCCATCTGGATGATCAGCAGACCCGGTCAACGAGCGGAATATCGAAGTATCAGATTATGCTCTACCCTCCCACATTCGATCAAAAGCTTCATCTTTGGCGCAGAACAAACAGAAATTGTCTCTTGGGCCTGCAGAATCCTCGAAAAGCAAGGTATGACAAATGTATGGATCTAATGCACACGACCAGCTTCATCAAAATGCTGACACCTTCACAACTCCTTAGTATCTACAATCGATAAATAACTGCTCATTTCTTTTGTTAACAATCTTCAGGACAAATCCTGTGCTCTATCAAAGCCCTTTGGTCCGAGCTTCCTCTGCTTCGTGGAGACCTACTTCTCAAGTGCCCGCCATTGTGTAAAGCTCCCGGTTTGTTGAGCATGTGGGTTTATGACGACACTTTACTTGCTTCAAGTCAGGGTTCCTATGTAGATCAAGAGGGGCTTCTTCATTGTGGGCATTCAATCTCACCTTGTGCCAAGTTTCCTTCCGACCGGAATACAGATCGCGTCCAGGCGTTGCCGTGCGCTGGAAGCATCGCACTATCGCTCTTCATTAATTACTTACGGAGTCCAACATGCCAAGTAACGCTTCTTGTGCACCGACAGCAATAAATTAAGTGGTTATTTTGCCAGCTGTATGACGTTCATTTGGTCTTGGAGTTCGAGCGACCACTTCTTACAACTTTCGACCAAGGGGGAGGGAGGGGGGAAGGGGAGAGGGGAAGGGGGGGAGGCAGGAGAGGAAGGGGGTTCATATATATGCTGTTGGGTGAATGTGGCATTCATCACGTTTCTGAGTTAAGTGTGATGCAGTTCAGGAAGAAGAAGAAGCCGTACTACAAACTTCGTACACTTCCAGAATTGTTTGATTTATTTGTATTCAAATGTCTGGTGATTGTTTTGTATTTATTTATGTGAATGTATACTTGTATATAACTGTCATTAATTTTAAAAGGCTTTGGCACTATCGAGGGATTTTTTTTTTTAAACGATCTTTATTTTTTCTATTTTTTATTTGGCCTAAACCGCTCCCAAGCACTCACTGATGAACCTCTGAAAGTTTGACGAAGATCCGTTCAGCCATCTCTGAGAAAAATGGCGACACACAGACAGACACGCATACAGACATCTCTCTTATATAGTAGATATACATGCAGCTCTATGTGGTAATCTAATCTAATCTAAGTTTTGTCCACAGCACTGCTACCATTTCATGCATTAACTGGGTGTGACACCACCTCCTATTTTGCAAATCACACCAAACAAACATCATGGAAAGTCTTCAAAGAGCACCATAAACTGCTGAAGAACTTGGGCATTGGTGAACTCACAGAGGAGACAATCAAATCTGCAGAAGCGTTCGTCTGCAGAATATATAATGTGCACAGAACAACCTCTGTTGATTCAGCACGACATATGTTGTTCTCCAAGACTGGTAAACCAGAAGCAATGTCACCGACAAGTGATGCTCTTCATTTCCATTTGATGCGATACACTATCAAGCTATGGTATGGAGAAATGCTCATTGTGCCATACCTGACCTTCCTGCACCTGTGGAAATGGGATGGAAACGTGGTGATTCAGGACTAGAGCCTATTCTGATGTCACTGAGTCCTATCCCAGAAAGTTGCCTCGAGTTGATTTGTTGTGCATGCCACAAGCATTGCAAGACTCGACGCTGCAAATGTCGCTATTCAGAGTTGAGGTGCACATCAATGTGTACCTGTCAGCAACAGAGTGACAATCAGACCTCTTGTATGAATTTGATGTAGTTTGGCAAAACAACATGTGTGACATTCCTGAATGTTTGTGCTTCATGGCCATGTATACTTAATTTTAGAATAAATGGTTGTATGAAACATTGTCTTATTAAAACCATTTCCCATTTTATAGTGTCCAATTTCAATATCAGTTTGAATGTCTCTTTCAATATGTCGCCAACCATAAAATAGACTAGACGGATTTATGAACAAAGACCATGTATAAGCTTCTTGGTGCATTTTGGGGTAAAAGTTGTAAAGTTAAAGTAAAAGAGCTGCATGTATATACATGATATATAAATGCTTGTTCAAAGAAATTGTCCAAAAATGGCAATTTGGCGGCCATTTTGTTTATGCTAATTAGAAGGTCAAAAACTCAAAATTCGGCTTGGGAACTGGGTTAATCGAATTCAACATACCGTAATTATGTTAAAAAGTGAGGTTCCAAACTTTTACACAAAAATGCACCGAGAAGCTTATACAGTCACGTGAAAAAGTAAGTACACCCCATGTAAAGTTTTGACTTTTTGAACATATTTCAACATACATCTATTTGATCTTCATTTCAACAATACTGATAGATAAAGGTGATATAATATAACAAATATCATGAAACATTTACATTTTGTAGTCCATTGTATAATTTAAATAAACATAAATGCAAATTTTGCATGTGGAAAAAGTAAGTACACCCTTGGCCCCTTTGTGGTATTGGTATTGTGGTATTGCCCCCTTTGGCAGAAACAAGCTCAAGTAGGCGTTTCTTATAACTGTCTTCCAGTCTCTGACATCGACTGGGTGAAATGTTTGCCCACTCCTCCATGCAGAATTCTTTCAGCTGTGCAATGTTTGAGGGGTTTCTTGCATGCACAGCTCGTTTCAAATCCCCCAACAACATCTCAATGGGATTTAGATCCGGGCTTTGACTTGGCCATTCCAGAACCCTCCATTTCTTTCTTTTCAGCCATTTATTGGTGGATTTACGAGTATGTTTAGGGTCATTGTCATGTTGCAAGGTCCAGCTTCGGTTGAGCTTCAACTTTCCGACAGATGGCCTCACATTATCCTCAAGCACCCTCTGGTACAATGAAGAATTCATAGTGGATTCTATGATGGTGAGCTGCCCAAGCCCTGATGCAGCAAAACTGCCCCAAACCATAATATTTCTACCACCATGCTTTACAGTTGGTATCAGGTTCTTATGGTCAAATGCTGTCTTTGGTTTTCGCCAAACATGTCTTCTGGTACTCTGGCCAAATAGCTCCACCTTTGAGTCATCTGTCCAGAGCACATTGTTCCAGAAATGCTGGTCTTTGCCTAGGTGTTCATTCACAAACTTTAGTCTTGCCCTGGTGTTCTTTCTAGACAGCAAAGGTTTCCTCCTGGCACACCCCCCATGTAGATCAAATTTGTGCAGCCTCTTTCTAATGGTGGACTCGTGCATTTTGACATCAACAGTGGCAAGAGCTACCTGTAGGTCCCGTGATGACATTCTGGGGTTCTTAGAGACGACTTTCAGCATCTTGCGGGTCTGCTCTCGGGCTGAACTTGCTGGGGCGGCCTGGCCTGAACAAGTTGGCAGTTGTTTGGAATCTTCTCCACTTGTACATGATCTTCCGGACAGTCGAATGATTGATTTCAAATTGTTTGGAGATCTTTTTAAATCCCTTCCCAGACTCGTAGGTATCTATAACCTTCTTTCTGAAGGCCTCAGAGCGCTCTTTTGATCTCGGCATGGTGACGCCGCACACTTCAACAACAAAGAGCAAACCAAACTAAATGTCTGAGGTTTAAATAAGACAGGTTCCTCCAAGATCCTCTCTGACGATGTTCTAATCATTTGCACCTGAGCTGGTGCACCTGATTCTAATTTTAGGTATTTGAAGTAGTGATAAATGTAGGGGTGTACTTACTTTTTCCACATGCGAAATTTGCATTTATGTTTATTTAAATTATACAATGGACTACAAAATGTAAATGTTTCATGATATTTGTTATATTATATCACCTTTATCTATCAATATTGTTGAAATGAAGATCAAATAGCTGTATGTTGAAATATGTTGAAAAAGTCAAAACTTTACATGGGGCGTACTTACTTTTTCACGTGACTGTACATGGCCTTTTTGCATAAATCCGTCTAGTATATGGAGTCCATTTGTATGAAAGATGCCTGATGGGATTCCTGAGGTGATAAATGCTGAATATATATGTTGTGTTGTTTACCTGAAATGTCGCAACACACCTCCTCGGGATTTTAAACAGTAAGCGATGGAGTCCCCCATTTGGTGCTCATTTATTCACCGCGCAATTCCGCATGGTAATGCTCTGTTTCAATGCACAAGTTATGCCGAGAGTTCATACATCAATTTGGGTGTTTGCCCTCCGCTGCGCCTGCACCATATGTTTGCACTGTGCCCGCGGAGTGCCATTTACATCTTGACGGACATCTTGATGGGCCCAGGAAAATATCAGGCCAACAATCCTGCGAGACAAGCATTCAAAAGTCCATGGCTATTCCTTGCGGAGAGATCTCCTCGGATTGATGATATTTGAATTCACACTGCTTTTGTCGTATTCGTTTTTGGCGAATGCACATTGGGTCGGGATGCAAGAAAGAGTTTGACTTGCTGGTTGCATCATCGCCGAAGTGCAACTGTGCCACTGATGCGGTGCCCTTGCACATTGGGGCAGGAATTATTCCTTTGTTCAGGGTGCCGGGGGTTTAACTCGCCAATTATTCGTGAAATACACCATGGGATCTATGGTCCACCAACTAATGGTAGCAGGCAGGATATCCCGGTTGAATGCCCATCAGAGAGACTGTGCACACTTTGATGCAACGCTTGGATTGGTCTACGAAGCACCAATCCGACAGTTTATAGTTGCTTTGAAAATCAAACTCAAACTTGACAGCTCAAGGCCAAGAGTTCTGCTCGGCATCTTTCCTGACACCTTGTGAGTGGTTAATATATTCATGATGTGAATAATTCCATTCTGCCTGCAACTGTCCTGCATACCTTCAGTCTTGGAGCGTTGAGGCTCGTGGCGGGGCAGTTGCTTTTAAGTGGCTGACTTCCTCGACTTGGAAGGGAAACCTTAGCTTGCTTTGTAACATCTGCAATAAATGTCTCTCTCCCCCTCAGGTCAGTCACAATACAATACCAATATTATCTCAAATGAGAACTGCCTGAGCTCTATCGCTCTTCCAAGACTTGGTAGTGGCTGATGGAGTCTGTCTCTGCTGCATGCTCTTCCTCCTTCCCCTTACTCTCCACAAAACGCCTCCACAGAAGGTTCTGCAAATGATGTGGCAGAGTGTTTTAGAGTCGGTTTTTGTTTTTTGATCTTGAATCTCTCCAACTCATCCTTGAAATCCCCAACCCAATTTGGTCTTCATTCCGCCTCACCTCATGCCCACTTCCATAAACTCTTTCCCCCTTAATGACTCCCCACTGCCATTTTGACACTGAGTTTTCCCCTGAGAAGGTGAAAATGTTTCTGGATGAATTTGACATCTTCTCTGCTGCACGTCCAGATGGCATAATTTCCCATATTCTTAAGAAATGCTTTGACATCTGCTTTGTCCTTTTTCAAGACCACCTATTTAAAGAGAAGATGGCAGATTTCACCCCTGTCCGCAAGAATAGTGGTAAGACAAATCCACTCAATGACAAACCAGGCAGCCTTTTCCCATGATGACACAAACAAGAAAGAGCAATCAGAGATTGTAGACCCCTCACCAGGATTTTAAAGGCGTTTAGTGGTTTTTAAGGCTTTCTGTGTTGACAAATATGGTGGCCGAACCACGTGACCGATGACCTCATTATTATTATTATTTCTCCACCGATTTATCCTTAGATGACGCTCAAGAAATTTCATCTTGATCGGATGAAGTTTTGTACTTATCGAATTATGACGACATAATGGAGGCTCCATTATGACATCATCATTAACATATTTTATTCCCCATGGAGAGTTCTTTACATTGAGCCATGTCTCAAAATTTTTCTGGGCAGCGCTTTTGGAGATATAGAGGTGCAAAGTTTTCGGTTTTTCCAAGATGGCGCCCATACCACGTGACCTATGACGTCATAATTATCATTAAAACTTATACACGTGGAGTTGCACTTATGGTGAAAATGTCCTGTCAATCGGACCAACGGTTGCAGAGAAAATCATATTTATTCTGTGCGGACAAACAAACAGACAGACAGACAAATGGACTCAAATGCAATACCCTCTCCTCTGGCGAAGGTAATAAATGGAATCTATCATCACTGTTTTCCCAGGTGTGTGGTTGATTCATAAATGTGTGTGCAATCCTTCTAATGGATGTTAAACTGGTATCCCATCTGACGGCATTCGTTGGTGGACGTTAAAGATCTCAAGGTGTCCTTCGTGAAAGGTAGGCGAGCTACCGCTGGCACCATGTTAAAATTCCTGCCTTCACTTCCTAAGTGGAATGGCGACACGAACAGGATTGTCGCCTAGTAACTGCTTCGGCAGCACCAACACTCTGCATAGGACGTGGTACATGATGACGATGATCATCTTCGACATTACTTTCCTCCAACAGTCTAATACTCTAATCAATGATTACTAGTTTGGCTTACTCCATGGCGACTCCTCTCTTGGCATGCTACTTTTCTTCTCCCAACAATCTATAGAGGTCCTAAATCAGAAACAGGTCTGGGCTCTGTCTCTGGGCATATCTGATGAACTTTAGATGCGTGCTTATGCTTTACCGCAGCGCGACATCAAACAGGACGTGGTTCCTCGATCCACTCACACGCGCTCGTATGGGAGATTGTGTGTGAGTGTCAGTATGAGTGTGAGTGTGGGTGACAGTGTGTGTTTCAGTGTGTGTGAGTGTGGGTGTCAGTGTGTGTTTCAGTGTGAGTGTCAGTGTCAGAATGGGTGTCAGTGTGTGTTTCAGTGTGTGTGTCAGTGTGGGTGTCAATGTGTGTGTTTCAGTGTGTGTGTCAGTGTGTGTGTCAGTATGAGTGTGAGTGTCAGTGTGTGTGTCAGTGTGAGTGTCAGTATCAGTGTGAGTGTCAGTGTGTGTGTGAGTGTGAGTGCCAGTGTGTGTGTCAGTGTGAGTGGGAGTGTCAGTGTGAGTATCAGTATCAGTGTGAATGTGAGTGTCAGTGTGTGTGTCAGTGTGAGTGTCAGTGTATGTGTCAGTGTGAGTGTCAGTATCAGTGTGAGTGTCAGTGTGTGTGTCAGTGTGAGTGTCTGTGTGTGTGTGTGTGTGGGTGTCAGTGAGTGTGGGTGTCAGTGAGTGTGGGTGTCAGTGTGTGGGTGTGTGTTTGGGTGTGTGTGTGTCAGTGTGAGTATCAGTGTGATTGTCAGTGTGAGTGTCAGTATGATTGTCAGTGTGGGTGTCAGTGTCAGTATGAGTGTCAGTGTGAGTGAGTGTCAGTGTGAGTGAGTGTCAGTGTGAGTGTCAGTGTGTGTGTCAGTGTGAGTGTGTGCGTGTGTGTGTGTGTGGGGGTGTGTCAGTGTGAGTGTCAGTGGGTGTCAGTGTGAGTGTCAGTGTGTGTGTGTGAGTGTGAGTGTGTGTGTGTGAGTGTCAGTGTCAGTGTGATTGTCAGTGTGAGTGTCAGTATGAGTGTCAGTGTGGGTGTCAGTGTCAGTGTGAGTGTGAGTGTCAGTATGAGTGTCAGTGTGAGTGAGTGTCAGTGTGAGTGTCAGTGTGAGTGTCAGTGTGAGTGTCAGTGTGAGTGTCAGTAAATGGCGGATTTTAGCGAGATTTTCTCCCGGCCTGCCCCAATTGCTCCCCCCCTGTCTTTGACGCAGGTTGCCACCCATCCCTGCCTGTCAAAGTCTCACCTGTGGAATTGCAAGCTGCCATCCAGCCTGATTGGTCGATATCCTCCCTGCATGCTAAGCGCATGAACCTCTTCATGGGTCATTATCAACTGCTCTTCTTGTTGAGGTTAGCACCCCCAAGACACATTGTTTAGCCTAATTATCCCCCGTCGCACCGCGGAGCGAAAGGGAGAGTATGGTTTTCCCCTCCGTCCATGTTTGCGTGCGTGCGTCCGTGCGGCCGTGCGTGCGAACATGCGTGCGTGCATCCGTGCGTGCGTGCATAAGCAAAGGACCGAATTCTAATTTGGTGTGTGGGTGCAACTCACGTCAAAATCCAAGATGGCCGCCGCCATGTATGTCTGACGCCATGTATGTCTGAACCTTGTGAGCGGAATATCTTGAAAAATACGCGAAGTACCAACTTCTAATCTGGTGTGTGGGTGTATCTAGGCATAAGGAAGAACGCTATTGAAAATTGGGTCGCCAAGTCAAAATCCAAGATGGCCACCGCCATGTATGTCTGAACCTTGTGAGCGGAATATCTTGAAAAATAAACGAACTACTAACTTCTAATCCGGTGTGTGGGTGTATCTCCGCATAAGGAAGAAAGATATTGAAAATTGGGTCGCCACGTCAAAATCCAAGATGGCCGCCACCATATATATGTATGAGCCTTGTGAGCGAAATATCTTGAAAAATAAGCGAACTACTAACTTCTAATCTGGTGTGTGGGAGTATCTACGCATAAGGGAGAACGCTATTGAAAATTGGGTCGCCACGTCAAAATCCAAGATGGCCGCCACCATATATATGTCTGAACCTTGTGAGCGGAATATCTTGAAAAATAAGCGAACTACTAACTTCTAATCTGGTGTGTGGGAGTATCTACGCATAAGGGAGAACGCTATTGAAAATTGGGTCGCCACGTCAAAATCCAAGATGGCCGCCTTGCGTCTTCCACTTTGTCAACTCGCATCACTTCAACGACGGGGGACCTCGGCGTAACGCTTGTTCTCTTCTTGGTTTTCAAATATAAAGATCTCTATTTGCTTGGGAAATTGTTTTCACCATTTTGCAGACACGTGCACATCTTGTCAAACAGTTCCCCATCCCAATGACAGAATGGCATTAGTTTCATCCCTTACATCAGACTTTCTGAAGATCAAAAACTGGTCCGTAAAATTGAACATGACTTCATCCAGGCGAGTTGCACATCATCAGTTTTTCTCCACAAGGACCATCAAGCAAATCCACGTTCTTTTTGATCAACCTTCGGAATACGTCGGGGTCTTGAACTCTTCAGCACAAACCATGATGTCTTCAGGGAGACCGCATCTCCAAGTCCTTCACGAACAGGCTGTCCATGCCTGATGTTCGACTGAAGATGTCACATGAATGTGGAATTTATTGGTTCTCCGTTTGCCATTTGCACATTGTTTGGGCTCCCATCTGTACCTACCATAGGTACCTCGCTAGTTCCTTATACACTGGCACACCTGCGTGATGCTGGCAGCTGTGGAGGATTAGGTTCTAAAAAATTATCAGCATCCATGAAGAAACTCGCACAAGATCTACTGCCGTTTCACTGTCGGATAGTTGGTGGTCTTTTGATATTCTCCCGTCTGACATCTCATATTGATCGCTCGGCCGTCTCCATATCCCAGCCCTACCAGGTTGAACTCCTTCATCTAGCAATCCCTCCTCTTGTCAACCTTTCAAAATCCAGACTTTTTCCTTACCTGCATTCCTTTGTTTCTCTCTTCCCACTTGTGGAATCTGCATCCTCTTTCTTTCCAATCATATTCCTCCCTTCGCTGCATCATTGTTGCAGCTCACATCCATTCCACATTGTATCCCACTTCGATTCATCATTTTTCTTTTTTTAAATCCCGCTAAATTTTGTGTTTGTCAAATCCTCTCCATCCTTTGTCATTTCGATTCCCCATGAGCCTCGACTTTGTTTGAAAAAATATCACTTCCAATATTGCTTGGCAGTGGCAGGAATGGTGTTGGGAAGATGGAATGTCGTTTTTCTTAGTGGAAATCCAAATCCCTGTCATCATCTGTCCTTCCCCAGCAATACAGCTTTTTCCTTGTTCTCACATCTCTCCTTGGAATGAAGGGCCTGATGGATATGCCATCCACAATATCAGAAGTCACAAACCGGAATACATCATGGACAATATACAGTAGTTACAAACTATAATACGAAATGATCAATGTCCAGTAGTCACAAAGCAGAATACGAAATGGACAATATCCAGGAGTCACAAACCAACATATTAAATGGACAATATCCAGGAGTCACAAAGCAGAATACTAAAGGGCCAATATCCAGTGGTCACAAACGAGAATACGAAAAGGGCAATATACAATAGTTGCAAACTGTAATACGAAATGAACAATATCCTGGAGTCACAAACCACAATACTAAATGAACAATAACCAGGAGTCACAAACCAGAATACAAAATGGTCAATATCCAGGAATCACAAACCAGAATACGAAATGGACAATATCAGTAGTCACAAAGTACAATACGAAATGGACAATATCTAGGAGTCACAACCCAGAATATGAAATGGACAATATCAGTTGTCACAAACTACTATACCAAATGGACAATATCCAGCAGTCACAAACCAGAAGATGAAATGGACAATATCCAGGAGTCACAAACCAGAATACGAAATGGACAATATCCACGAGTCACAAACCAGAATACGAAATGGACAATATCAGTAGTGACAAACTACAATATGAATTGGACAATATCCAGGAGTCACAAACCGGAATTAAGAAATGGCCAATATCCACGAGTCACAAAACTGGAAAACGAAACGGCCAATATCCAGGAGTCAGAAACCAGCATATGAAATGGCCAATATCCAGTAGTCACAAACAAGCAGATGAAATGGCCAATATCCAGTAGTCACAAACAAGCAGATGAAATGGACAATATCCAGGAGTCACAAACAAGCAGATGAAATGGACAATATCCAGGAGTCACAAACCGGAATACGAAATGGGCAATATCCACGAGTCACAAAACTGGAAAACGAAATGGACAATATCCAGGAGTCACAAACAAGCAGATGAAATGGACAATATCCAGGAGTCACAAACAAGCAGATGAAATGGACAATATCCAGGAGTCACAAACCGGAATACGAAAAGGGCAATATACAATCGTTGCAAACTGTAATACGAAATGAACAATATCCTGGAGTCACAAACCACAATACGAAATGGACAATATCCACGAGTCACAAACTAGAATATGAAATGGCCAATATCCAGGAGTCACAAACCACAATACGAAATGGACAATATCCAGAAGTCACAAACCGGCATATGAAATGGACAATATCCAGGAGTCACAAACCATCATATGAAATGGACAATAACCACCAGTCACAAACCAGAATACGAAATGGACAATATCAGTAGTCACAAACTACGATATGAATTGGACAATATCCAGGAGTCACAAACAAGCATTTGAAATGGACAATAACCAGGAGTCACAAGCCAGAATACGAAATGGACAATATCCAGCAGTCACAAACCAGAAATACGAAATGGCCAATATCCAGTACTCACAAACCAGAATACGAAATGGACAATATCCAGGAGTCACAAACCAGAATATGAATAGACTATATCAGAAGTCACAAACTACAATACGAAATGGACAATATCCAGGAGTCACAAACCAGAATTCGAAATTGACAATTTTTATTTTTTATCTTTTTTGTATACAGAGTCGAGGCTTGTGAAAGAGCTAACATTTATCAAACAAACAAATCAAACAAACAAGCAAACAAAGTATACAAAAAGGGGAGCGGTCGACAAGATGGGGAGAGAAGGGGAGGAAGCACACAAACACAACATATGAGAGCAGGGACATCGGGAGATGTGTGGGAGGGAGAGGGCCTGGGGGGAGGCAGGATAGGTATAAAACGCAAGGACACCAAGGACTTCCAGGAAAGAAGACAAAAGTCACCTCAAAAAAGTGGATTTGGGGTGAAATTAGCGGGGGTAGAAAAAATCAAGGTTTTGGATTGGGGCAGATAAGAGATGGTGGTGAACAGCCGTTTTAAAGACCTGGAGGGAGGAGTGGGATTGAAGAGAGTGAGGGAGTTTGTTCCAGAGGCGGGAGAAAAGAGGAATGAAGGAGTGAAGGTGAGCAGAGAGTTTTGATTTTGGCAGTTTAACCATAAGAGGGTTGCAGGCAGATCTTGTGCGACCTGCAGGAATATTTGGGCGACAGAGCCCAGAGAGAGCTGGGGGAGCAAGGCCGGAGAGGAGTCGGTAGAAGACGGAAAGACCACAAACCTGCCTGCGGTGAGTAAGTGAAAGGCCCTCGCAGATAGCGTCATCGCGGGAGATTCCAATGATTCTGAACGCTTTGGTTTCAACAGCGTGAAGACGAGCTAGGTGTGAGGCAGGAGCACCAGCCCAGAGGGGAGAGCAGTATTCCATTGAGCTGCGGATGAAAGCCTTGTATGTGGTGAGGAGCTCAGGTGTGCCAAGGAAGGACTTCACACGACGGAGGATGCCCAGTCGGCGACTGGCTTTGGAGGCCAGCTTGGAAATGTGGTTTTCCCAGGAAAGATCATGGCAGATAGTGAGACCCTAAAGCTTGAGTGATAGAACTTCTTGGAGAGGATTATTCAGAAAGTGGATGGGAGGGTTGTCCAGTCGGTCTTTTCGGAGAGACATCGTAAGAGTGTGAGATTTGTCAGGATTGAAAGACATGTTCCACTTGTTTGCCCAGTCTGTGATTTTGTCCAGGTCTGCAGAGAGTGAGGAGGCTGCAGACTGCCGATCTGAGGGATGAGGAATGGAGCGGCAGAGAGTGGAGTCATCAGCAAAGAGATAGAGAGGATTTTCAAGAGAGTCAGAGAGATCATTGATGAAGACCAGAAAAAGCACAGGGCCCAGAACACTGCCTTGGGGAACTCCAGCCTGAACAGGAAGAGGAGATGAGAGAAACCCATTCAGGTCCACACGTTGACTACGACGAGAGAGGAAGTCCGCCAGACATGCGTGGAGATTTCCATGGATACCAAAGGAGGAGAGTTTGGTGAGCAGAGCTGGGTGACAGACCGTATCGAAGGCACGTGATATGTCAAGGGAGACAGCTCTAATATCCTGTTTGGCATTGAGGACCTCCATCCCTTGTTGAGACAGCAGAAGCAGCATGTCCAGAGTAGAGTGATCTGGTCTGAAACCAAATTGATGATCAGAGATCAAGCCATTGGAGAAGAGGAAAGATTTCATATCCAAAGCAATGATGGATTCCATGACTTTGCTGATAATTGGGAGAAGGCTGATTGGTCTGTAGTTGCTAGGATCTGTTTTTGCACCTTTTTTGTGCAAAGCGGTGATGTTGGCTGATTTCCAAGCAGATGGCAGTTGACATTGAGCAAAAGAGATGGTGAAGAGAACAGAGAGAGGGAGTGAAAGAGCAGAAGAACAGGATTTTAGGACCCGTGGGCTGATGCCGTCAGGTCCAGTTGCAGAATCAGAGTCGAGGGTTGACAGAAACTTTTCCACCTTGTCAGGAGGAAAGGACACGGAGTCCAGGAGCAGCTGGGTAAGACTGGGTACAGAGAAGGATGGGTTTGGGACACAAGATTTGGAGGCAATCTCCAGGCATCACAAACTACAAAACGAAATGGACAATATCCAGGGGTCTTAAACCAGAAATACGAAATGGCCAATATCCAGTAGTCACAAACCAGAATACGAAATGGACAATATCCAGGCGTCACAAACCAGAATATGAATAGACGATATCAGAAGTCACAAACTACAATTCGAAATGGACAATATCCAGGAGTCACAAACCAGAATTCGAAATGGACTATATCCAGGCGTCACAAACTACAATACGAAATGGACAATATCCAGGGGTCACAAACCAGAATACGAAATGGACAATATCCAGGCGTCACAAACCTGAATACGAAATGGATAATATCCAGGAGTCACAAACCAGAATATGAAATGGGCAATATCAGGAGTCACAAACTACAATACGACATGGGCAATATCCAAGAGTCACAAACCAGAATACGAAATGGACAATATCCAGGAGTCAAAAACCATTATTTGAAATGGACAATATGCAATGGTCACAAACCAGCATTTGAAATGGACAATATCCAGTAGTCACAAACTAGTCACAAACTACAGTCACAAACAGCATATGAAATGACATAATGATGGTGGTCCCAAGACTTTGAGACCCCCATCGTTATGTAATTTGCTTACAGAGATGCCGATCTTGGTCCCAAATTCCTCAGCTGCGGCACGAAAACGATCCAGGCCCTCCATACCAGTGGAGACGAGCCGGTCACCGAGTTATCATGAGCGGTGCCATGCGGAACTCCATGAACCAAACATGAGCATCAAATGATTCTGTGGGTCCACTCCATGAACCAAAATGAGCATCCAACGATTCTGTGGGTCCACTCCATAAACAAAACATGAGCATCAAATGATTCTGTGGGTCCATTCCATGAACCAAACATGAGCATCAAATGATTATCTGGGTTCACTCCATGAACCAAACATGAGCATCAAATGATTCTGTGGGTCCACTCCATGAACCAAAATGAGCATACAACGATTCTGTAGGTCCACTCCATAAACAAAACATGAGCATCAAATGATTATGTGGGTCCACTCCATGAAACAAACCATGAGCATCGAATGATGCTGTGGGTCCACTCCATGAACCAAACCATGAGCATCAAATGATTCCGTGGGTTCACTCCATGAACCAAACATGAGCATCAAATGATTATGTGGGTCCACTCCATGAACCAAACATGAGCATCAAATGGTTATGTGGGTCCACTCCATGAACCAAACATGAGCATCAAATGATTATGTGGGTCCACTCCATGAACCAAACATGAGCCTCAAATTATTCTGTGGGTCCACTCCATGAACCAAACCATCAGCATCAAATGATTATGTGGGTCCACTCCATGAAACAAACATGAGCATCAAATGATTCTGTGGGTCCACTCCATGAACCAAACCATGAGCATCAAATGATTCTGTGGGTCCACTGCATGAACCAAACCATGAGCATCAAATGATTATGTGGGTCCACTCCATGAACCAAACCATGAGCATCAAATGATTATGTGGGTCCACTGCATGAACCAAACCATGAGCATCAAATGATTCTGTGGGTCAACTCCATGAACCAAACATGAGCATCAAATGATTCCGTGGGTCCATTTCATGAACCAAACATGAGAATGAGCCTCTATTGCACCTGCACTTATTGACTTCCAGGTAAAGTAAAGGTGTGCCATTAGCAATCAATGGCTTGATGCTAGCACATTATGGCAATTCAATATGCAATCATTAGCTGCCTGACAAGTTCATTAAAATGAAACCACCGTTGGTTGGGTTCTTCTCCATCGGAGGGATGTAAAAGGGGGGCGACACATTGGGGGAGCAGCACATTTACTTTGAAGTATTTAGGGTTGTTCGAGACGGATCGGGACAATCGTTGAAATGTAAATTGTACTGTTTCAACAAAGTTAATTGATCACCATGTTTTACAATGCAGTCGCCGCAATGCTCATGTCACGTGTGTCACATAATCGATGGAAGAGACGTGTTTATTATCAAATTCTCACGAGGGAACGAATAGGGGATACTGATCTACATAAACGGATTCACCATTGGAAGGGGAGCAGGGGATTTATTATTTATTTGGGGGGGGGGGGGGGTTGTGGGTGATTTGGTGAAATAGAGAATTTATTATTTCTTTTAGGGGGTTGTGGGTAGTATGGTGAAAGAGACAATTTTTTATTTATTTGGGGGGAGGTGGGGTTTCAGTGATATGGAGAAATAGACGAATAATTATTATTTATTTTTTAAGGGGGGGGGGGGTTGTGGGTATTATGGTGAAAGAGACAATTTTAATTTTTTCGGGGGTTTGTGGGTAGTATGGTGCAATAGACAATTTATTTTATTTGGTGGGGGGAGGGGTTTCGGTAATATGGAGAAATAGACCAAAAAATTTTTTTGTGGGGAGGGGTTTGTGGGTAGTATGGTGCAATAGACAATTTATTTTATTTGGTGGGGGGAGGGTGTTTCGGTAATATGGAGAAATAGACCAAAAAAAAATTTTGTGGGGAGGGGTTTGTGCGTCGTATGGTGCAATAGACAATTTATTATTTATTTTCAGGGAGGAGGTGGGGTTTCAGTGATATGGAAAAATAGACGAATTATTATTTATTTATTTGTGGGGATGGGGAGGTGTTGTGTGTGGTATGGTTAAATAGACGATTTATTTTTTATTTTACATGGGGGGGGGGGGGAGTTGTGGGTGGTATGGTGAAATAGAGAATTTATTATTTATTTTAGGGGGGTTGTGGGTGGAATAGTGAAATAGACAATTATTTAATTATTTGGGGGGAGGAGGTGGGGTTTCAGTGATATGGAGAAATAGACGAATTGTTTTTGGGGGGGGGGGTGTTGTGGGTAGTATGGTGAAAGGGACAATTTTGTATTTGTTTTCGGGGGTTTGTGGGTATTATGGTGTAATAGACAATTTATTTTATTTGGTGGGGGGAGGGGTTCCGTTAATATGGAGAAATAGACCAAAACATTTTTTTGTGTGGAGGAGTTTGTGGGTCGTATGGTGAAATAGAGAAATTATTATTTATTTTAGAGGGTTGTGGGTCGTATGGTGCAATAGACAATTTATTATTTCTTTTCAGGGAGGAGGTGGGGTTTCAGTGATATGGAGAAATAGACGAATTATTATTTATTTATTTTTTGGGGGGGGGAGGTGTTGTGTGTGGTATGGTTAAATAGACGATTTATTTTTTATTTTACATGGGGGGGGGGGGGAGTTGTGGGTGGTATGGTGAAATAGAGAATTTATTATTTATTTTAGGGGGGTTGTGGGTGGAATAGTGAAATAGACAATTATTTATTTATTTGGGGGGAGGAGGTGGGGTTTCTCAGTGATATGAAGAAATAGACGAATAATTTTTGGGGGGGCGGGGGGGTTGTGGGTAGTATGGTGAAAGGGCCAATTTTTTATTTTTTTCGGGGGTTTGTGGGTAGTATGGTGTAATAGACAATCTTGTAGCGGCTGCCGCTGGGTGTTCACAATCGCCTTGCACCTATCAAGGACGCGGAGCGATCACCATGCCGGGCTCGTCCAGGACGCCCGGGCAGGCCCGCGCTCAACTTGCCAGGCCTCGGTCGGGACGCCCGGGCATGCCCGGGCATGCCCGGGCAGGCTCGCCCTCAACTTGCCAGGCCGCAGCCAGGACGCTGGGCCACGCCCCCTGGCGCCGGGCCTGGGCAAACCCCCTGGGTTAATAGATATATATTGCTGACCGATAAACGGGTTTTCAGAGTGCCTGAGTGTTTGATTTCAATAAAGCAACTCAGATGAATTCCAGCTTTTTGTCGCGTCCATTCTTCCGATCGACGTGGGAGCCCCAGCTCCTTCATTGGTGACCTATCGACATGGACACGGCAGTCGCCCTTAAACTGCCTACCTTCTGGGAGGCTCACGCGGCGGTTTGGTTCGCACAGGCGGAGTCCCTGTTCGCCCTGCGAGGCATCACGGCCGACGACACCCGCTTCCACCATGTGGTAGCTGCGCTCGGGTCGGCTACCGCGGCCCGCGCCCTGAGCCTCCTCGAAAGCCCGCCAGCCACTGACAAATACGGCGCGATTAAGAAGCTTCTCCTCGATGCTTTCGCCCTCCCATCGGCGGAACGCGCACGGCGCCTGCTCGAACTGCCTGAGCTCGGCGACACGCGCCCTTCCGAGCGAATGGACTACATGCTTTCACTGCTCGGCGAGCACTCTCCGGCATTCCTGTTCCGGGAGCTGTTCCTCCGTCAGCTGCCTAACCCGGTACGCCTCGCCCTGGCAAGCACGACGATCACAGATCCCCGGGCCCTTGCCAGAGAAGCCGACAAGATCTCCGCTGCAGGACGGCGCATCGCAGCGGCGACATGGGACCCACCGCCGTCCGACGCAACAACCGTGGCGCCCGAGCACCGGCACGGTCGACGGCCGAACTGCCGACGCAATTGGCGGCCGCTCTACCGTGCCGACCACCTCCAGCACGACGACCGAGGCCTCCACCCGACCAAGCGTGGTGTTACTATCATGCCAGGTTCGGACAAAAGGCCCGGACATGCCGACCCCCGTGCACCTTCGGCAGGCCGGGAAACGGCCGGGCCGGCGTTCATTACCAGCCATGAGCGCCGGCCACACGGGCAACTTACTGTTCATCACGGATAAAGCGTCCGGACGGCGCTTCCTGTGCGACACCGGCGCCCAACTGAGCATCATACCCGCCTCTGACCAGGACAGGCAATCCGCGGTTTGCGGCCCCTCCTTGGTTGCGGCCAACGGAACGACTATCCGCACCTTCGGCCCGCGCAACGTCACCCTCTGCTTCGGCGGCCAACGCTTTGCTTGGATGTTTGTAACCGCCAAATTGCCCATGGCTCTGCTAGGCGCCGACTTCCTCTGCGCACACGGACTGCTGGTGGACGTCCAACGGCGTCGTTTAATCAACGCTGAAACCTTCAGCTCCCTGGTATGCACATTGAGCAGCTCCGCGCCGACCGAGCTGGCATGCACCGTCCCGGCGGCGAACAAGTTTGCTCGCCTGCTCACGGAGTTCCCGGCCCTCACGCGGCCGACGTTTTCGGCCGTCGCAGTACGGCATGGGATCGAGCACCACATACCAACCACGGGCCCGCCGGTCTACGCCAGGGCCCGCCACCTCGACCCAGCCAAGCTCGCCGTAGCGAAGGCCGAATTCGACGCGTTGGAGCGCCTCGGCATCGTGCGGCGCTCCGATAGCGCGTGGGCCTCGCCACTGCACATCGTGCCAAAGCCGGGGGGTGGATGGCGCCCGTGTGGCGACTACCGCCGTCTCAATGACGCTACCACCCCCGACAGGTACCCGATCCCGCATATCCAAGACTTCTCCGCCCGTCTGGCGGGACGGGTCATTTTTTCGAAAATGATCTCATACGGGGATATCACCAGGTACCTGTCAGGGCGGCTGACGTCCCTAAAACGGCAGTCATCACGCCGTTCGGCTTATTCGAATTCTTGCGGATGCCGTTTGGTCTCAAGAACGCGGCTCAGGCGTTCCAGCGCTTGATGGACGTCGTGCTGCGTGACCTGCCGTTCCTTTTCGTTTACCTGGACGACATCCTCGTCGCCAGCACGTCCCGGGCCGAGCACCTCCTCCACCTCCGAACACTGTTCGGGCGCCTCAGCGAGCACGGCCTCATCGTCAACCCGGCCAAATGCCACTTCGGCACGACGGCCGTTGATTTTTTGGGCCACCACATCACCAAGAACGGGGCCGTGCCGCTGCCAACCAAGGTCGAGGCCATCACCACGTTCCCGCGTCCCCGCACCATAAAGGCCCTGCAGGAATTCCTGGAATGGTGAATTTTTATCACCGCTTCGTGCCCCGCGCTGCTCAACTCATGCGGCCCCTCTACGAAGCCCTCCGGGGCAAGCCGGCCAAGCACGACATCGCCTGGTCCGCAGCAATGGATGCGGCCTTCCAACGCTCAAAGCGGGCCCTCGCCGACGCAACACTGCTCGCTCACCCGGTGCTCAACGCTCCCATCGCCCTCACCACGGATGCCTCCGACTACGCGGTGGGCGCCGTACATGAGCAATGGGTGAACGGGGTTTGGCAGCCACTCGCTTTTTTCAGCCGGCAGCTCCGGCCGAACGAGCTCAAATACAGCACGTTTGACCGGGAGCTCCTCGGTCTACACCTGGCCGTCCGCCATTTCCGCCACCTCCTGGAGGGCCGACCTTTCACGGCGTTCGTCGACCACAAGCCGTTGGTTTACGCCATGGCCAAGGTCACGGAGCCATGGTCGGCCCGCCAACAGCGCCACCTCTCCGCCGTGTCGGAGTTTACCACGGACATCCGGCACGTCGCTGGCAAAAACAACGCCGTGGCCGACTGTCTTTCCCGGGCCAGCGCGAACGCGGTCCACCTGGGCGTGGACTTTGCGCTTATGGCGGCGGACCAAACCACCGACACCACGGTGCAAGCCCTCCGGGCGGCGGACACGGGCCTCCGCCTGGCCAACATCCCCTGCGCGGACACTGTCCTGCTCTGCGACGTCTCCTAAGGCCAGCCTCGCCCCATCGTGCCCGTCACCTGGCAACGCCGCATCTTCGCCTCCCTCCACGGCCTTTCCCACCCGGGCCGGAAAGCTTCCCAGAAGCTGGTGTCGGCGCGTTTCGTCTGGCACGGCCTTCGTCGGGACGTCCGCGATTGGACCAGCACCTGCACGGCCTGCCAACGGGCCAAGGTCCACCGACACACCCAGGCCCCGCTGGCACCTTTCACCGTGCCCGAACGACGTTTCGACCACGTCAACGTGGATCTGGTGGGCCCCCTCCCCCCGTCACGGGGGTTCACACACCTGCTCACCATGGTGGACAGGACCACCAGGTGGCCGGAGGCCGTTCCCCTCGTCTCCACCACCACCGTCGACGTGGCGCAGGCTTTCATCGCCACCTGGGTCGCCCGCTTCGGCGCACCGGCGGACATCTCGTCAGACCGCGGACCACAGTTCACCTCCGAGCTGTGGGGCGCGGTCGCCCGCAACCTGGGGGTCAAGCTCCACCGTACTACGGCCTACCACCCCCAAGCAAACGGGTTGTGCGAGCGATTCCACCGCTCCATGAAGGCCGCGCTCATGGCCGGCCTTCAAGACGGCGGTTGGGCCGACCGGCTGCCGTGGGTCCTTTTGGGCCTTCGCACGGCCCCCAAGGAGGACCTCCAGGCATCCACCGCCGAGCTTGTCTATGGCCAGGTGCTACGCGTCCCGGGCGAATTCGTGCCCGACGCTACCAGTCCCTGGTCCGCAGCTCACCAGCGCTCGGACCTCCAGGAGGCCGCCCGACGGTTTGCCCCCGTGCCAACATCCCACCACGGTGACCCCCAGTTCTACGTCCCCCCAGCACTCCGCACAGCGGAGTATGTTTTTGTGCGTCACGACGCACATCGGTGGCCACTCCAGCCGCCGTACGACGGGCCCTTCCGGGTGCTGCGACGGGACGACAAGTCGTTCGTCATCGACATCGGCGGCAGGTCGGACCGGATTGCAGTGGACCGCCTCAAGCCGGCGCACGTGGACGTCGACCACCCACCACGGGCGGCCCTTCCGCCGCGGCGAGGCCGCCCCCCATCCACGGTGCCCCCCACTCGACCGCCCACCACCTCACCGGACCCCCTCCCACGACCCGCCATGGGTCGCTTCGGCCGGGTCATCAGGACCCCCCTCAAATTGACCCTGCCGGTGCAAGTCGATTCTGGGGGGACGTGTGTAGTGGCTGCCGCTGGGTGTTCACAATCGCCTTGCACCTATCAAGGACGCGGAGCGATCACCATGCCGGGCTCGTCCAGGACGCCCGGGCAGGCCCGCGCTCAACTTGCCAGGCCTCGGTCGGGACGCCCGGGCATGCCCGGGCATGCCCGGGCAGGCTCGCCCTCAACTTGCCAGGCCGCAGCCAGGACGCTGGGCCACGCCCCCTGGCGCCGGGCCTGGGCAAACCCCCTGGGTTAATAGATATATATTGCTGACCGATAAACGGGTTTTCAGAGTGCCTGAGTGTTTGATTTCAATAAAGCAACTCAGATGAATTCCAGCTTTTTGTC